>NW_020837950.1:57848771-57880143 GCF_003676395.1 Aethalodelphis obliquidens | reverse complement strand
TTCTCACATCGAAGACCACGCATCTGGAGCTGTGGCATCTCTGGTTTTTCCTATATAGCTCTTTCTTTTACCACGCCCATCGCAGGGAATTTCACATGCAGTACAGTTGTGAGGCAGACCACAAGCACCACCCACTCTTCTGAAGATAACTTATTCCTGTTCACGGCCCTTCGTGTGCATGTGCGTGTTAATGGTTGAAGTACTATACTTAAGATTCCGAATTTACCTTTGCATTCAGTACTATTTTTGTGAAACCTAATACAGGAAATAATCAGAAGGTTTCAATCAATTGACACGTGAAGTAAAAAGAAGCTCTTCCCCTAATTAAACAACACCCCTCCGCCCACCAAATACACACCGACACACACACACATATACACATACAGGTTAAGTGTAAAAAACAGCACAGCATTGACAATCAGATACTGGAAATATAGTTCCCAGATAGATGGTATGAAACCTAAACCAGGAATAAGTGAAATTTACCTGAGTATGGGATGCAATTCCTGGGGGGATTTCTTCCTCAGGTAGATAATTGGCTTACCCTCTCTCCATTTAACATATAACCGAGAGAGCATGATGTATACACAGACATGATAATTATGAGCTGCTGTAAAATTTTTTCCATGTGGCACTAAAATGCATGAAAAATCTGTGTGTTTTCTGACTGAAAGGTACACTGTAAAAGCCCTTTCTCGGGCTTCCCTGGTTGCGCAGTGGTTGAAAGTCCGCCTGCCGATGCAGGAGATGCGGGTTCGTGCCCCGGTCCGGGAAGATCCCACATGCCTCGGAGCGGCTGGGCCCATGAGCCATGGCCGCTGAGCCTGCGCGTCCGGAGCCTGTGCTCCGCAACGGGAGAGGCCACGGCAGTGAGAGGCCCAAAAAAAAAAGCCCTTTTTCTTGTGACATGCCACTGGTGGTGTCTTTATGAAGATGTGACCACAGAAATGGAGTGTCAGCATCCCCTGTGACAAAGATACCCCCCCATCTTTAAGTGCCTACCTTCTCACCAAAGCAAAATCATTAAGCATTTAGAACCATTGCACTGGCCTTGAAATGTTTTATATTATGTGATCTGTCAAGGAAGAAGCATTTCCTGACTCTAAGGGATTTATGTTGAATAATCAAAACTATACTAAGTAAAATGCTGATTAAAAATGAGGAAAACACAAATGTCAGGAGATGTTTTTTAAATTAGTGTGTGGTTTTACTTTTTCATATGCATTTGCATCTTTTTCAAGCTTTATCTTTATTTTTGTATGGAAAACCTCATTATTACAGGGCAGGTTAGCCTCCTACCCATGTTAATTTGCTTTCCCTCTAGGTACAGGTGAGTCTGTGAGGTCACATGCACTCTGGGACTTTGGGTTAGGGGGTGAAGGAAGTGAGGGAGGGAAAAGAGAGGGGTGTTTTAACTGGTAAAAAGTCTAAACAGTAAATTACATTCAAAAATAAATGTAGGCTTATGCCTTGTACACTACATATCAAAAACTAAATATCCAAAAAGAGTAAAATTCATCTCAAAATGGTTTATACTCCCATAATTGTTTAATACAGTCATTCTGAATTCTGCCTTCTATTTTGAACTATGAACTTTCGACTGAAAAAGAGTCACATATACCAGGTCTGAATTTTTACAAGTTCCAAAATGGATTCTGAGCTAACGAGACTTTTTTACGCTGTGTAAGGGCTTTGATGCTGGGGTAGGAGTTTTATTAATGAGTGGCCCTTCACTCAGCGACAATGTGCCATTTGATGGGTGTATTTTTATAAGGCCCTTTCCAAACATCACTAATTGGTCTCCTTCTCAGTTCACTGTGACAGTAAAGATGGTGAGCATACCTCACTACAGCAATGTTTATTCTGTTAGAAGGGACTATAGGTTCAAACTGTTCATTATGTAACAGTGTCATGGAAAGTTTACACAGTTATGTTGGTTTAAAAGATGTCAGTTTTGTCTACGTTGGAGTCCTAAGAGATATTCAGCACCAAGCTGTTATTTTCACTTATGGACAGAGTCTGTAACTTAATAAGCAACTGTTATACAGTTCACAATTTATCATCATTGTTACCTGATGCAGATTCATAATATACTTTGATATTTCAGAAAGGCTTTATGATCATTTTCTATGCTCATTCCAATGGTATGAAGTTAAGCTGATGGTACCATCACATTTTACTCAAAAACTGAGACATGAAAATCAAAGTGAATTCAGTGAGTCTTAACTAATACAAAGGTTTAGGGAAAAACACAGTGATTGTGCTCCCAGTCTGTGGCTTGTCTGTCCAGGCATATTAATGTTCTTTAACAGTGGATAAATTATGTTTTATCAATATAAGGCCCACACAATATTCAAAATGGTGATCACAGTCTCTTTACAAGAGAATAGCCTATCTTTTTTCATAAGGTCAATCAAATGGAGTAGGACTCCACTGCTCTTTCTATATAAATTATTAAACATGTCTCCAACTCCAATTTTATCAAGATGGATCACAGACCTAAACATAAAAGCTAACACTATAAAGCTTCTAGAAGAAAACACAGAATATGACCCTAGAGAAAGCACTGATTTCATAAAGAAGACATGAAAAGCACTAAACGTAAAAAGATAGATTGGACTTTATCAAAATTAAAAACTTCTCATCAAAAGACACTATTAAGAAAATAAACAGGCGAGACACAGACTGGGAAAAGATATTTGAAATACATGTATCTGACAAAGGACTTGTATCCAGACTATATAAGGTACTGTAAATATATTGCAAAAAAGACAAATAACCATATTTTTAAATAGGCAAGGTACTTAAATACATCATAAAAGACCATATATGAATGGCCATAAGCTCACAAAAAACTGCTCGACATCAGCTACTCATCAAGAAAATGGAGATAAAACCACAAAATATACCATTTCTCACCTACTAGAACAGCTAAAGTTATAAAAGACTGACAATCCAAATGGTGGTAAAGAAGTGGAGCAACTAGAATGCTTACGTGTTGCTGGCAGAACTGTAAAAATGGTACAACCACTTTAGAAAACAGTTTGACAGCTTCTTATTTACACACACACACACACACACACACACACACACACACACCACACACATATCCTATGACCCAACAAGTCTTCTTCTAGGTATTTCCTAAGAAGAATGAAAACATATGTCCACAAAAAGATTTCTACATGATTATTCATAACAACTTTATTTATAATAGCCCCAACTGGAAAGTACCCAAATGTCCATCAACAGGAGAATGTATAAGCAAATTGTGCATAGCCATTCAGTGAAATATCACTCAGCAATAAAATGGAATGGACTGTACATACATCAAAGTGGATCATTTTCACAGACATAATGCTAAACGAAATAAGCTGGACACAAAAGAACTCATAACATATGATTCCATTTTTGTGAAGTTCTAGAACAGGCAAAAACTAATCTGCAAGAACAGAAATCAAAATGGTAACTGCCTGTGATAGGGAGTAGGGATTGACAGGCAAGGGGCATGAGGAAAACTTCTGGGATGATAGTAATGGTCTATTTATTAGAATAGTAGTTACATTGAAATACATTTATCAAAACTCAATAATTACACATTTACAATTCATGCATTTCACTGTATGTAAATCTTACTTCAATAAAAAGAAAATAATTCTGACATCTCCGACATTGTTAATTCAGTTCAATATTTATTGAATTTCTACTATGTACAAAATCCTGTACAGTGGCCAAGGATATAAAAATAAATAAGAATAAGACCCACTCCCTGACTTTAATGGTGAAGGAGAGAGACAAGTAAATTTCACTGCAAAATGGCAGGAGCCTTAGTAGAGCTGTGGGGACAGAGATGGGCTAGAGGAGGGAACCCAATCTTAGAGGAAGAAAGGTCCCCGAAAAGGTGACGCCAGAACCTTATCTTGGGAGTAAAGAGGAAGATAGAGGGACAGAGATTTTCAGGCTGGGGAAAACTCAGAATTCTGGAAACAAGAAACCACACGGCTTGAGTGAGAAGCTAAAAGTAATTAATACTATTCCAGTTAGTTGATGTTAACCTTCCTACAGTCTCCCCAATATACTGGCCAAGATGAGAAAATGATTTTGTAGTTTTAGTGTCTAAGCTCTATGTATTTTTTTTGGTACCAGTGGCACTAATTTCACTTCAGAACTGATCAGCATGGTGCCCACCTCTGTTTGCATTCCTGAACGAATCTTTGCTCCACCTCAGTCCTGTCTGAGGTTTTGGCTATCCTGCAATGCAATCATTATGGAATTCAAGAGCGAACTCTATGCAATGCCTGATGTAAAATGTTTTGAGACACTGTCTTCCCTTGGCTTCAGCGGCATTGCTTTCTCCTGGTTTACTTCCTTATGGCTCCTTTCGTGGCTTTGCTTCATTCAAGCCTTAAACGTTGGCATTCCTCTGGCTCTGCCTTAAATAGAATGATTATATATCTATTGTCCAAACTGGCTCACTTCGGGAGTGAAAGGGATGCAATTAATAATTATACCCAGGCGGTGGTTGTTAACCAGGACTATTCCAGGCAAACTGGGGTTAACGGTCAGCGTGTTCCTGGACCATGTCCTTCTCCCACACCGCGCTCTCTCCCCAAGTGATCTCAACCATGCCCACGGCTTCTTTATCATATTTATCCAGACAATGGCCAAATATCTCCAGCCTGGACTTCACTTCTGAGCCATAGACCCATAGAGATAAAGGTTTATTCCACTTGGATGTGTTACAGGCACCTGCAACTCAGTAACTCCAAAACAGAATATACGATATCCTCTTTTCTCATCCACACTCAGATGTACTCCTCTTCTAGCAATTCCTATCTCCCTAAAAGGCAGTTCTATCCAACCACTTGCCCAGATCAAAAGCCTTTTCCTCCCCCTTCACATCCAACAAACAGTAAGTTCTGACAGTTCCTACTTTCTATACCTCCTTTAAGCGCCCCCCTTCTCTCCAGGAACACCACTGTTTCCCCCTCAAGAACAAGCGCTGTCAACTCTTACCTGGACTAGCTTCTATACTGCTGCCAGTGTGATCTTCCTAAAACACAAATCTGATCCCGCTTTTTTTAAAACAAAGAATTCAGTTGCTTTCCATTGTCCACAGGCTCCAATCCCAGCTTGCAACTTGGCCTCAGGTCACTGTGATCCAGCCCTCGCCTCTCTCTCCAGCCACATTTCCGTCCCCTGGGCTGCAGCCACATTGGCAGTCATTTAGTTCCTTGAACGTGCCACGGCTTTTCTAACTTCAAGAAGCGTTGCACATTATTTCTTCCTCAGTTACATGCTGTTTCAACACACTGTACTTCTTTGCATAATTTTACACAGTTGTAATTATTTTTAATCATTTGTTTGAAACCTGTTCTTCCTTCTAGACTGTTTAAGCCTCCACGATGTGTATGTTCTAGTCACCATTATATCTCCGGCATTCATATAGTGTCTGAGACTCCATCAATGTATACTGTGCAGTTAAACAAAGGATTTCCCTCTTATATGAAAAACCTAATTCATTGACTGAGGGAGAAAATTCAAATTATTTCTGTTTCCTCTAACAATCATATCAACAATTAACAAGAATTGCTTGTATGTTTCTTTATTCAAATACATTTTTGTGTCTTTTGTTGGGGGGGAGCCTCATTGTCTCACCAGCAAAAGAAGGTGAAGAAGATCAAACATATCCCTATCTCATACTATTTGCTCATTTGTATAAAGTTAAAACATAAAGGTGGAAAATGAGACGAACCACAGTCTAAATTCCAGATTTTGGATTTTTCACCAATGGGAAGGACAAGATGTAACATGGTGATTGAATAAGTCAGCTGTTTCCTTCCAGATTAGAGACAAATCATGAGGGGAACTGCTTAAGACAATTTCCCAATCAAACATTACTAATCCCATTGATTTCTAATGTTCAAGAAACCCAGGCAAAATCTAACAGTGGAGTTCTTTGTCTTTTTTTTCTTTAATGAGTATTTGACAAAAACAATGAGGTGGGGGAAATGTTCTTGAAGGCGAAGAATCCAGTGTCACTTGCTTACAAAGCAACCATTGGGACATGAGGTGACTGACCATCTGTTTTCAATCTTGCGTCGAAATTTCTTTTAATCCAGGATGTAATTAAATCCCTGGTAGGAACAGAGATATCTATTTCACATATATAATTCCCTAGATGTTTAATTATAAAGTAGTTGCAATCATTTGCACAAATCAGTTTGTATTATGTTATTTTGACATCAGATTTACATGTTTTGGAAGGAAATGTATGGGGTTGTGATGGGGGGAAACTGGTATAATACATAGAAGGAGTTTGACCCGCTCCTTCATTTTCATCTCCCAGCAAGGCTGGCTCCCTATCTTGCCTTCTCTTCCAGTATTAAAATAGGAAGAGGTAATTTTGTCAAATCTACCCTAGCTAGGCCTGAGTTGTAAGAAAATTTCTTAAATTCTTTGTTGAAATATGAAAATCATTTTCTTTAAAGTATTAGTTATATAGAAAGAAATTATTTACTTTAAAAATAAAAATTCCTGGGGCTTCCCTGGTGGCGTAGTGGTTGGGAGTCCGCCTGTTAATGCAGGGGACACGGGATTGAGCCCTGGTCCGGGAAGATCCCGCATGCCGTGGAGCAACTGAGCCCGTGCGCCACGGCTGCTGAGTCTGTGCTCTGGAGCCCGGGAGCCACAACTACTGAGGCCCGCATGCCTGGAGCCCGTGCTCCACAGCAAGAGAGGCCACCGCGGTGAGAGGCCCGCGCACCGCAACGAGGAGTAGCCCCCGCTCGCCACAACTAGAGAAAGCCCGTGTGCAGCAACGAAGACCCAACGCAGACAAAAATAATAAATATATAAATAATAAATAAATTTATTAAAAAATTAAAAAAATTCCTTAACACTGGGTAAGACAGGAGAAAATATAGATTATATTCTTCATGTTATAACATCTATACCATACAATTTCCTCTTGTCAAGTACCTTAGGTATATATCCTCTTTTACCATAGTATTCCATAGTTATATCCTTTTATTCTACACAAAGTAGAGAATCAAACAATATAACTGTGATTGTGGTAAAACTAGTAAGCTAACATCTTCCGGTTTGTCTGAAGTAATAGGAGTAAGAAATGGCAGTTGCATGAAAAATTCTTTTGCAAAGATAGTATCATCCAAAAGTCTTATTATACATTGTGTACATTATTTTTATGTCTCGGTAAGGGATCTAGACTATCACATTAGCAATGCATTCATGGATACACATTTCTAATTCCTGTCTCTATTGTACACACTGGATATCTATTTCAAGAATCAATGTCTATTTTAATATTTTATAGTGATCTTACTTCACACTATTTAGATATAGTAACTTCATGAAAAGACAAAAAAGAGACAGACTAATGTTGGTCTAGAAATAAGGAGACAAAATCTTTAGACTCTAAACTAAAACTAGAAGCCAGAATAGAAAACTATTAATTAAAATTTCCAAGAGCCATGGAAAGGAGATCTAAGTTTTATCGTTTTTGCTTTCTTTTCTTGAAAAATTATTTGTCCCTTTTTAGTTTATAAATGTTATTTTTCTGTTTCTCTCTCCATCATCTCATGTGCAAAATCAGAATTTTCTTAGTACTCTAGTAAATAGTTTTCTAGTCTAAGCAATTTATCTTGATTGCTTTTTTATACTTTCCCTTCTGTCTTCTCATCAGTCAGTCAATAATTAATTTTAAAAGAATTTAGTTAGTATCTACCATATGCCAGGTAGTGAGCATTAGCTCCTCCATGCTTTACAAAGAAGTTTTTTTAAGCTGATTGTATCAGGCTGCTTCTCATGAAGTTCCTGGAATAGCCTATTAAGTAGTCTGTATTTCATTTTCAAAGTAAGGGAGCAAATTAAGGGAGTGTGTAATAAAGAATTTGACTGACCTGACAATGCCAGTTTCCCGGAGGTAACCTGTAAACCCTGGGATTTCCTGAGTGATAGGAGTGTCTTTGTTATTCATGGTGGGCCCCTGAGGCCATATCTGATATTTCACACTAATGAGGTAGCTCTCAGCAGCACTCAATAGTCTGTGCTAACTAGATGACTCACAGTAGGGCCAGCCACACCCCTAGTCTTAGGGGAGGGGGTGGGCCTCCTAGAAAGACCAATCCTGTGATGAGAGGTTTGGCGCTTTGAATCAGGCGGCATCAGCCCAACCTCTGTGGATGGGAGGGAGGCTGGAAATCGAGCTCAAACACAGGGGCCATGGTTTAATTAATTACACCTACTTAACAAAGCCTCGATAGAAGCTCTGAATACAGGAGCTCAGGTGAGCTTCCTGGGTTGGCAATTCTCCATGTATGTACCCCCACATATTGATGCCAAGAGGATAATGTGTCCCTGAGGACGTGGAAGCTTCACACTGGGCATCTTCCTGAGGCAGGAGATAGATGGGGCCCAGGCTGAGCAGCCGGAGTTTGTCCCCTGTGAACAGATACTCCGAGAGGAAGATAATAGCAAGAGAGGTTGAGCCCTGCCCAGATAAAAGAATAAGAGACCACATTTTTCTCATTCTCGAGGTCAAGGAGACCTTCCCGACTACACCTGCACAGAAAGGCTCCTTGTAGGTCAAAAAAGGGAGTGATGTCAACCTACCCATAGGCCTCTTCACTAGAATCCAACTTGGCTAAGAGATGTGCATGCACACATGGGAGGACCCTGAGATAAACCAAATAGAGACTCAGAACCAGGCAAAGCAAGATGATTGGCCAAAGGAAACCCAGAAGAAATGCCCCACGTAAGTGATTCAAACTACCACGAGGGCACAACTCTCTCTCAGAGCCCGCCCATGTGTGCCTATTCACATGTAGTCTTTTTTCCTGCTAATAAACACTTTACTTGTTTGACTACTTTCTGTTTCTTTGTGGAAACTCACTTTCTGCAAAGCTGTTCAGGCCAGGGCCTTGTCATCGGCCACTGGTCTAGTGGTTAGGATTCAGCGCTCTCACTGCCACGGCCTGACTTCAATCTCTGGCCAGGAACCAAAATCCTGCTTCAAGCCGCTGCAGGCCGAGGCCACCTGAGATCATTCCCAGTCCCAGATTCCACCCTGTGCGTGTCTTTCCTTGGCTATTCTGATTTCTATCCTATTACTATAATAGAACTGTAATCATAAGTATAACACTTTCATGAATCCTGTGAGTCAGTCTAGCGAATCATTGAACCTGACGGCGGCTATGGAGACCCCTGAATTTGTAGTCAGTTGGTCTGAAGGCCCTGGGGCTTTCAGGCTCTGGGGGCTCTGGGGCCCTGAACTTTTTTTTTTTTTAATAAATTTATTTATTTATTTTTGGCTGCATTGGGTTTTCATTGCTGGGTGCGGGCTTTCTCTAGTTGCAGCGAGCGGGGTCTACTCTTTGTTGTGGTGCGCGGGCTTCTCATTCCGGTGGCTTCCCTTGTTGCAGAGCATGGGCTCTAGGTGCACAGGCTCAGTAGTTGTGGCACACGGGCTCAGTAGTTGTGGCATGTGGGCTCAGTGGTTGTGGCGCACAGGCTTAGCTGCTCTGGGGCATGTGGGATCTTCCCGGACTAGGGCTGAAAACTGCCTGCCAACGTCCCCTGAATTGGCAGGCGGATTCTTAACCATTGCGCCACCAGGGAAGTCCCTGGGGCCCTGACCTTTGGACTAGTATCAGAAGTCTTGGCAGTCTGGAAGATTGTACCCTGAACCTCGACTTTGGCTGACTCCAGGTAGGAGTAAGAAGCTTAGATCTGCGTCTTAGGCAGTGGTATGACGGCTGGAGTGGAGGTGACTAAATTGGAGTTTATTGTAGTTGGTGGGATAAACAGTAAAGTGTCCCTGAATGATGTGCCCCCAGATCAAGTTGCAGGAAGCCTCAGGAAAGAAGCGGTAGCATCTGAGATGAAACTTGGGGTGGATAGACTCAACCAATTGGAAACATGGGAAGGAGGCATGAAATCTATTAAGAAATAACTTGAACTATAATTTCAGAACGAGAAAAACAGGTAGGTACTTGTGTTGGTTTCCTATTGCTACTGTAAAAATTTACCACAAATTTAGTGGCTTAAAAACAAAACAAATGTATTATCTTCCAGTTCTGGAGGTCAGAAATCTGAAGTGGGCCAGTAGGGCTGCATCCCTTCTGACCACTCTGCATTCCCTGATTCCTCATCCCTGGCCCTACTTCACCCCGGCTTCTGCTTCCATCATAACACCTCCTCCTCAGACTCAAACCCTTGTGTCCCCCTCTTATAAGGACCATTTTGTTTACGTTGGGCCCACTTGGATAATCTCCCCACCTCAAACCCCTTAAACTAGTCACATCTGTGAAATCTCTTTTGCCCTGTCTGGTTACATATTCGTGAGTTCCAGGGATTAAGTCATGGACATTTTGAGGGGAGGAGCTAGTGATTCCGCCTACCACAGTAGTCCCGTTTAAGCGGAGGGCAAAAAAATGCGAATATGATAGTAGAAAGAGGGTTGTACTATATGGAGAACCCACATGGCACAAGACAATAGGGCGGCATTAGAAGGTTTATTAGCAAAATAATGGTTTGATCATTGTTACATTTAGGAAGCATGTCCAGTGGTGCAGCCTGGATTAAAAGGAGGAACGACCAGAGGAGACTTGTTAGGAGGTTATTGAAATAGCCATGTACAATATGATGAGGGCTGGAACTCCAGAAGAAATAAAACAGGGGATTTGGGAGACCGGTAATTCATGGGACTTGGCAACGGATTGGACATGAGAGAAAGTGAGGTATGTGAAAATTTCAAACTAATAGGAGATGAAAATAACATTAAATTTTAAATAGAGCTTATTTGGCAAAAAAAAAAAAAGAATTATATTTTGAACATGGTGATTTTGAAATTGTATGGAGGGCTTCCCTGGTGGCGCAGCGGTTGAGAGTCTGCCTGCCAATGCAGGGGACACGGGTTCGAGCCCTGGTCTGGGAAGATCCCACATGCCATGGAGCAACTGGGCCCGTGAGCCACAATTACTGAGCCTGCACGTGCGATGAAGAGTGGCCCCCACTTGCCACAACTAGAGAAAGCCCTTGGGGCTTCCCTGGTGGTGCAATGGTTAAGAATCCGCCTGCCAATGCGGAGGACATGGGTTCGAGCCTTGGTCCGGGAAGATCCCACATGCCGCGGAGCAACTAAGCCCGTGCGCCACAACTACTGAGCCTGAGCTCTAGAGCCCGTGAGCCACAACTACTGAGCCCACGAGCCACAACTACTGAAGCCCACGTGCCTAGAGCTCGTGCTCCGCAACAAAGAGCAGCCCCCGCTCAATGCAACTAGAGAAAGCCCGCGCGCAGAAACGAAGACCCAACGCAGCCAAAAATTAATTAATTAATTTAAAAAAAAAAAAGAAATTGTATGGAGAATTCCATGACGGTGGAGGTCCATCCAGCAGACACTAAAAACTTGGGAGAGAAGTAACATGTGAACCTAGATATGTGAGCCTCATACACAGAGCAGAGTGTTGACTGTATGGAGAGAATCCCTAAGGGAGAGAACAAAGAAAAGAACAGCAAAGTTTGAACAACAAACTTTAGGATTTAGGGGTTGTTTTTACATTCAGCAAAAAAATGATTGTATTATTATAGTGCCAGCTTTGTTCCAGGCATTGTGCTAGGCACTGGGGATAAAAAGAAAATAAAAACTCAGTCCCTCCTTTCATATACCTTATAGATCTAGCAGAGACGTTGGGCAGTAGACCAAGGGTTACAACACAGTGTGGAAATGTTAAACTAGCCATGGTCGTTCTAAGAGTGCTAAGGGTGATACAGGCATCTGCAATCAGAATCACGGGGTTGGGGGGTTGAAGGCGGAAATAGTGAGGGAGAGGTAGGCTTTCCGGATTAAGCAGAAGAAAGGGCCAGGAAGTGACCATCTAGGAAAAACAAACATCTTCCAAGTCATGCAAGTTTGGAAAAGCCTGATAGATTTGGAGAATTCTAATAGCCCTATACTGCTTACAAAAGGAGGTATGAGATTTACTGTCAAGAATGAAAAAGCGGGGCATCCCTGGTGGCGCAGTGGTTAAGAATCTGCCTGCCAATGCAGGAGACACAGGTTTGAGCCCTGGTCCGGGAAGATCCCACATGCTGCGGAACAACTAAGCCTGCGTGCCACAACTACTGAGCCTGCACTCTAGAGCCCGCGAGCCACAACTACTGAGCCCGTGTGTCACAACTACTGAAGCCTGCACTCCTAGAGCCCATGCTCCCAACAAGAGTAGCCACCACAATGAGAAGCCTGCACACCACGATGAAGAGTAGCCCCCACTCACCACAACCAGAGAGAGATAAGCCCGTGTGCAGCAAAGAAGACCCAACACAGCCAAAAATAAAATAAATAAATTTATATTTAAAAAAAGAATGAAAAAGCCCATGGGGGTGGAGCCAAGTACTTCTTTGCAGCAGAGAAAACTTAGCTGAGGTTAGCATCTCATAGACTATCTGGCATATAGCTGATGCTTGGTCAATATTAAATGAGTGTGTTAAAATTTGCAAAACATTCTTACATACATTATTGTATGTAGATGGCAGGCAGATTACTAGTATTACTCTCATACAAAACCCAAAAATTGTACAAAAAAGAAAACTACAGACCGGTATCTCTCATAAACTCAGATGCAGAAATCCTCAAAAAGGATTAGCAAATTCAATCCAGCAATGTGTAAAAAGAAAAGAATGTTTTCATTTATTTGTTTGTTTATTTCATGACCAAGTGAGATTAATTCCAGGTTTGCAAGTCTGGTTTAACATTTGAAAATCAGTCAGTATAATCCAGGTTAAAGAAGAAAAATCACATCATCATATAAATTGATGAAGAAAAAGCATCTGATAAAATCTAACATTCATTTCTGATTAAAAACAAAAAAAAACTTAGGAATGAGGAGAATTAACCCCATTTGGTAAGGAGTATCGACAAAAAACCTACAGTTAGCATCATACTTGGTGGTGAAAACTGAATACTTTTCCTCAAAGACTGGGAACAAAGCAAGGATGTTCACTCTCACTACTGTTATAACATAGTACTGAAAGTTCTAGCCACTGCAAAAAGGTGAGAAAAAGAAATAAAATCCATACAGATTGGAAAGGAAGAAATATTTGAGATAACATGATTGACTACATAGAAAATCCCAAGAGATCTACAAATAAACTCCTAGATCTAGTAAATGAGTTCAGGAGGACTGCAGGATAGAACATAAGAACGACACACAAAAATCAATTGTACTTTTATACATTAACAATAACATGTGCAAGGACTCTCCCCGAGAGTCCACATGGGATCCCTTTAAGGTTAGACAGATCAGAACAGGGTTTGAAACCAGTCTGGCATTAACTACCTGAGTAACCTTGACAAGTGACGTGTCTCTCTGAGCTTTGGTGGCTTTGTTTATAAAATAGAAAGAGCAATTACATCACTGTGTGGTTCTCAGAATTTAATGAGATATGTGTAAATTGTCTGAAATATTATAGACGTTCCATCAATTCTCTTTTTCCCCCTCAGTGAAAACAAAACCAAAACCAAAAACCTTTCCCCAAATCATTCAGCTAATGAGTACCAAAGCTTCGATGAGACTCCAAGTTCCTGGCTCTTAGTGTAGTGTTTTTCCAGTCTTCTGAATCAAAATTCCTAAATTTTAGGCAGAAAAACAAAGTTGCTTTCGAAATTCTAATACATAGAATATATTAATATGTACTGCCCTGCTCACATGAGACATAATTACTTGGTAATTTTTCCATATTCACTAACCACATTAATAATTTCAGGTATTATTATAGAAATTAGAAGACTAAATTATTGACATATATGCTATTTCTTTTCTTTAAATTTAAACAGAAAGGCTCCCTTTCTACTTCTTAAATATAGAATAGGAGTCTTGTGTGACCGATAAAATGACAGACGAAATGAATCTTTGCCCGTTGGAATGAAATTATTCATTCTACCCAAGAGGAGCAAAAAAGATTTGTTAATAGCTTCCAGTTCCTTTTGCTCATTTGAGTCAAGGACAAAGGATGCTTTCATATTCCATTTTCTAGCTTTAATCAACTATCTTTCACAGATCTGCATTCTACCGTGAGTTTATTTAATGCATTATTTAACAATGTCATCCTTACAAACATTCATTATTTCTGGCATTGCATCTCACTTTTGCAAAAGTTAAGACTTTTAAAATATATACTTAACTTCAACTAGATTACCTAAGGCTGCATGCGCATTTTTGTTTCCATTGCTCAGTAACATGGTAGTACTTAAATTTCATTGGCCATGGCCTTCTTTTAAATGTAAGTTTCAGTATTAAAGACATGTGCTTATTTATCTAAAGCTCCTTTAGGCAAATTACATGAGCTCCATGCTTATGACAATGCCTGGTGTAAACTGAGTTCTCAGTCAATATTAGCTGAGAGTCACTATTATTATTGCTAAAAAGGCTAGTATTCAATTCATTTTCTCAGCCTCCCATAGAGCAGAGATAATCAGAATGTGAAAGATTCACAGATCCCACTCACAGAGATTATGATGATGAGGTACGGCACAAAAATCTGCACTTCTATACGCACCTTCTAGAACCCGGATGCAGGGGGTCTACAGTCTACTTCCTGAGACAGAGGGCCAAGCCTGCCTTAGAGCTGGACTTTTCCACCTTCTTAGGCAACGGGGCCTGGCATGGCCAATCAGGCTTCTTTGTTATTGAAGGCTCCCAGTTTCTAGCTACAAAGGCTAAAAACACAACTCATTTAGCAGTGCCCATACTCTACTCACATATATTTGAGACTCATTGATTTAGTTGATCTACTGCAGAGTCTGGGGCTGATCACCTATTTTATATGTGTATTTATAAACACACCATGGGGGTGGATATCAGCTTATTAAAATGTAGAAAAATATAGGTATGCATCATGGATTTCACATAATGTTTATTCATTTACTCAAAATTATCTTATTTTAAGACAATGTCTAATCTTCATGTTCCATCAAGAGGTCCACATCTATAGTTAACCTTCCAGTTATTTAAATTATTACTCAGAAATAGCATCTCTGAGTCATAGAGACTCTGATCATGAAAGAAATAAATTTCAAAATGATTTGCTATGGAAATTTCCTTTCCCATAAAAAACATTAATTTTTACTTCAATCCAGCAAAGCAAATCAAACTCCAAAACTTTACAGTTAAAAAAATTATTACATTTTTTTTTGACTAGATAATACTTTTACATGGTTCAAAACTGAAAAGTATAAAAATGTGTACATCCCCTATCTACCTGGTTCCTAGCCCTCCCAAACAGGTAACCACGGCTATTAGGTTCTTTGGTTTCCTTTTTAGAATTTTTTAGTGCTTGCACAAATTATGAATATATATCTGTTTTCCATTTAGTCCACTATTTTTATAGAAATGATAAATATTGTGCACATTGCTCTTTACATTGCCCTTTTCACTTAACATTATATTTTGGAAATCTTTTTATATCAGCGTATAGATAACTTTCTCCCTCCTGTTTGCAGCTGCGTGGTATACTACTACATAGATGATTACAGTTTATTAAACCATGGACGTTTAGGTCTTGTCTAATCTTTTGCTATGAGAGGCAAAAGATAAACTTGTTCATCCTTGCATGAATGTATCTGCAGGATAAAATCCTGGAAATGGATTGGCAAGGTTTACGAAGTTGTTTTGCTAGATATTTTCAAATTCTCATCAAAAGAGATGGTACAATTTTTCACACCCATTAGACCTGTTAAAGAGAGTTTATTTCCTCAAAGTGTCATAGACACAGTATGTCATCAAGTTTTTGAATGTTTGCCAATCAGATAAGTAAAAAATGGTATCTAGGTGTGGTTTCATTTTATATTTCTCTTAGAACAGTAGTAGGGTAGAACATCTTTTCAGAATATCTTAAAAGACCCTGTAAATACATTAAATTATGTGTACACATTAAATTATATGTATATTTCTTTTCCTGTGAACTAGTTGTTCAGCTGTCAGTTTGTCTATTTTATTGTATTTTCCAAAGACCTATTTTGAATGTAATTATATTTGCTAGTTTTTCTGTTTTCCAATTTATTAATTTCTATTTTATTTTTATATTCCTTTTGCATTTCTCAGCATATCATGTTGTCATTAAAGATGCTTAATTTGTTTCCACTCTGTTTATTGATATACGCATGTAAAGCTATGAAGTTTTCCTCTAAAAACTGCTTTAGCTATATTCCATATGTTATGATATGAAGCTTTTCTATTCCTTGTATTTTCTGTGTATTTTCTATATATATTTCAGTTTGTATTTCCTCTTTGAGCCAAGAATTACAGATTGTTTTAGTTTGTTTCTTTTCTGCTTTTCATTTCCAGGTAGCAGGGGTTTTTATTGTTATTAATTTCTGGGTTGTTTCCATTGTAATAAGAGAATTTTGCCTATACTCTTTTAACTTTTGGGAATATATGTTGAGGTTTCCTTTGTGGGCTAATATAAGGTATCAGTTCAGGGATACTTCAAACGAAGATATGTTCTCCATTATTAGGAGAGAAAACTTGATATATATTGTAGAACTATTTACTTATTAATGATATTTTAAGGTCCTCTATGTCTTGTCATATTTTAGAACCCTTGGTCTTTTATGAACTGAAAGAAAACAAATCTACTACTAGTATTTTTCTGTTAATTTTTCCTTGCTGTTTCTATGATTTCTGCTTTCTGAATGTTCCTACTATGTTGTTTGGTATATAAAAGTCATTTCTATTATGGCTTTATTTTGAATTGTACACTTTAAAATTTTTCTTTGCCTTAAATAATGTTTGTGTCCTGAATCCCACCTTGTCTGATACTTGCAATCAGACAATGATGGTGCCTACTTTTTGCTTGCATTTGCCTGATGTACATTTCCTCATCCTTTATGTTCAACATGTTTGGAATAATCTTCTTTTAGATATATCTCTCGTATACAGCATAGAATTGACGAAGTCAGTCACTTGCCCCTTTTTCTCTCATTTCTTTACTGTCTTCCCAGTTCCCCCCTCCTCCGTCTTTGGTCTTTGGTTAGTAACTGAGGCTACTGGATTTGCATAACCCTTGCAGGCCTTTCGTTACACCACCCTCTGCCTTTCAGCCTTAGCTGCCAATATGCTCCAGGCTATGAGTCAGTCTTCTAGATATAACCTGCGATGTTCACTCATTCATTCAATTAACAAATACTTATCCTCCGCCTAATTTCCCTGGTGAGTACCTTTTTCATACAACAACAGCAAGTGGACAGGCATTCAAAGAAAAAATGTTTCATGTCAAATGGAAAGAAAGGTAATATATTTTTACCCCCAGCTGATCCTCAGAGATAAACTTTGGAGCCTGGTAAAGCCAGAGATGGATCCAGATTTCTTTCTTGGTGTGAATCGTTTTGCAACAACTCAAGCAACGAGAAAGATCCTCGGGACAGGAAAACATCTCATGACTAGCAAATCATGAATATCAACATAACGCCACAGATTGTGAACAACAAGATGATGCGGTGCCTCGGTCCCTCATCCCTGTTCTCACACCACACCCTGGGGACTCTTTGCTTTTGCTAAGGCACTTTTCACAGAGCTAAACCGAAGGTGCCAACTTTTATAATTCAAATATGCTTCCTACTGTCAGATTTCAGATTTACCAACCGGAGAAAATAACCTCTCGCACTCAGACAGGTCTCTGGATCTGCAGCAGCCAGAGTATGTTAGTTGGTAAGCAAAATACATTTTTATAATAATTAGGCACTCTTGGGCTTCCCTGGTGGTGCAGTGGTTAAGAACCCACCTGCCAGTGCAGGCGACACAGATTTGAGCCCTGGTCTGAGAAGATCCCACATGCTGCCGAGCAACTAAGCCCGTGCGCCACAACCACTGAGCCTGTGCTCTAGAGCCCGCGAGCCACAACTCCTGAGCCTGCATGCCACAGCTACTGAATCCCGTGCGCCTAGAGCCCGTGCTCCTCAACAAGAGAAGCCACCACAATGAGAAGCCCACGCCACAACGAAGAGCGGCCCCCGCTCGCTGCAAGTAGAGAAAGCCCGTGCGCAGCAACGAAGACCCAACACAGCCAAAAATAAAGAAATAAAAATCAATCAATCAATGAAAAAAAAAAAATTAGGCCTTCTTCCTGGGTGGGAGGAGGCAGGTGTAAGGAGAAAAGACTAGAGAATGCTGGTACTAATACTAAAAATGTTGAATGGGAAAAGTATCTTGAGGACATCTTAGGCTACGTTATGGAGGCCCAGGCAGGTGTTGTATAAGGGTGAAGGGGGTTTGGGGTAAGAAACACATGGTTCTCTCAGTTTGCTTTTATTTCTTCTCTTTTCATGAAGATGTGAGCACCAAGAAATTTTCTGCTCTAGGAAAAACAACATAAACACTCGAATGAATGGCGGTTCCACTCAGCCTCAAGGTCAGGTACCTAATCCAGAGGGTGGGCCTTGTGCTGAATTGAAAAGTGCGCTTCCCGCGCCCCCCCCCCCCCAAAAAAAAGACAAGTACGGCCCCTTCTACAGGAGGCAGCTGCTCCTTAGCTCCAGCCAAATGCCCTCAGGCGGGAGCCAGGGCCCAGTGTGGGCGGCTCTTCCAAGTTTTGCAGAAGAAAATGGACATCAAGGTTCTGGACATGAAGCCCCTTGATTTTTGAATGTTGAAGATTCATTTCATTTTGCAAAATACTACACATGCCAGAGAAGACAGTGTGACCCACGGGCCTCTGGTGTGTGACTCAGACACGTAGAGAAGGAGGTGAGATTTATGTCAATGTACCCCAGTCATGCCAGCAATTTCAAAGACGTTGATCCTACTGCTAAAAGTACTGCACAAAAATGCCTCTGCGGCTAGAGTATGTGAAAGAGATAATCAACAAGGACCTATTGTATAGCACAGGGGACCCTACTCAATATTCTATAATAACCTAAATGGGAAAAGAATCTGGAAAAGGATGGATGTATATGTATAATTGAATTGTTTTGCTATACACCTGAAACTAACACAACATTGTAAATCAACTATACCCCAATATAAAAGAAAAACTTTAAAAAAATGTATCAATTAAAAAATGGGGGGAAAAAAGCCTCTGTGGGTCCAGGCCCCTTTACAAGGATGGGGCAGTTTGCTGGCTCTGGCCCTTGTGAGCAACCAGTGAAGTTATCTCCCTGAAGATCACAGTAAGGGTCTGGCACTCATTCCCCACTTGCAAGCACAATGTTTCCAATGGGGCAAAGGGTGGTTTTATTAAAAGAGAAGAAAACTCACCATCTTCGATTTTGTGCAACAACAGTCAAAGTTGCCTCGTGCTCCGAGTGCCTCTCACAGGCTGGGGGAAATGCTTAGTTCAAACAGGAGCTTCAGGAACTTTCAGTCCTAATATGGAGGAGATGCTCCACCACGTGTCTCCCTGGGTGAGGCAAGCTCTGGCCCCGTCTTCTGCTGGGTTTCTCTGTGGCCTCAGGGTTCACACTCAGGTCTTATGCCAGCTTTGGGTCCACTTTTGCTGCTTCTAGATGCCTTTCTTGGTCTGGCATTGTATGAGAAGTCTTGGGAGTTCTTCCTGAGCCATGCAGCTGCGTGGAGATTATACCAGTCAGCAAAGTCTCCCCCCATCTCTCTCCCTAACATTTACCAAAGACTGTTCTCTTTGCGTGATGCTGATAAAACAGGGTCTCCTTTCAACTCCATCCTCTCTGCTTCCTGCAACTCTTCTGTGTTTTCTGCTTTCCACCACCCTGGGGAATCACATCCCTTAGGATTTCTGGGCAAAGAAGCTGTCCCCTGGTCAGGCGTCTGCCTCTGTCACTGACCACACTCAGAAGACACACAAATCCATCCCAGCCCCACTGAGCTTCCACTCTTGCCTTTAGTGGCCTATTTGCAAAAGATATTCCTTAATTTTCCAGAAACTATCAGAGTTCCCCAGTTCTCCTCCAAGTTACTTTCATGTTGTGCTGTAAAGGTGGGCAACACCAAGTTACCAGAGATGCTATGACTCTCAGCCCCATGAGAGTGGTATTCTAAATACCCCTTTAGGTATGTATGTCTTCGAGGCGTGCACCCAACTCTTCCAAGTACAACTGCAGAGAGAGGTCAGAATTCCAAGGCCACATGTGCTCCAGCTAACTGCAGTTATAAAGGGTACATCCTGCAGCCATATAAAATCTATTTCAGAATTTCTCGTCGTCAGGAATGTGAACGCATAAATCACTGTAACTTGCTAAAACTTCATTTACCTTTTGATAATTTCCAATTATTACTTTGATGAGTCTCGCATGAGTGACATTAAAAATGGTTTGTAGGGCTTCCCTGGTGGCTCAGTGGTTGAGAGTCTGCCTGCCGATGCAGGGGACGCGGGTTTGTGGCCCGGTCCGGGAAGATCCCACATGCCACGGAGCGGCTGGGCCAGTGAACCATGGCCGCTGAGCCTGCGTGTCCAGAGCCTGTGCTCCGCAACGGGAGAGGCCACAACAGTGAGAGGCCCGCGTACTGCAAAAAAAAAAAAAAATGGTTTGTAATACCTTTGGTTTCTTGAGTCTGTGTTGATTTCCATTCACAATTTTTGGTGGGACTAGAGGCGTAGGGCTCAGTGTCCCTAAGGAGACAGCCTGTCTTCTAGCCCAGATCCTTCACTGAAGGAGTTTACCCATTTATCCATTCACTCCATAAATATTTATTGTGTGTTTACTATGTTCTAAACACTGTGCTAGGTGTTAGGAATACAAAGATGAAAAAGACACAAGTCTTGCTTTTAAGATTACAACAATGACTTTTATGGTAGTCGGAAAGTTCTGTTTAAATGCTTAAATTTCATACTGAGTTTCAGTTATAACTGAAACATTTATATTAAATCAAAGCTGGCTTATAATTATTAAGGTGGAAACACTGGTCTTGGTAAAAATGTGAAGTCTGGCTTCACCCTTGTAGTCCTTAATGATAAACAACGCTCTAGTCTCTGGTCCCCTCTCCTGGTTTCCTGCCCAGTGACATAAAAACTTTCACGTGTATCATTTAAAATAAAATCAGAGGGACAGTTTCTAACTTTACAGAAGCTTAAGATGTCATGGGTGATTTTACGGATTAAGGTGAAGACATATTCATCCATCACTTAGTTAATATTGACCCAGCTCAGGGCCAAATAGGGATGATGGACAAGTGAGCTGGTGCTTCCAGGGTATGTGGGTGACACCCCGAGAGACAGATGCCCACAGAACCACAAACGTGTAGGAGAGACCAGGAAAAGAGCTGGGGGAGTTTTGCATCTCTTTTTTGCTCCCCAAGTTCTGGAATTCAACCGGCTTGGAGAGCAGAGCTCATTTCAGCCTTGGGCATATTCACAACAGACGTTGAGTTTATTAAATAAAGTGGGTGAAGCAAGGGGTGAGGAGTTCCATGGAGTTGGAGGTGGAGGGAGTAGCTCTCAAGGAGAGTTTGGGGTCCTTTCCTTCCCCTGGATGTTTTTGTCAGCTGTGTTCTCACACACTGATGGCATCTGGGACCCTTTTCCATGTCAATGCATGCAGGTGACAGAAAGAGGACATCGTGATGTAGAAGACAAGGAGGACATCTTTGCAAACAGTCCTGGGTTAGGAGGGAGGGACCATGTTGATTCTAATTTATTTTTAATAGCCAGGACAAAGTGTATTTAATTACATTTGCCTTAAAACTTTCCCAAACTACAACTATATTGGTCAAATAATTAGTAACTCAATGTACATTTAGGGAGGGCCTAATATACACCAGGTAGAGAACTAGACACGAGATGCAATGGTGAACAAGCTAAAATTTTACTTATTGAAAGCTTAGGTAGGGAAAAACAATACTCCGAGAACAGGTGCGTTCCATCCTCTGGGGCAGTGACTTTCAAACATTATTGTGCATACAAGTCACCTGAGAACCTTGTTAAAATGAAGATTCTAATTCAATAGGCCTGGGGTGGGGCCTGAGATTTGGCATTTCCAACAGGCTCTGGGTGATGCTGTTGCTGCTAGTCTGAGGAAAATTTAGTTAAAAATCAGCCCAGGCTAAGTCAGGTGTGTGGAATCTTGTCTGTGAACCTGGGATGCCATCTCCCTCACCTCTCCACTCTGCTCCCCTCCTCGACATCCACACCCCTGTAGAACTAACTCCTTTCTAAAGGTTTTGTGGGGTATCCTGGACATGTATTAAGAGAGGGCAGGGACTTCCCTGGTGGCACAGTGGTTAAGAATCCTCCTGCCAATGCAGGGGACACGGGTTCGAGCCTGGTCCAGGAAGATCCCACATGCCGCAGAGCAACTATGCCCATGCACCTCAACTACTGAGCCTGTGCTCTAGAGCCCACGAGCCACAACTACTGAGCCCACGTGCTGCAACTACTGAAGCCTGTGTGCCTGGAGCCTGCGCTCTGCAACAAGAGAAGCTATCACAATGAGAAGCCCACGCACCGTAACCAAGAGTAGCCCCCGCTCACCACAACTAGAGAAAGCCCATGCACAGCAACGAAGACCCATCGCAGCCAAAAATAAATGAATAAATGAAATTTATTTTTTAAAAAAAGAGAGAGGGCAATGTAGAAAACAGGCCTAGAAAACTCACTTTTTTATATATAATATTATTTTTTAATTAATTTATTTGGCTGCATGGGGTCTTCGCTGCTGCGTGCAGTCTTTCTCTAGTTGCTGCAAGCAGTGGCTTCTCTTGTTGCAGAGCACAGGCTCTAGGCACGTGGGCTTCAGTAGTTGTGTCACGTGGGCTCAGCAGTTGTGGCTCACGGGCTTAGTTGCTCCGCAGCATGTGGGATCTTCCCAGACCAGGGCTCGAACCTGTGTCCCCTGCATTGGCAGGCGGATTCCTAACCACTGCGCCACCAGGGAAGCCCGAAAACTCACTTTTGTGTCGACTCTAACAATGTCTTCTAGAGGGCATTGCTCATGACCTCACTCACTGCCTTCAACAGCTACCGGAGAAGAAACTCCTCTTTGGTCTTCCTCTCAAGAACAGTTTCACTTCTAAGCCCTTGGTAGGTTTTAAGCTCAGGTACATTGTGAATCTAGGCAGAACTGCTTGGATTTCCCTTTTGCATAATAACTAAGAGAAAGCTTAAGTTCAATATTGTCTCCCATCTAGAACATCATCAAATATACATTTTTGCTTTCACTTAATTCCTCGTTCCAATTTGGGGCCTATCTTATTTTTCTTCTTTCACTCCAAATGTATGTGCTTTTGATATTTTATGCAACACTGAAAGCTACTTATATTCTTCTGGGGGTAAAATATATAGCTATACATTACTAAAAATAATAACCCTATATGAGAATTTTTTTAGTAGCTCTGAGTAACTTTCTGCCACCACTCTGTGTTGGCCACCGCGACTTACCTCTAGGACGAGATATGTCAGGTTACCTCCTCTAGAGGAATTCCTTCCCTGTTCCAAGCTAGCCCCCTATGGCTTCATAAAACATGGAATTTTCACATCATACCCACTCATGTAACTAGATCAAGAATTCCATGAAGGCAAGAATAACTCACACGTCTTGTTTGCCACATCATCAAGCAGAATGCATGGTACACAGTTAGCACTCAATAGATTTTAGTGATGTTGCCTATGGGAGTGATGGGTTATGATTCTAATCATTCAGAATAGGATGGGACTGCAGAACGTTAAGGGAGACCTTCATAAATAAATACTTCGTTAACTAAAACATAGTTTGGTGGGACAGGGATGGAGCTCAAGATACCTAAATGTTCTTTTATCTATATTCTGATTGATGTGGTTGTTTGAAGTTATACAAATTGATAATTTGAAAAAATCAAACCTTGAAATTTGTCTTCTAGATACACTTTATTTTCCCTGTCTAGATAATTCCTTTACGGAGATTCGTATAATTTCCTGACTTTTGTACAGAATGATTAAGATATGTGTTTGATGTGTGTTTACCACGAGTCATGTACCATTATCTTCCTGTCTAATTCATATAATGCTTTTAAAGTAGAAAATGTCAGACAGTCGGAACTTTTAAGTCCTGTTTTTCTCCTTTAGTAAGGAAAGTTACACATTGAGGCAGTTTTTAGAACTACTGCAAATAATCCCAAGTTAAGGAAAAAGCTGGTAAACTCATCCTACTACTTATATTACTTGGCCAGGTTTGGGGAATCTTGTGTGGAATTTGGGGAGATTAAAGGTCTACGTGAGAAATTGCCTACTTCACGTTAAAGACATCGTGTGGGGTCACCTAGTTCGTAGGTATTGTTGTTGCCATGTCCCTTTATCAGGTTCCTGAGACTGTCTTTAAACTCTAGGTGTTTTAAAAGCCTGGGTCAAACTAGCCTCGTTTCCAAACTTTCCTGGAGTCTGTTCTTGAAAATCCTCCAACTCTGGCAGAGATTTCAATAGAGAAAAGAAGTAAAAAGTCCCCAGACCATTATAGAAATCAGAAAGTCACTGATGCCTCAGGACCCACCCCAAGGAGCCAAATGTCTAAGAAACTGAGACTTTTTTCCCCCAGATAGGTATGACATCTTGGACATCATTGGTGGTGGCGGTATTTAGAAAAGACGAGTTTTGGCAAGTGTGTTGTCAACAATATGCATATTCTCCAAATGGATGGCTCACCTACCACCGACTAGGAATGCTGAGGTCTTCCCTAATATGGTTTCACTCATCTTCACAAATATTAAAGCTAAGTCCATTGTAGTCAACTTAAGCCATTTTGCATTGTTTGTTCTTAATAGAATTTCATTTTAATAATGTCAGAGCCACAGACACCCCAGAGTGTGTCTGAGCCACCTAAGGAAGGACGGGCACTAACACCATGAAGCATCTTCCACGGACTGCCCTGGTGGTCCAGTGGCTAAGACTCTGCTCTCCCAAAGCAGGGGGCGTGGCTTCCATTCCCGGTCGGGGAACTAAGATCACACATGCCCTGTGGCAGGGAAAAAACAAAAAACAAAAAACCAGCACAAGCTGCCGGGAGAGGCTTGGTCACCACCCTGGGCCCAGCCGGGAAAGCTGGTAGGAGGCGCTTGTTGCTGCCTTTGTGGTGGGATGGAATCCGCTCAGTGTACACGCTCGCAGCAGCTCACCTGGCTGGCCCACCAGGCTGCAGAGCGTGGATAGGCAAGTGGAGGTACCAGTGACTTGCTGGGGCTCACGCTATGGAGCCTCCCGTGTCAGCTGCCAGAGTGGGTGGGTCATGCACCCAGGAAGTGTCGGGAGCAGACACCCTGTGGGCAAACTTTGACCACTGCAAGTGGGGACCAGCACATAAGTTTTTCTCCCTTCCTCTACCCAGACAGACTGTAGCAAGAGTTGCAGACTCTTGGGAAGCAGAATCATGAGAATAAGCAACAGCTATGCTTGGTTCAAAGTTGTGGCCTCCTGGGCTTCCCTGGTGGTGCAGTGGTTGAGAGTCTGCCTGCCGATGCAGGGGACACAGGTTCGTGCCCCGGTCCGAGAAGATCCCACATGCCGCAGAGTGGCTGGGCCCGTGAGCCATGGCCGCTGAGCCTGTGCGTCCGGAGCCTGTGCTCCG
Source organism: Aethalodelphis obliquidens (assembly GCF_003676395.1). Lineage (NCBI taxonomy): Eukaryota > Metazoa > Chordata > Mammalia > Artiodactyla > Delphinidae > Aethalodelphis > Aethalodelphis obliquidens. The sequence continues at coordinate 57,854,621 of NW_020837950.1, read as the reverse complement.
CAAAGGGAGAGGCCACAACAGTGAGAGGCCCGCGTATCGGAAAAAAGAAAACAAAAACAAAGTTGTGGCCTCCTGATAACGCACTGGCAGGTTTGTCTCTCTCCTTCCTGGCCTCTCTACCCTTTAACCCTCATACGTGTTTCCCGGGGATTGCCTCCCCCATGAAAGTGTTAGCGCATAAGCTTCTGCCTCAGGCTCTGCTTCCTAGGGAAATTAGGTTAAATCAGGTATAGAGTTTACCTCCAAAAAAAAAAAAAAAAATCCGTGAACAAACCTGAAAAGTAAGTGGTTGTCATCTTCATTTATATGGATGAGAAAAATGAGAATATTGGTGGTAAGTAACTTAGCCAAGCTATTAAAAGGCTGAACCAGAATTCACCCAGGTCCGACAGTATTATAGAACTCAGAAAGCTGCAATGAGCACCTACAAAGCCAGACCTTATACTTGCTTATTTTAAGTTCAAATTCTTCCATCTGGAAAATGGAACCATAAAAAGTACAGTCTACAATATACTTAAAAGTAGCCTTTTGCATTTATTTTTTTCTTCCGTCATTACTGCCATTGCTATTATCTTACGTTTCTCATAGATTATGCTGGACCACATAACCAGGTATTAGATACACTTTTTCAGTGTAGTAATTCACTGCTAGTATAGCAAGGGGAGAAAGATATTGTATTGAATTACCTGTAATTTAGAATATAGTAGATGTCTCTGTACAACCAAATGTATGTATTGGCCTGCAAGTTGAAAAATATAAGAAATATACAAGACAGGGTCTTCAATTTGCACATGACAGAAACCTAACTCAAGCCAGAAAAGGGAATTTCTTGGAAGGGTAGCTAGTGGAATTGAAGGAAAAGCTCACAAGAGCCTGAAGAGTGAAGTCGTGGGAAGGTCTCCAACTCTCCCTGTGTAAGTCTTACACTCATCGCTTGACCATTCTCTGTGGCCAGGGGAATGGGGTTCTACCACCGATCCAGCCTGGGCCCCCTGTCCACCTCTGTGGAGTTTGATGGAATGGGGTGTGTGATGTTGTGATTTATAACAAGAAATATATATTTGGTAGCCCTTTCATTTCTGGCACAGAGCCCCTAAAACCCTTGGAATTTCTTAAGTGATAATAGTGATAAAGGTGTCTTGATTTTCATAACAAGTCCTTTCAACCACACCTGAACTTATGTTAACGAGATGAATTTTGGAAAGTATTTAAGGATGGGGGCTGGTTGCCAGGGGAACCAACCCGTGATTAGAGGGTTGGAACTTTCAGTCCCATCCCCTGACTTCCTAGGAGAGGAAAGGGGCTGGAAATTGACTTAATCCCCAATGGCGCATGCTTTAATTGATCATGCCTCTGTAATGAAGACTCCATAAAAACCCAAAAGGAGAGGGTTTGGAGAGCTTCCAGGTTGGTGAAGATTTATGGAGAGAGCATGGAAGCTCTCCCTTTTCCCTTGCCTTACGCATCTCTTCCATCTCGATGTTCCTGAGTTATACCCTTTTATAATAAACCGGTAATCTAGCAATTAAAATGCTTCTCTGAGCTCTGTGAGCTGCTCTAGTAAATTCATCCAAGCTGAGGAGGAGGTCGTGAAAACCTCCAGTCTATAGCTCACCAGTTAGAAGCGCAGGTGACAACTTGGACCTATGATTGGTGTATGAAACAGCTGAGGGGGTGGTCTTGTAGGACTGAGCTCTTAACCTGTGGAATCTGATATTACCTCCAGGTAGACAGTATCAGAATTGAGTTGAATTGTAGGACACTCAGCTGGCGTCCAAGAATTGCTTGGTGGTGTGAGGAAAAACTATCCACACATTGTAACTGGCAACCATCCCTTGACCATCCTCTATGGTCAGATGGGATTCTACAACTGACCCATACTGAGCCTCATGTCCACCTCTGTGCAGTCAGGTGGAATACAGTGGCAGATATATTTCTAGAAAAGGTACGGAAGAAAGGAAGTTGGACATATACAGACAAACACATACAAATAATCCTGCAACTCAGAGAAACAAAATAGAACACATGAAACAATTACAGCCTGATTGGGTGCTAAACAGACCAAATGTTTAGATTTGCAAAAAAAAAAAAAAAAAGGTCGTAGCATGAAGGAGAACTTCATAGACTGAGTGGAATTTTATTAATTCAAGTATGTATTGTAGGTGGAATTTTATGTATTAATTCAAACATGTATTGAGTGCTTACTCTGTGCCAGGTATTATTCTAGACCCTGGGACTAGAGCAGTGAACAAAACAGTAAAAAGTCCCTGCCATCATGAAGCTTACATTGTATAGAGTGAGACAGACGATAAACAGGATAAAGAAGTGAAGTACAAGTATATGGGATGTTAAATAATGATAAGCGCTTTGTGGGGGAAAAAGCAGCTTAAGATGTTCTTTGAAGTTGTTCTTTAAGGAATGAGAAAGGAAGAAGGAAAGGCATTAGAGGAGAGACTAACCAAAACAAAACCAAAGAGCACCATTGGAAGATGAGTTGTTGTATGTGAAGGCTGCAGAATTCCCAATGGTAAATTCAACACGACCAGAAAACAAATCATCATTCACAATTTCTTGCACACTTGGGGTAAGAACTGCATTCATGGACGTCATCAGCAAAGCACAGATGCCAGAGCCTCACTAGGAGCCAGTATTCATGGATGGCACACTGGATGACGTAGCGTCACAAGTAACGACACGGCCAGAATGAAATAAGTGGAATGAGGAACAGGCGAAGAGTTATATTATTTCATGGTTGAGAAGAACCATGGCAATTTGTGAGTGACAGCAGCATTGCTACCCTGTCTTGTGATGGGGGATGTGAAATGAGCCAGAAACAAGGCACTTGACAACAAAGAACAGGAAGAGCTATTTCCTGGACCTGAAGACCAGTGCTAATTAAGACCCTCCAGGAGCACCGACTGGATAATAAGCAAACACGTAAGTACTTCTTCTTAACCATTATTATAAATCTTCAGGATAAGTCACTATACCTCTCATGACACCATTAATTTTGTAGTATACTCTTTAGTTAGATTGTTTATATAGATGGGGTCCTAGCAAAAAATGTCCACCCAGACCCCTGCTTGCTCTCGGGGTGGCCCTGACCTCTGCACAGATTTCAACATCTGACTCAGTGATGCCCCCAACACTCGCTCCACAGCTCCCAATCTCTAGTTGAAAATCACAAGTAAGGTAGAGTCTTTCCAGACAATTATTGGGGAAAAAAATCAAAACTTTGATTTAAAATCAGAAAAGTGAAATGAAAACTTTTCCAAAGAGGTGTTAGTGGTCATCTATGGGGACGTGGCACCCAGGTGAGCAGGTGAGAGCTTGTGATAATGTTAATTTCTTGCCCCAGGGAGTGGTTCCACGGCTGTATTCCCCTCGTAATAATCCCTCGAGTTGTATATTTATGATCTGTGTACTTTTCTGTAGGCATCTACACTTAAATGAGAAGTTCACCACACAAAAATGAAAAATCACCCATAGACATAACTCAATTCTGAAGTAAATTCATTTTACAGTAGAGAGTCCAGTGCTTGGGAAGACAGTCTGTGCCCCAGCGTTGCCTAACGATGAACGTGGTGGATCTCAAGATAAGCTAAGCTCTTCCTCTTAGCTCTCCCCTAACAAGACAACCTCACAATTAAACTCAGCCCTGTCTCACAGCACTTCTCCACCCTGCTTCATAAACTAGGAATTCCTGTAGAGGTTGTGTCCAGACATGCACGTTGCAGACTGACACACAGGGCTTGGAGAACTTCCCAGAGGTGGTTTAAGAGTGATTACATAACATTTTAAGCCTGTGTTCCTTTTTCAGGCATAACTGAACCTTTGCCAAAATAAGTAATTGCCGGTCCTTTCTCACTGACCCAAATACAAACACGGTAAATAAATTACAGTTCTGCAGCATATTCTCCAAACACACACACACACACACACACACACACACACACACACACACACACTCAACCTGGCATTCACATGACATCACAGCCCTCTGTGAGGAGCATCTCACCTCCACACAGTCACTGGCTTGATGCTGAATGATGTCTTGTAAAATCGTACCACCTGTTGCGAGAGTTGAGGAGGGTGGGGGAAGAAATGAATGTCGTGATGTAAAAGAAACCAGAAAACAACAAAAGAACTACTTCTCTTCTGCCCACCAGTTCTGGTCAGCAAAAGAAAACAAGGAATTTTAATAAGTCGACATGTTTCAGGGAAGCCATGAAAATAGGCATGTGTCCATGTGCCCGAAGGCCTAATGAGATGCAAGCAGCAGACCTGAAAGAGATTTAATACGTTCCTTCCTTCCCTTCCGGTTGCCTTTATGTCTGGACTTTAAAGAACTCTGGCTTTATGGAGGAACACAGTGCTTGCAAGAGGCAGATGTGTGCGTTCTCTTAGGTTATGTTTCTCAAGGAACATGGCAGTTGGGGGGGAGGGGCAGTGTGCGTCTACCGGCTCTTTGAGAGTCAGCAGCTCTCCCCAAATCCACATCCAGCGGCCTCGCTTTGGTGGCCTAAGTCAGCCATGGTGGGAGTATTTACACCCCTGAACTGGCAAGCGCTACAGATCATGGCTTTGGCGGGGGTGGTGAAAACAGCTGGTTACTAACTCTTAACTAGTGTCCCATGGCGCAGGAAGCTGGCCACATCTGAAGTGACTATATTCGGTGAGTGTAGTTACCTAACTCATTCAACCACCTCCCCTAACAGAAGCTACCTCTTGGGCTCCAGCATGGATAGAAAGGGGTGGGGACAATCCCACTGTACCCTGTGCAAGTTCAATCATACCCAGAGTGTTGTACTTTAAGGACAACTTGGAAAAATTACTCTGTGCCCAGGGAGTACCATGAATACCTGAAATAACTGAGCACATTTTGCCCAGGAAAAGAACAGACTCATGAGAGAAAACTGTCTACAAATGCTAAGAGGGCATTCACGCATTCATTCATTCATTCATTCGTTCACTCAGTAAATATTCATAGAACGCTTCCTATGGGTAAAATGGGGATTCAGTGGTAAACAAGATGCCACAGGGTTTGTCTTCCTGAGTTTACATTTGGGGAGGAGAATGATAAAAACAGGTAAGCAGATGATTTGTTTTTAAAGCTCACATGAGCTTTAAAATCCTGGGAAGGAAATAAACAAGAAAATGAGATAGAAAATGCCCTAGGTATTGTTGTCAGAGAAAGCCCCTCTGGGAATGTGATACTAAGTTGAGACCTAGAAAAACAGAAGGAACTAGCATGTGAAGAGAGAGGTTGAGAGCACGCGAGGGAGAGGACCGAAGAATGCAAGGGCTCTGGGCGGCAGAGAGTGTGATGTGTTTGGATCCTAGAGTAGAATAGTGCGGCTTCAGGGAACAAGCGGGGAAGAGGGCAGCTCAGGCCAGAAACGGGCAGATGGGCCGGTGAGTCACGCTGGCCGTAGGAACAACCGTGGGGCGGAGTCTGGCCTCAGGTCCAAGACCAGGGGAGGGGGAGAGCCACTGAAGGATCTGGAGAAGTTCAAGAATGAGCGAGACAGGCAGGGGTGTGTATGTGTGTGTGTGTGTGTGTGTGTGTGTGTGTGTTGTGGTGTGGTGTATGTGGTGTGTGTGTGTGTGTGTGGTGTGGTGTGGTGTATGTGGTGTGTGTGTGTGTGTGGTGTGTGTGTGGTGTGTGTGCACGTGTGTGTGTGGTGTGTGTGCGCATGTGTGTGTGTGTGGTGTGTGTGTGGTGTGTGTGCGTGTGTGTGTGTGGTGTGTGTGGTGTGTGTGGTGTGTGCGCGCGCGCGTGTGTGTGTGTGTGGTGTGTGTGGTGTGTGTGTGTGTGTGTGTGTGTGTGTGTGTGTGTGTTGTGGTGTG
>NW_020837950.1:57810598-57848671 GCF_003676395.1 Aethalodelphis obliquidens | reverse complement strand
GTGTGTGTGTGTGTGTGTGTGTGTGTGTGTGTGTAGGGCCACCCGGTGGAAGCGCAGAGGTAGTGAGTGTCAAGGGGTCAGATTTCCACTTTAGGGAGGCTTTACTTTGGGGTTTAGCTCCCAGCCCTCCCACCAGTCACCACGTGCCTACCTGGCTGGGTGGTGCCCATGAACTTGATGACCCCAGCACACAGGGTGCGGCACCGCACGCGGTCAGGAGCCACCACTCATGTCACGGTCTCTATAAACGCCGTGCATTCGCAGTACAGCAGAGCTGGTGGCCCAGCGTGGCACGCAGTAGGCGCTCAATCAATGTCAGCTGCTGTTAGCTACACTGTGTATTAAACTCCCCATCGTGGGGCGAACTTGTACGGAGAAAAGACAGCCACTCTTCAGGCTCGCTGTAGAGCAGGGGTCCCCAGGCCTCCGGCTGCGGACCAGTACCAGTCCGGGCCCTTTAGGAACCGGGCTGCACAGCAGGAGGTGAGCGGGGGGAGAGCGAGCGAAGCTTCATCTGCCGCTGGCATTACTGCCTGAACCGTCTCCCACCCCCAACCCCTTACCGTGGAAAAACTGTTTTCCATTAAACTGGTCCCTAGTGCCAAAAAGGTTGGGGACCGCTGTTGTAGAGGACAGCAAAGGTAGAGGGTTGCCTTTGGAGTCCTTGAAGGCTTCCGACAATGAAGACTTAATAATTCTTTATTCCATCCCCGCTACTACCCTTTCTACCTTAGTCCCTATTCCCTCTTCCTATTAACACCTCTCTGCCCTTGAGCAAGGCACAAGCACGTTCTCACTTGTCCTCCCTCGTCAGCTCCACGTGAATCAGGGCGCCATGGGCTTCGCGGGGCTGCCAGATGCCAGGGTCTGCGAGCGCGTCTCGCTGACGGAGCAGACAGCGCCCCTGCTGCACCTGCTAGCAGTGCTGACTTTCGAGAATCCAGGGAACGTGCACGCCCTGCTTCTGTATTTAATCGGGTTCTGACGGAAGATTTCAGGTGTGCTGATTGCCAGACAAGCCTCACTGATTTCCTCCTCTGCGGTGTGTATTGACTGAGCTCCTACTGTGTGCTAAGGCTGTTCCTAGCACTAGTGACATATTGATACCACCCTAAATGACAGGCAGTGAACATCTTCACCTTCATGGAGCTTGGACTTTCTACATGGGGAAGACAGAGAACTGACCATTAACAAATGGACAAAATAATTTCAGATAACAATAAGTGCTTCTAAAAATAAACTAAGGATGGAGAGTGATGGAGTACTGCTTTAGATAGGGTGGTTATAGAAGTTAAAAGTTTGAAGCATCAGGTCTAGTGCTAGGAGACCTGGAAACAAAACAAGACTGTACAGGTGACAGAGAAACAGAACGACACAGATGAGAGGAAGCAGTTTCCATTTTTCAGTGCAAATAGAATTTGTGTGCACTCAAAGATATTTAGACAACTATTTGCTAGGTTCAGTAAGTGGGCAAAATCCTGGAATGCGGGTCAGAATTCCTGACTCTCCGTTTCCAGTTCCTCAACAGCACTAGGCATACTGCTTTAGACATAACAGGCGCTTGGTGTCTCAGTCAATTCGGGCTGCTGTAACAGAATACCATACGCTGCGTGACTTAAACAACAAAGATCTATGTCTCGCAGAGAATACCATACGCTGCGTGACTTAAACAACAAAGATCTATGTCTCGCAGTGCTGGAGTCTGAGAAGTCCCAGATCAAGGTGTCAGTAGATCCAGTGTCTGGTGAGAGTCCTCTTCCTGGTTTGCAGATGGCCATCTTCTCCTTGTGTCCTCACGTGGTGAAGGGCAGAGAGAGGGGTAGTTTTGCCTTCTTCTAAAGACACTAATCCCATCATGGGGGCTCTACCCTTTTGACCTAGTTACTCCCAACGGCTCCAACTTTTAGTACCATCCTGTCGGGGGTGAGGGGTTAGGGTTTCAACTTATTAATTTGGGGAGATGTAAACATTCAGCCCAAACGCTGGGCTGCACCCTGCAGGCCTACAAGCCCTGTGCCGGCCCAGCTTCAAGACCGAAGAAAGAGCCCGGAGTCAGCAACAGAGACATCAATGGTTTAATGGATGGGGGAACTTACATGTGTGAAGCCAGGTCCTGGAGGGCCTCCCCACCACGTGCAGCAGACAGCAGGCAGGACAGCCTTCTCTCCGGAGTGGAAGGGGAGGTTGCCAGTTATAGGGGGAACTGACATCAGGTGGTGTCATCGGGAAACTAGCAGAGGGGCATGCCCCTCACTGCCCCTTTGATAAGAACAGCCACCAGCTGGTGCAGGGGCAAATACATAGGAAGGTCAGCCGTGTGAGTGAGGTGTAGGTGAAGCAGACACCGGTCAAGCAGGGGATTTACAGAGAGCAAGAGGACAGCCATTCTGAGTGGCCTGACCACACACCATAATACTCAGTAAACAAATATTTGTTGTATTTGTTGATTTGAATTGCCTTCAATTAACCCAAGAAGCATAACAGACTGGGGGGAAGGGTTGTTTGTATAGAAAAGTTCATGGGTGGCAAATGTATGAGGAGCACTATCCCCAGATTCCCCCATCTCTGCTCATGTCTCTGTCACAGAGACATTTTTCAGGCTGGACCATAGCATAGTCAGGACCCACAGGGTGAAATAATGCAGCCCAAATATGGAAATAACCTCAGAAAGTGAAGGGTGGTGACGGGGATCAGCCATCTGCAGAAGAAAACCATCTGAAGACTGGGAATATCAAGTCAAGTGATCTAGGGAAGTACCAAGTGCAGCCCAGGCAAGTAGAGCACGGGTGCTGGAAGTCAGGCCTGGAGTCCAGTTTGGAAACTTTCTTTCTATTCTCCCAATAGATTTCATCTTCAGAGGGCAGTAAAAGGGGGTCTTTCGTAGGAAGAATGTTTTAGTGCGTCTCCAGGAGAGAGGTATGTCTCCGTCTGCCAATGTTCTTCTATTTGGCAAGTCTACCCTTCTAGTGAACCTCACTAGCCAATGAAATTTCCTTGTTCATATTTCTTGCTCACGAAGCAATTTTAGGATTAAAATTTCTGGCTTCCATGCAGCTTCCCAACGGGAAGAGAGTGTACTGACCAGCCAATGTGACCATACGGCAAGCCTTGACATTGCTATGCTTTTTTTTTTTTTTTTTTTGTGGTACGCGGGCCTCTCACTGCTGTGGCCTCTCCCGTTGCAGAGCACAGGCTCCAGACGCGCAGGCTCAGCGGCCATGGCTCACGGGCCCAGCCGCTCCACGGCATGTGGGATCTTCCCGGACCGGGGCACGAACCCGTGTCCCCTGCATCGGCAGGCGGACTCTCAACCACTGCGCCACCAGGGAAGCCCAACATTGTTATTCTTACTAAACAGAAGTCCTCAGCATTCTGGTTTATGTATCAATCTTGTGTGTGAGGTTTCTTTCTTGTTTTTTTTTTTCCTTTCTGAGTTGCCTTCTTTTTCTCTAAGACTTAATGAACGACTTCCATTAAGATGTTTTTTAGGACAGTTCATGGCAAAATTGCCAGGAATACACAGAGATTTCCCATAGACTCCCTGCCCACACTCATGCATAGCCTCCCCAGGACCAACATCTCCCACCAGAGTGATACATTTATTACCACAGATGAACCTGCATTGACACACCATAATCACCCAAAGGCCAAGGTTTACCTTAGGGTTTGTTCTTGGTGTTGTAAATTCTATGCGTTTGGACAAACTTATAATGACATGTAGCCATCATTATAGTAACTTACGGAGTAGTTTCACTGCCCAAAAAAATCCTCTGTGCTTGGGCTTCCCTGGTGGCGCAGTGGTTGAGAGTCCGCCTGCCGATGCAGGGGACACGGGTTCGTGCCCCGGTCCGGGAAGATCCCACATGCCACGGAGCGGCTGGGCCCGTGAGCCGTGGCCGCTGAGCCTGCGCGTCCGGAGCTTGTGCTCCGCAACGGGAGAGACAACAGTAATAGGCCCCCGTACCACAACAAAAAAAAAAAAAAAAAAAAAAAAATCCTCTGTGCTCTAGTTATTCATTCCCTCCACCCCAAACCCTGGCAACCACTGATCGTTTTACTGTCCCCGTGCAGTTTTGCCTTTTCCAAAATATAATATAGTTGGGATCATACAGCATGTAGCCTTTTCAGATTGGCTTCTTTCACTAAGTAATACGCATTTCAGATTCCTCCGTGTCTTTTCATAACTAGATAGACCATTTCGTTTTAGTGCTGAATAATATTCCATTGTCTGGATGTACAACAGTATGTCTATTCACCTACTGAAGAACATCTTGGTTGCCTCCAAGTGTTGGCAATTATGTATAAAGCTGCTATACACATCTGTGTGCAGTTTTTTGTGGGGACATAGGTTTTCAATTCCTTTAGGTAGATACCAAGGAACGCAATTACTGGGTCGTAGTGTAAGAGTATGTTTAGTTTTGTAAGGAACTGAAAAACTGTCTTCCAAAGTGGCTGTACCATTTTGCACTCCCACCATCAATGAATGGGAGTTCCTGTTGCTCCAGCGTCCACACCAGCATTTGGCGTTGTGTGTGAGGTTGCTTAATGGGAGTTAATAGCTTTGAGCCTGATCACCTGAGTGCACTGACCAACTCAAGTTGCTCAGCCTGAATGCAACTGAGGACAGGATCTGGGTATTTTTTCCTTAAGAGGCTGTTCTTGTCATCTGGCCTGTTCTACAATGTTTCTGGTTTGTTTCTCTCCAATCTCACCACCTAGACTTGGGCCAGTGTAGCGACTGTCGTTTCTCATGTGCACCAGCAGAATGGTCTCTGCATGATGGGGCTTTAAGGGTTATAACCCAACTCGATTTCCAGGTGTTACCTACTTTAGGACAACAGTGTAAAGGTTTAAACATAATAGAGATTATATACAACTCCGTGGAACCTGATCGAAGAGTTCTGCTAAATTGCTATGACTTCCTTGGACCTAGAAGTTGGCCAGGATGCTCTAGGACAGCAATTCCCAAAGCCTGTCCTGGGGGCCACCAGTGTCATGAAACAAACGAGTACAGATCATCTGGGAAATTGTGGGTTCATCAAAGTTAAATCACATTTACTTTTGCTCCTGTGGCTGGTTGGTTCGTTCGTTACTTTTTAAACACAGGACTTCTCCCAGGCTTATTTTAACCTTGACTAACAAGGTTAATTGACTATCCAAAAGAAAGACGTTATGAAACTTCTCCCAAAAGGTCCAGAAACCCCTTTTATTGGGAAGCATTTCTCAGAACAAATGTCCCGAGGTAAACCCTTTGGAAAACACGACTCTCAAATACTTATTTGCCAAAGTCTGTCACGGTGTTCGAGTCTCATCCAAGGAGGGATGCGGTAAAGCTGGGCCTCAGGGACATACGTGGCAGAAGGGGGAAAGTTCCAGAGAGAGGAGGAAAGAAGAGCTACGACGGGTGTCGGAGGTCCTAAGGGAACGGGATAGAAAGAAAGGAAACTTCGCGGGAGGGGAGAAAGGCACTTGCTCTCACGTAACTTTACCATCATGTTCTCGCAGGGGCTGCACAGCCCCGAGAGACTCCGAGCGTTGAACCCAGAGGGAACACAGCCCCCAGAGCTGGCAACACAGTTGCCCTTCAGACCAGACAAGAAGGGGGCTGAGGTCAACATTTGAGAAGAGTCGTAATTGTAAATTTCTAGCAAAAAGTGCAGAAGGAGACTTTACCTTTTATTAATTAACACACCAAATAATCCCTACCGATTGGGGCGATGCCTCCTCCGCCCACGGGTCGCTCTCATGGTGAGGACTGTCCAGGCCGCTTCTGCTCCCAACACGAGCTGAGAGACATGAGGAACAGAACATAGAGCTCCCTTTCATTCGGGGAGCAGAGCTCATCCAGAAGCATGCTTCCACGTCTGTAAATTCACGAAGAAAAGCAGGCTTCCCACCATAAGCAACTCCAGCATTGGGCCCTGTCAATCAAAACAAACTAAAGAAAAAAACTCGAAGAAAAACAAAGAAAACCCCTGGAAACCCAAGGGGACGTTTCTCTGTGTACAACAGGAGCTGGACATCTCAACCTTTTTCAAAATCCAATCAGAGAAGTTTTATAAAATATTTATAAACCAGTATATATGCTACAGAAGCTTGTTCCACACAGATGCTGTCTCTGTCACCCTCTTAATAAGAAGGAGGAGGTAATCCTGGAGGAAAGTACACCCTCTTTCTAATTTTGAAGCCATTAAAGTGCAAGTAAAAATGTCCCCACAGCCAGGACAGGACTTCACTTGTTTATAGACCAATAATTTAGGAACTTTATTAATTTCAGGGGGGAAAATATGATCTCCAGCTTGAGGTTTAGCAAACCACCTTTCGGACGAGTTCATTTTTATTCATTTGTTTGCTTTCGAGCAGTAGTCATGAAAGTCTTGCAAAGGGGAGGCGTGGAAACTGCTACCAAAACATACCATCGCGGTGCTCTTGTTCCCAGTACTTCCTGCCTGCGCTCGGCCCGTACCTGGTGCAGACAGCGGCCCTGTCCCCGCGGGGCCCGCCTCCGGACCGCTTTCGCTATCTTATCAGGTCCCGCCAGGACGTTTCCATCAGCAAGTCCTGATGGCGGGCGGGGTGCGAAAGCCCGGCGCACACGCACCCCAAACCTTGGAGGAGAGACTCCAGCTCTGCCCTTCTCCCGTTCCCCCTGCGCACCCCGCAGCGCCGGAGCTTGGCGCAGTGGCGCAGAGGAAGCGTCCCCTCGCCCCCTGGCTGCTGGCTTCCTCGGCTTGGCCGACAGCATCTCCTGGGAAGCCAGGGGTCGGGAGGCTCTGCCGAGCCCAGGGCTGCTGCGGGCGGCTGTTTGCTCCACTCCCTCCAGGAAGCGCTGGGCGGCCCCGCTCTGCTGGAAGGAAAAAAGACCCTGGAGGAAAACACACGCTGCCCGCCTCACCCCGACTCTGCGTCCTGCATTGAAGGGGGCAGGGGCGGGGAGCACAGCGGGGGTGGGGCGGGGAGCGGGGAGCATCTTTTGCTCAGCACGGCGCAGAGCTGCCGAATTCTGAGCTTTGGACAAATACTACTGTGCCCAACGACTATTTATTATTTAAAGAGTGTGAGACTCGGTACTGGGCGTTGAGAGAACTCAGACAAATTCAAGATATTCCTCTTGCCCTTAAGTTATCCATAAGCTAGCTAGACAAAACAAATGCACATGGAAATGCTCTATTTCCTTGATTCTTAGATGCCGTTTATGGAAAGACATGCCACCAAGTAGTAACTTTTGAGGGAAAAAGCTAAAGTGTGTATATACTGCTTATATGATGGAATCTGACTTCAGAAATGGGAACGTGCGAAGAAAGGGAGCAACTTGCGAGCAGAGGAGACGCGGCGGCGGCAGGAATAGGAAGGATGCTCCCGACAGCGCTGCTGACGGGCACCCCGCTTACCAGGACCGGTGCTACCGGTTGCCCCCGTGGTACCTCACTTCGTTTTCATAACAATCTCTATGATGTCGATATTGTTATTCCCATTTTTTGCAAATGAGGAAATTGAGACACAGGCTTGAAGCCGGTGAGCTAGGGAGCTGGCGTTAGAATCCAAGCTGGAGGAACAGTAGAGAGCAGCGGTTGGGAGACAGCTTAGAATCCCCGCTGTTCTGCTTGCAAGCCACGTGGCTTTAGACAAATTACATAATGTCTTTGCGCTTCAGTTTCCACACCTGTAAAATGGGAACTAATTAGAGCACCTACCTTATGAGATTGGTTTTGGCTTTTTTTCTTTCTTCAGCTTTGAGGTATAATTGACAAATAAAATTGCAAGTTATATATAAAGTCTACAATGTGATGATTTGATATGTGTACATGGTGAAAGGATTCCCCCCATCTAGTTAACACATCCATCACCTCACGTTTCCCTTTTTTTTCTGGCAGCTGGAGGGGGGAGCGAATATTTAAGTTCTACTCTCTTAGCAAATTTCACCCGTACAATACAGCATTATCAGCTAGCGTCACAAAATTAAAATTTATGGCCTTTTACCAACCTCTTCCTATTTCCCTCTCTCCCCAGCCCCTAGCAACCCCTTTTCTACTCTTTCCATGAGTTCAATTTTTTAAAAAAGGTTCCACATGTAAGTGATACCATGCTGTATTTGTCTTTCTCTGACTTTTTTCACTTAGCATAATACCCTCAAGGTCCATCCATGTTGTCACAAATGACAGGATATCCTTCCTTTTTAAACGGAGTAATATTGCAGTGTGTGTGTGTGTGTATGTATATATATAGCTGTGGGGTTGTTTTTAAGCCTAAAAACTATGATGTACTTAAAGCACTTAGCAAGTGCCTGGTACACGCATTGAAAATGCACCGTAAATGTAAGCTGTTACTGTTGTATTGTTCCTAAAGTGAAGTGGGAAAATGCTTCATCAATACTAGATAATAAACAGGTAACTTAGGGGACGGTGGAGACCAGTTTCAAAGGTTCAGATTTTACTAGAAGTCTTATTCTGCTAAAAGTAAACCTTGTGATATTATACATCAACTATACCTCAATAAAAAAAAAAAAGATACAGGAAAAAAAAAGTAAACCATGTGGTAAGTCCTTGCCAGTCTTCACAATCCCCTCATCACCAAGAAAACAGAGGAAACAACAAGGGAACTTCTATTCTTGACTTAATTCTGATGAAAAAGCACTTGATGGCTATTGTGTAATTTCCAGGAACCTCGAGAAAAAAACGACTGCGTCATTCCTGGTCAAATAGAGGAAAGGGACTATCAGGCTGAGCTGACGTGAGTCCTGGACTTTGGAAAACAGGCTTTAGAAAGTTCAGAAAGATGATAGGTATGCCCGTGTTGGCCAGAAATATGATTCACAAGGAAGGGAAACTCTGAAGAAAAAAAAAAGCCAAGAACCACCAGTGTCAGATCGAACACATAAATAATCCCTGTGATAAAGAACAGGTGATGGTGGTTCAGAAAAACTTCTCTGAATTGTTCAAATTTCCACAGGATGTGTTTAAAGGGCAGAAGGATGTACACGCAGGGACGCCGTGCCCTGTGCTTAGAACCAGGGCTGGGAGGGAGGCAGGAAGGGAAGGCCAAAGAGCTCTCATTAAAGATGAGGCCTGGGTCACACTTCACACATGTTATTTCATTTTATCCTTCACAACCTTAAAAGGTAGATGTTACGAGCTTTGTGTTTCAGAGTGTGATATAATAAGAAACATATATTTGGTCTTCATCCCTGGCTCCTGGCACAGAGATCCTGAAACCCTTGGACTTTCCTGAGCGTTAGGGGTGAGCGGAGCATCCTGTGTTCTTCGCAATAAGCCCCTTACAACCATGCCTGAGTTTATGCTAATGAGGTGACTCTGGCTGGGCCCCTAGATAGCTTGGGGATGGAAAATGAATGCCATTAACTAAAGGTTCAAACCTAATCGAAAGTCCAAGGTGAGTTCTAGGTAGAAGCTCCCATAGGAGTCCGGCCAGGCAGATGGTGGTACATCCATGGTGGAGGTTCAGTTCAGGGATGAGAAGGTCAGTCACGGAGGAACTGGTGTAACAACAGGTCAGTATTGCTCAGAGGCAATATTTACGCTTTATATATTACTGTAGGTAAGCCATCTATGATCTCGTTTATGGACAGTATCCATAAGCTTTGCTATCTTAAACATGACACTTTAATTCATTGGCATTATTACATACATGTTTCTTGGACACCAGGTAGAGATACAACACAGTGCTGAATGGTACGCTGTTTCCAACAAGGAAAATAGGTGCTATTTGCCTTTGGGAGTTACTCTCCAACAAGGAGTAAAGCACATATTAAACAGTAAAATGGCACTGCAAGAACATAGTGCCAAAATGAATGGTATAGATGCCACAGGAGGGCATGGAGAGGGGAGGGCACTGAAGGTTGGCAGAGCCAGGGAGGGACGGTTTCATGGAGTGATGGTGTTTGGCTGAGTGCCGAAGGCTTTAGTTCAGCAAAGAAGGAAAGGGGGGCCCCTGTGGATGAGAGCGCAAACCAGGTAAGGACACAGGTGGCAGAAATGTGGAACAGAGAGGGGCAGGAAAAAGACGAGGCTTCTTACAGCAGAGCTGGTCAAGCTGAACCCTAGAGGAAGAAAAGTTTGGATTATTAAGAGGTGGCCAGGCAATTCCAGCCTGAAGAGCTGGACTTCCTTGGAAGGCAGGGTACCTACGGAAGGGACTGTCAGATCCAAGGGTCGTGCAGGATATTTAGAGGAAAACCAGAGACCAGGAGACGAGTGTGTAAACTAAGCATGAGACGATGAAACTTGGGCTTACCTGGGAGCAGCGGGAACAAAAAGGAAGAAAGGAATGGGCCTGAGAGACACAAACTCTGTCTTTCTGAAAAAACAAAGCAAAGTCATCCATGACCCCACCACTTTATTTTATTATTTATTTATTTTTGGCTGTGTTGGGTCCTTGTTGCTGCGTGCGGGCTTTCTCTAGTTGCAGCGAGGGGGGGCTACTCTTCGTTGTGGTACGCGGGCTTCTCATTGCAGTGGCTTCTCTTGTTGGGAGCACAGGCTCTAGGCACGCAGGCTTCAGTAGTTGTGGCTCACGGGCTCAGTAGTTGTGGCACACGGGCTCTAGAGCACAGGCTCAGTAGTTATGGCGCCCGGGCTTAGTTGCTCCGTGGCACGTGGGATCTTCCCAGACCAGGGCTCGAACCCGTGTCCCCTGCGTTGGCAGGTGGATTCTTAACCACTGCGCCACCAGGGAAGTCCAACCCCACCACTTTAGAGTGATAACCACTTTTCAAACCTTGGTACATATTTTTCAAAACGTTTTTTCTCATTTATACACTTTCGTGGCTTGAATCCTAGCTGAGCTAGCTGTGTAATCTTGGGCAAGTGACTTCACCACTCAAGTCTCTTAGGTCCCTCTTTCTTCAACTGTACCCAGGCCAGTGACCGACTGGCCGAGAATAAATCAGACAATCTGTATAAGCACACTTAACACAGGGCTGGCACAGAGTGAATGCTGCTTGTCTATTATTATAAGACTCTTTCTTCTTCTTTTTAAATGCTTGCACAGCATAGATATACCACAAATTATTCAACAATTCCCTTACTGATACACCTTTAGTATGTTTCTAGATTTTTTTTGCTAGTACAAACAATGTTGCCATAAACAGCCTTGGACATCTTTTAAAAACTCATGTTATAAATAGATTCCAGGAAGAGAGAAGCTGATGCATTTTAAATGTTGATAGATGTTGCATGATAGAAGGGGTACCTAGCATTGAGTGGCTGCTTTAAGGAGCAGAATGAATCAAAGTTGGCTTGAAGTTTTGTGATCAATATTTGTGATCAATTAAAAAGTCTCAGAGAAAATGAGAACACTAATTCTAAAAGATACATGCACCCCAATGTTCATAGCAGCATTATTTATAATTGCCAAGATGTGGAAGGAACTTAAGTGCCCAGCAACAGATGAATGGATAAAGAAGATGTGGTGTATGTATACATGATGGAATATTACTCAGCCATAAAAAGAATGAAATTCTGCCATTTGCAGCTACATGGATGGACTTAGAGAATATCATGTTTAGCGAAATAAGTCAGACAAAGATAAATAATCTGTGTTATTATTTATACGTGGAATCTAGTAAGTAAAACAAATGAACATATTTAACAAAACAGAAACAGACTCACAGACATAGAGAAAAAACAAGTGGTTACCAGTAAGGAGAGGGGAGGGGGGAGGGGGGAGATAGTGGTAGGGAATTAAGAGGTACAAACTACTATGTATGAAATAAACAAGCTACAAGGATATATTGTACAGCACAAGGAATACAGCCAATATTTTATAATAACTTTAAATGGAGTATGATCTATAAACATTTTGAATAACTATGTTGTATATCTAAAACTGTTATATTATAAATCAACTATACTTCAATTTTTTTTTTTTTTTTTTTTTTTGCTGTACGCGGGCCTCTCACTGTTGTGGCCTCTCCCGTTGTGGAGCACAGGCTCCGGACGCGCAGGCTCAGCGGCCATGGCTCACGGGCCCAGCCGCTCTGCGGCATGTGGGATCTTCCCGGACCGGGGCACGAACCCGTGTCCCCTGCATCGGCAGACGGACTCTCAACCACTGCGCCACCAGGGAAGCCCAACTATACTTCAATTTTTTAAAAATAATAAATAAATAAATAAAAAGACTCAGAGAATGGGATTCCTCTCTGTCTCTGTCTGTCTGTCTGTCTCTTTTAGAGCGTTTTAACAATCTTTCTGTGCTTTCTTCCATTCACAATGTTTAAGCCAGCAGTGCCAAAATGAAGACAAAACCTTGAAAACGGCATTGTACATGCACACTTAAAACAGCGGTTCCCCGCCGCCCTTCCCAATGCCATGGATCTTAGCAGTCAAGCATTGTGCACTGTCGTATGGGTTGGATTCTGTCTTGCCAAAAGGAGGTATGTTGAGATCCTACCCCCAGTACCTCAGAATGTGATCTCATTCGGAGAAAACGTCTCAAGAGAAGTAATCAAGTTTGAATGAAGGCATTAGAGTGGTTCTTAAGTCCAGTATGGTCAGCGTGTTATAAAAGGGGAAAGTTCAACACAGTGCCAGCGTAGAGGGAAGATGATATGAAGAGACGCAGGGAGAAGATGGCCGTCTGTGAGCCAAGGATCCTTGATTCACGATACGTTGTTATCACTGGGCGGTGAATGTTCAGCTTAAACTTAGTTATTTACTTATTTATGTATGTAATTAAGTACATAAATTATTTACTTACCTTAATTAAGTATAGATGATGTACCTGCTAAATCCTAGGTAGGTAAATAATTTATGGAAATGTACTTAGCATCTATGAACCCATCTCCCAAAGCAAAAATAGGACTGGAAAATAACTCACATCTATTCATACATTCTCCCACCAGCATCACCACTGCCCTCCCCATCACCATCCTGAATCCTGAACCCATCAACTCCTTGCTTTTTTTTCTATATAGTTGTATTGTATTCCTAAACTGCTCATGGTTTTAAAAAAACTGTTAGTTGCTTTAACCTATATAAAGGGCATTATGTGGTACCTAATCTCTGGGGACACTCTTTTCCACTTAATATCCCATTACTGAGATTCATCCATCGTGCTGCACGTTGCTGCACGTTGTTAGGCTCCTTTGCTGTTTTGCAGTAAAAGGTCCTGATGTCATGACCGTTCTTCAGAAACATGCTTACGTGCTCACTCTTCCTTAACACATTGTTCCCACTATTTTAGCTTAAAGGCCTGACGGAGACCCTGTATTTCAGGAAGGAGGAGTCTCTCTGGCTCACGTGCCACGAGGACTTGGGGGCTCACAGCTGCAGGGTTCTTCCGGCCTCATTATTCATCACATCTCTGTCCATTGTGACTCTCAGAAACGCACCCACGACAGCCAGGACGACCTACTTCTTAAAATGCAGCATTTCCCTTTGGTCACCAACCAAGAGGATAGAACAGTTTAGTGACTCACGTTGATCAGGTTTCAAAGGGTGAGTAAAGGGAAACGTTAATATGACTCAGAATTTACCCAATGGTTTTGAGTAAATAACCCCAGAATAGCCCTTTTCCCTTCAGGGTCCTGAATGAGAGCAGCGTGGTGATCCTTTCCTCAGGGAAGCAGTGCGGTTTGGAAGGAACAGGACGGCTTGGGTGGGCGGAAGAGCTAGTGACTGTAAACTACCCGCCTGCCCCTTCCTCTTACACTGTGACCTTGAGCAAGTCGCTGAAGTCAGTGGCGCTCGGACACCTTCCGATTCTGAGATCAGCCATCAGGCCGCTTGCCTTCTCCATTCATACAAAACTCAACACATTTCTAGTTCTTAAAATGTCTGAGTAGGGTCTAGGGAACCGACCCAGCTTTTCTTCATTATTATGGTAAAATCCGGGGGAAACAAGCTTTGGGGGCGATAGAGTGCCTGTGTTTGGCCGTGATGTTCAGGCCTCACCCCTGCGCTGTCCAGCCAGGGCCAGACCCAGGCTGCCTTGGGAAATTCTGGAGCTGGATCTTCTGGGGCTGCTGGAGGGCAGTTCGGGTTCCACATTCTTTCACTCTTCTGGCTTCTCTGGGAACCACTGGTTTGTTCTCTTTCATGCTTTTCTAAAGGCTGCATACAGGACTTTTCAAAGGTAGAAAACGAGAGAGAGAGAGAGATAGAGAGAGAGAGAGAGAGAGAGGGAATGGGAGGGAAGAATGGAGAAAGTCTAACCAGTGCAAACATTAAAATAAAATGACCTTTGTGCCATAAATTAGGGGGTTGGCGGAAGTGGCTGATCATGGGGCTGAGGTATTTGCAATGTAGAATTTGCTGGGTTGGCAGATGAATCCCATTTATGCTGGGGAAAGTACGCCATGACATTAAAGGTTATATTTGTTTGCTAATCTGCTTCAGGCTCCTGAGTCCTTGTTATAAAAGAAGCAGGTGGTGGGCTTCCCTGGTGGCGCAGTGGTTGAGGGTCCGCCTGCCGATGCGGGGGACACGGGTTCGTGCCCCGGTGCGGGAGGATCCCACGTGCCGCGGGGCGGCTGGGCCCGTGAGCCATGGCCGCTGAGCCTGCGCGTCCGGGGTCTGTGCTCCGCAACGGGAGGGGCCGCGGCAGTGAGAGGCCTGCGTACAGCCAAAAAAAGAAAAAAAGAAAAAAAAAAGAAGGAGGTGGAGGAGAAAGAAAGGGTCAGAAAGAGGGGTTTGGGAGGAGACAGTTTCATCCCCATTTCTGCTGTGATTTTATTAACCCAGTGCCTAATGAGGGCTTCGAAAACACTATACGACCCATTACGTAAATATAGCATGTTGTGCTTATAACATGGACAAAGTAGAGAGTTTTTGTTTTGTTTTTTTACACAGTTAATGTGATCATTTTTGTAAACGCACAAGCAAGAAGATATTACTTCTGCTATTTCAAACATAGGTTTGAAAGCACTTGTTTGAGAAAGAAGCAAAAAAGCAAATGAAAAGTGTGTTTCGGTTTCTCACAAGCTTTAATCCTCATCACTAGAGTTATTGGGAGCCACGATCAACAAATATTTAAATCTGAAGCAGTCTCCTTTCTTCCAATGTCTTAAACTCCTTCCCCCGTAAGGCAAACAAACATTTGCTTTTCTGTTGCCGTTTTCCTCATGGATGGACACAGTGCAGTAGCCAAACATCCTCTTAGTCTCTTTTTCAAAGACCATAACTTTCTTTTGGGTAAAGCAGTCACTTTGTTTTGTTCCACAGCACCTTGACAATGCTGAGAAAACATAATTCTTTACCTAGAATAGAATCTCAGATTTGCCGTTCCATTGCCCGGTGGCCTAAGCATTTGTGTTAAGAGACAGTTAAGCTTTTTTCAGTGAGGATTTCCTTCCTTACCTTCCTCACAGAAAGTTCTGCTTTATTTTTAGTAATATCCTGGCTCCTGGTATTGTATTTGTGCACATAATCCCTTCACAATAATGCTTAGTGGTCTGGTGGCACCTTCCTTCCAAGGAACTCAAAGCCCTTTACAAACATTAATTGGTTCTCACAGCACCCCCGGGAGAGAGGTGAGTGTTCCACTGCATCTGGTATATTACTATCCACATTTTGTGATTTTGCCAAAATTCTTCTACCTTCTTCCCAGTGTGCTTTCTGATGGAATTCACCTGGAGTCCACCGGGGCTGGGCAGTTAAGACCATGGTAAAGAACGAAGCTTGTTAAAAGGAAACACGAAAGGAAGATGTGAACTGGGGTGTACACAAAGCTTGGTGGTCACCACCTCCACTGAGCCTGAGACCAGAGGAGAAGCCTGATCCTGGGTGGCAATGAGAGACAATTTCTGCCCAGAACGTTGAACAAATTCCTGTGGTTCTGAGCTGTGATTCCTGTGATTCCAGGGCTGATGGGCCCTGTGATGATGAACTCTAACCTGCCCAAAGGGGTGAAAAGTACACACTACCCCAGAAGACACTGGAAAAATCCTTACTGTTCTTTGGGTTGCTGCAACCTGGCTCTGTGCTAAAACGTCACTGTAATGTTTTTTCAGGAACACCAAATTATTGTGAGAAAACCTATCTCAGACTTTTCCCAAAGTGTGGGCCTTTGTGAACAAAATGTTTTAAAATGTGTGCTAATATTACTATATCTATGTGAATGATTCCACCAACTCCTAGTTTTTACTAGATATTTTATTACTAAAATGGGAGCGACACGGAGGAATAAAGGGGTGAATTGTTAAAGGTGGGAGACAAAAGACCAGATTTCTCTCTTGACAGAACCTCAGAAAGCTTAGTAGAAGCAGTTGAAATGGCAAACTGTTGTCCTTTAACTCTCAGGCAATAGGCTCTTTTGCATTCATTCAATCATTCTCATCAAGTTTTCTGAAGAATTCCTACTGAGAAGTCATACAGAGCACAGAAGGCCACGGAAAATTTCTTTTTGTGGAAATATGCAAATTAAAAAAGATGTTATTTTTTAAAATGTGGCAGCAAAGCCAAAAAATGTTTCTTCACTTACAGTGGAAATTGGGGAGAATACAGCAGTGAACAAAACAGAGAAAAACCCCTGCACACGTGAAGCAGTGGGGACCAGAGAAACAAGAAACTAATACAAAGTAAAATGAAGAAGTAGCTTATGACATCCACTTGCCGCTAAACAAACTTAACACATTTAATCCAAAATCTGTAATAAATGAGCGTATACCATACATTCAGCTCAGTCTAGTGTTACACTAAATCCTCCTTGGTTTAATATCCTTAAACTCTATACCCACAAACGTTCTCCTAGTGCTGGCATCTCTGAGGAAAGGAAGAGAGCCATGAGGCTGCTTTTGCAAATGTTGGACTCAACTGCTGTGGGAAGGAACTGCCACTGATGGGGTTAAAAAAACAGCTGTGCTCAGGTGATGTTCAGGGAACAGGCAGGGAGGACACAGGGAGCCCACAGGAAACAACAGAAAGGAACAAGTTCCATCTTCTACTCCAGCCTCGCAGTCTTCCTCTAGCGCCTCCTACTGGCATGGCTATTAGGGCATCAGGGGCAACGAAGGAATGCGGTTTGTTGAGTACCAGCCTCAGCACCACAAAGCAAAGTTTAGAAGGTTGAGTTTGGAGATGGCAGAAAAGAACTTAACGGACACACTTATTGTATTAAAATTTCTTTTGGAAAAAACCACGTAAAGTATGTAACATACTGTAACCACCATTAACTTTTATCGCTCCATTGAGATAGTTTCCCTGCTTCTGGAAAATGTCTTCTTTTTCCACTTATAAGGTATCCTTTTGAGCTCCCTGTGTTCTCTTCCTTTTCCTTTTCCCTTTATGGAGGAAATTGTCAAGGATCCCTTTTTTTTTTTTTTTTTTTTTTTTTACCGGTACGCGGGCCCCTCACTGCCATGGCCTCTCCCGTTGCGGAGCACAGGCTCCGGACGCACAGGCTCAGCGGCCATGGCTCACGGGCCCAGCCGCTCCGCGGGCATGTGGGATCTTCCCAGACCGGGGCACGAACCCGTGTCCCCTGCATCGGCAAGCGGACTCTCAACCACTGCGCCACCAGGGGAGCCCCCAAGGATCCATTTTACTGAACTCTAGGGCTTGTAAAGGTAATAGGCTCCTTTAAGACTGGAATATAATAGTTCTGGAACCTTGATAATCTAAGAGCAGTTTTGAAACTTCCTGATGTGGTTTGCTGTTGTTCTCAAGGTAGAAGAGAAGTTTACCTCTAGGGAAAAGATTTTGGTTTAAAAAAAATCTTCATGTACATTTTAGATATTCAAAAATTAAAACAAAAATCTTTCTAGAATGAAAATTTGGGGGACAGTTGAGTTAGATGACTCTGCACCATAGATGACAGTGGCTTCCATGGTGGGCAGAATGGCAGAAATTACTCTGTGTCCTGATTGGGGCACACAGTGAAGGACACTGCAGTTAGCATGTGATAGGCTGGTTCTTTTGACAGGGTAGTAGAAAGAGATCATTTGCCCATGGAGGAACACGGGTACAGACTATAGGAACCCTGATATCCAGTATGAAACTAAAATGTTTTCATCATTGTAATGGTTCTCTATTATCAGTTTTCTAAAACGTCACAGCCTAGCCTTAGCCTATGCACTGGGGGAGTTGAGGTAAGGTCGCTGTCTAAACTGGGGGGAAGAAAGAGGGAGAGCAGCACGGAGCTGGAGGAACCTGTTGGTGGGGGATGAGTGGACAGCAAGGAACTGGTACTAAGCTACTGCCATTATGTACTTAACAAACATTGAAGTCTGTTAATGGGGGAGCCCCAGAAAATACTTGAAGAGGCAAAATCAGTAGAATGGACTTTTGGTTATTGGAGGACGAAGGCTTAAAGACATAAATTGGGTACAAAAGAAAATGCGAACTTACTTTGTCGTAACAGCCAGTGAAGTCTGAGGCTGTATTAGTTGCATCATAATCCCTCAGTGAATTACCTCGGGTTTTTTTTACTCTGCTTCCATGTATGCCTTCATTGGCTGGCACTCGAGGAGTTAAGATGAACAACTGCTCTAGCTTCTGATATTTATTTATTATTAGTTTTTACACACTAAAAATATTTTATTTCCAAGTCGTCCTGGATGAAACACAGATGGGGATATCGATTTTACAACAAAATTAGAAAATCACTTCTGATATTTAATTATGTTACTGCCCATTGGCTTAGGATGACTATTTTTAGCACGTTAATGTTATCTTTACTTTGTTAAAAAATGAGGAACGGATGTTGAATTCCATAAAACTGAGCGCATTGTTTTCTACTTTGATCTATTAATATGCTAAATTATTATGATTTTGAGTCATCATTTTTTAAAGTACTTCTTTTAAAGATTTTGATATGTAGCTAGCGAAGGGGGGCTGGCAGTTTGCTAGTCATAGCAAGAATTCGGATTTCTTTTGCTTTATGCTCTGAAACAGTTTAAATAGCATAACAAGGATCAGGTTGAAGATCTAAATGAATGTTTGCCTATAAAACCATCTGTGCTTAAAATTTTTTGAGAGGTAGCTATATGGAAATGAACCATAAATTTTGATGTAAGTATTTTCATTATTATTTTCCAGATATTCCACCATTTTGATTTTGACTTCTTCTTTGATCAAAGAATTATTTCAAAATGAATTTTGAACTTCTGAGTAGTTGGTGTTTTTGTTATTATTGTTGTTTCTACATTTCTTATTTTCAGTTTTATTGCATGGTGATTATAGAGCACATTGTCAAGTTGGTCCAAATTGTGCCTGACAGATAGCCTTTGAAATACTTAACATGCAGTGCCCTCACCCAGAACGATATCAAAAAAATTATTGCTTTCTCCACCTCCAGCCAACTAGACCTAATAATAGTAACAACTGGTCTCAACCAGCCTTACCTGGCATTTCTACACATTTGCACCCCAGCACACATTAAACCAGAGTGATATTTTCTATTTGCATACGCCATACTACGATCAATTCCCAACAGACTAGGAGTCCTAGCACTGCTACTCTCAATCCTTGTTCTAATATTCATCCCAATACTTCACACATCTAAACAACGAAGCATAATATTCCGACCCTTTAGCCAACTCTTATTCTGAGTACCAGTTGCAGATCTCCTAACTCCTAACATGAATTGGAGGCCAACCCGTAGAACACCTATAGTTTATCTGTTCTCTAATTGCAGCATAGATGAGCTCTATTTTTCTTTCTTTTAATTTCCTTGGGCTTTGCTGTGTGTGATACTTTAAACATCTTCCCAGGTACATTTATCACTAAGTCTTGAAAGAAGAGTCTACACATTTCCCAATGATTTTGTGAACCATTAAAAACCTTGTAAATTTGTCTGCTTCAATTTGCTAGTGAATTCTCTTCCCCAAAAGAGACCCCCACCAAAGATACAGGCTACTGGGTTATATTTGACATAGACGTTAGGTAAAGTCTATCCATGCACACAACTGGTATAATGAAAACGGAAGGAAGGAAAGCAAATCATTTGGAGAACTAGAATTTCTATGTCAACCGTATTTGGAAACTCCTGTTAATTCCGTAAGTGCTTTGGTGCGTGCCCATCTTTAAAGGAGGACTCAGAGAAACGTGACAGAATGAACCAAGCCTCTAACAACCTCACATTCAGGAATTTAAGTAACAACAGGCCAGGGAAATTATTTTATTCTACCTTTAGAGCAACTTTTCTATAGCCTTCCCCTGATTAAGATAAATGAAACATACACTCAGGTTTGGTTTTTCTATAAATTCAATGATTATTTTTCCAAAATGGAAAGCTTATACATTATTTTTAAAACCTGTTTTACATATTAGCAATAACACAGAACTGAATATTTTTCAAACTAAGTTAGGGTGGTCGGTATTAAGCTTAAAAATACATTTTCTTGGTCACAAAGAAGTAAAAGTTAGAAGCCATTCTTCTAAGTTTTGTTGTTAGAAGGAAACATTCATTTCACTATTCAAACTAAAATCCCTTGGCGCGCTGCAAAGAGCTTGTCAATGTGAATATCCCCAAACCCTGGAAAGAATCTGAACCAATGACAAACTTTTGACCAAACAGATGCCCAAATACCAAAAAGACAGGAAGCGATAGGCATTTTCTTTCCTTGCTGAACTTAAACTTTCCATGAATTATACTGTGTATTCAATCACAAACTATCCCAGATAATAGGATCATACACTCTTTTTAAGTCCATAAACATGAGATTCTGGAATTAGAAGTCAGACCACCATGGATCAAACAGGGTAAACTCTAATCAGCAACACCTGACCTGCTCTTTTGCGTGGCTCAGACCTTTACCGTTACTGTTGTAGAAAGGGCACAAACTTCAAATCAAGGACTATCATTGCCTTTTCGACAGTAATAATTAGCTACCTAAAGATATAAAATATAATTGGTTCGGAATAGACTAAAGATGTAGTGCTCTACAATCTTTTCAAGTTCTTAAATTCCAACTCTTTGCATGATCACAGTGCCATGGAAACAGATGTCTGACTCCCAGATTTAATTTCTCCCACCCGCTGCAAGACATGTAGCACCTAAACACTAACTTTCACCAACTAATTTCTTCCAACCTCACAAGGAAAAATATTGTTTTTCTATTTCTTTAATTTTGTATCAGTTTGAGATGATGGATGTTCGCTAAGCTAATTGTGGTCATCATCTCATGATGTAAGTCAAATCATTATGCTGCACACTTTAAACTTATACAGTGCTCTAGGTCAATTATATCTCAATAAAACTGGAAATTAAAAAAAGTTAGTAGAGGGCTTCCCTGGTGGCGCAGTGGTTGAGAGTCCGCCTGCCGATGCAAGGGACACGGGTTCGTGCCCCGGTCTGGGAAGATCCCACATGCCGCGGAGCGGCTGGGCCCGTGAGCCATGGCCACTGAGCCTGCGCGTCCGGAGCCTGTGCTCCGCAACGGGAGAGGCCACAGCAGTGAGAGGCCCGCGTACCGCAAAAAGAAAAAAAAAAAAAAAAAAAGCTAGTAGAAAACAAAAAAATTCTTTCAGCTTGTTTCCTGGGTCATAAAAGCCTGATCTCTTATTTCCCTGCTTGCATTTTATTCCATCATACCCGGTACCCCTGATTTTCCAGACACATGGAATTGTGGGCATTGTGGATTGCACTGGAAGTCCATGGAACAGGGTGAATAGGATTGTGATGTTAGTTAGAACGCAGAACATGGCTATAGGTGCATTTTGCCCTTGCACCATAACATGTCAGTTTAAAGTCATCTTTTAAAAGTTGTCATAAAATACTTAGGCATGCAAAAAGTATAGACTGTATTACAATCAACATCTGTATTCCCATCACTCAGCTTAAGATATGAAACATTTCAACTTCTCTCCCCTGAGGAAATTCCTTCCCAGTACTTGGTGCTTTATGTTTCCATTCACATAGTCTTTTACTACATGTCCGCAGAAACAACATATTATTTTGCATGCCTTAAATGTTAAATAAATATTGTTAAGCATGCTTATGAAACATTCTTTTTGCTTTTGAGATTCCTCTGTTTTACATACAGCTTTTTTTTTCTTTTTTTTAACTGCCACGGGTACCGTATTGTATGAGTATTCCATAGAAATCCATTCTGTTACTGATGGATATTTAGATTGTTTCCAGTTTCTTACTACTTACAAATAATGGTGCTATGATTTTCTCATTCATTACTTTATTGAATAGCTTGCTCTGAGATACACACTTGAAGAACTGTTGGGATTACAGGGTTATTAGACATGCCAGTTGTTTTCCAAAGTGGCTGCACGAATTTATACTCTGCCAGCAGAGCGTGACGCTCCACTGCTCCGTATCCTTTGGGATTATGAACTCTGTAAGCAGGGTTTTAGCTGCTGGAATCCTCTGTGGCCAGGGTGAGGATATATTCCTCCAACTAGTGCAACTGCTAGTCACCCAAAGGATATTTCTAGCCTAGATTCTGTCTTCATGTTTATTTCTAGGTTTTGAGCTCTGTGTCAGAGCTTGTGTGAATTCAAACCCTGAAGCCATGGTCGGGTGAGCCCATAGTCAAGCCTCTCTTTTATTCCAAAGCACAGACCAAGTCAAGAGAAGTTCCTTGTGGTCTCCCTGGCCTGTGGGAGGATGTCTAGTCTGCCCTTACACTGAAGGTGTTGGTCTTTAAGGATCTCAACATTATGTTTGAGGCTCAGTCACAACTTCAAACATTGTATGGGCTGAAGGGTCTGAGTGGCCATTAATACCTAAACTCCTTGCTCATGAGGTTGCCCTCCTCCTCCCCAGTACCCAGCCCCAGCCCGAGAGCCTCAGTGTTGGTTCAAGCTTATTGTTCTGGTTTTTCGTTTATTGGCAATGGGATTTAATTTTCCTGTTTAGGCCTTTGGGGATAAGTTTTTCTCTTATTTTCTTGTGCCCCAGCACTTAGAGGGAAGTTACGGTCTCCTAATGACTAAAGGGATAATGGGAAGCACAAAAGTAACTTTGAGGTTCTATTTTTTTTTTTTTTTTTTTTTGTGGTACGCGGGCCTCTCACTGTTGTGGCCTCTCCCGTTGCGGAGCACAGGCCCTGGACGCGCAGGCCCAGCGGCCATGGCTCACGGGCCCAGCCGCTCCTTCCCGGACCGGGGCACGAACCCATGTCCCCTGCATCGGCAGGCGGACTCTCAACCACTGCGCCACCAGGGAAGCCCTGAGGTTCTATTTATTTCAATGGGTAAGCCTTATTTTCTAAATCAAGAGAGTCCAACAGAACTTTCTGAGTGATGGAAATGTTCTACAATCTATTCTGTCCAATATGGCAGACACTTGTCACATGTGGCCTTTGAACATTTGGAATGTGGCTAACCTGTCTGATGAACTATATTTTTAATATTATTTAATTTTAATTAAAATCTCAAATAGCCATGTGACTAGTGACTATTTTATTTGACAGCACATTTATATATATATACTTTTGGCCGCACATGGCTTGTGGGATCTTAGTTCCCTGACCAGGGATTGAACCCAGGCCCTCGGAAGTGAAAGCGCAGAGTCCTAACCACTGGACGGCCAGGGAATTCCCAGCACATTTCTAAATAGTAGTAACATTCTTCGTCCCTTGGGTGGTTTTATGTACTAATAAACCAATGTAGTCTGGGTAAAAACCCCTTGCAAATCTACTTTTTAAAAAAAATTTATTTATTTTTGTTTATGATTTTTGGCTGTGTTGGGTCTTCGTTGCTGCACGCGGGCTTTCTCTAGTTGTGGCGAGCGGGGGCTACTCTTTGTTGCGGTGTGCGGGTTTCTCATTGCGGTGGCTTCTCTTGTTGTGGAGCACGGGCTCTAGGTGCACACGGGCTTCAGGAGATGCGGAGTGTGGGCTCAGTAGTTGTGGCTCGCAGGCTCTAGAGTGCAGGCTTCAGTGGTTGTGACGCATGGGCTTAGTTGCTCCACGGCATGTGGGATCTTCCTGGACCAGGGCTCGAACCCGTGTCCACTGTATTGGCAGGCGGGTTCTTAACCATTGCGCCACCGGAAGCCTGCAAATCTATTTCTGATAGTCAAAGGATGAAACAGTTGAGATGTGATTTCAGAATGTCTACCACCACAAAACTGTACAGCCCTGTTATTTTGATAATCAGGTATTTCTCGCCTGACTTGTCTTTCTGGGAATTTTCAAAGATCTACAGTGACTGGGTTTAAGTGCACATTCTTCCCATTGCCAGCTTCTGAACTGGAAGTCAACCAATCAATTTCCAACAGCTTTTTCAAGGATATTTATGGATTATCAAAGTGTCAAGAAATCTCAAGGATAAATAATCTGGAGCATAAATACAGATATTTAGAATGCAATGTTAGACAATATGATTAAGAGTACAAGTTGGTTTTTCTTTGAACTGAAGAAGTTTATTGGTAACCTGGAAATGCATACAAGTTAAAACATGAATACCTCATATGGTTAATTTATAGCATTTTTATGAAAACAAGAAAAAGAAAAAAAAAACACAAGTACTTCTAGGTCTGGACTGGGCTTATATTTCCAATTTTTTAAACTTCCAAAGGCCACTACAGTATGTGAAATAACTCTCAATTCTTTTTTTAATTGCCATAAGTAGAGGTTAAGAAGGCTAAAGCGAAAACGTTAAGTCTGAATTATAATGAGAACAAATACGTATTTGGAAACAAGGTCACATAAGCCTAGCTGGTGCTTTAGCCATTTCATGGGCTGGTCTTCAAAATTAAAGGTTTGTAAATAATTTTCACCGCGCTTTCATCTACACGCACCTTCTATGTTCTTTTATAAAACTGATGCCCACAGTTTTGGTATTTGGAAATGCACTGAAATGGATTCTGGAGTAAGGAAAGCATTTCATGGGAGGAATGAACCAGGTCAAATTAATGAAAAAGCTAAAAGTTTGCCTTTTAAAACTCAGCACACATTTCCGGATAAAACTGACTTAAACTCTTGTCCAGAGATTTTTCATGGATATTTTCATTGTTGCCACATGATTCAAAATGTCTATAAGAACTGAGCCCCCTCAATCTAGTCAACATATTTCAGACATTTTGCTTATTAAGGGCTATTCTGACACTCTTTAAAAAAGAAACAAGTTTCCTCTAGAAAGTACTTTTAGCATAATGAATATGTATATTTTCTCAAAGCGCATGCAGCCCACTCTTGTTTTGATAATCTTCATAGAAACGTCTCAATGATTCAGGAAGTCTGGGTGTCACGGTGCTCAAGGCTTGAGTAAAGTGTTTTTTCATAATGCAGTTGGCTTGAATGTCTTCTTCCAGAGCCAGAAGGGCTGCCTCTCTACATACGGCTATAATCTGAAACAATACAAACAAACAAAAACAAAAACAACAACAAAAAAAGGAGAGAGAAAACAATCAATATTGTTTTTTAGAAATGTTAACATTTCAAATATTCATCCGTGGTAACTTCTACAACTAAAAGCCTATCCCTAAAATTTACCTTTGGGAGTCATTCCACTTAAGTTTTCAAAAGGATAAAAAGTAATCACCTTCATTTCAAAACAACATATTAAGTACCGAGATCCAGGAGCGGCAAAAAGATATATGTTATGGCCTTTGCTCTTAAGGAGCTTACAATTGTAAAGGTGGAGCAGACGTGCAGGCACAGACCTCTAACACGGGGTGACAAAGGATGAGTGTGTCTGTGGTGGTGGGGTGGACGGGGGGGGGGGGGGGGGGGGGTGTCTGTGGTGGCCGGGGAAGGAGGCACTGATGTAGAGTGAGGACCTGCACATCAGCACACCTTGTCACAGCACAGAATTTCCACATTCCTTTCAACCTTTGATCTATTACCAACATGTAAAAGCATTTCTTTATGTGCATCTCCTTAATGAGTTCTTAAATCTTAGGAATATCAGATAGAGCTGTCTCCGTTTACTTTGGAGAGCTGCATTAGAACAGAGAAGTGAATTCTGTTTACTCAGCGAGGAAAGCTGGGAGAATTGAAAAGAAGCTGGGGAGGGGGTGGAGTGGATGCTAGAGGGAGGGAGGAGAGAGTGCGCGGTAGGAAAACGGAAGGGAGGAAGGTTCAAGTCTTGAATCCTGAAATG
Source organism: Aethalodelphis obliquidens (assembly GCF_003676395.1). NCBI lineage: Eukaryota > Metazoa > Chordata > Mammalia > Artiodactyla > Delphinidae > Aethalodelphis > Aethalodelphis obliquidens. Next base: position 57,822,713 of record NW_020837950.1, on the reverse strand, counting down.
TGTTTTAAGCTCTCTGGACTTCAGACAGCGGAAGCGGGCTGATGCCAGTGTCATTCTAAAGACACATTACTGTGGTGAAAAGAGCCTGTGGGATGAAAAGAGATATTGTGATTTTCAGGGCAACAGGGAAAACAGTGATTGATATTGACTGCACCCTTATATCGGTAAATGAAAGGGCCAGCTGAAACACATTTGTCCGGCCATTCAGCATATTTTCTCTGTTTGTTCACTTACTGAAAAGAGTTCCTCTGCTTATGCTGGGCTAATGGCTGCCAAAGCAGTTTAGTAGCTCTTTAGGGGATTTAGCAGCATGTTTAGGGAGCTTTCAAAAAAACATGCATAGATTTAGATGGCTTTGTCAAATTACGACAATGTAACCGTTAGTTCTGGGCTTCGTTAATGGGCACTGAAGTCGACTATAGTAGTTATGCATGTTAATGCTTTTCCAAAAAGAATGGCTACCAACTTGTTGAAGGAAAAAACAAAACTTCTAAGGATTAGCGAAACAACTTCATCACATATTCTGGTGCAAAAAGGGCTATTTGAAAATCAGATGTGATATTTAATAAGCACAGTAAAAGCACATAAAACGCCCCCATGGCAAACTGGTTCTATTCTGTTCCAAAGGAACCTTAGGGACCTCCAGAAGGAGGTGAAGGGACCAAGTACGGAGAGCTCCATCCCCTCCTCCCCTCCATCTGAGCAGCACTTCTTTCATCTGTGCAAGAATCTGAAGCGATGGTTGCAAGGCTGAAAAGTAGGAAGAAGAATCACTGGAAGAGCCAAAGAGGACTGAACTTCCTGCTTGCTGGTGCAGTTCTAGCTGCTTCTCTGAGACAGTACAGGAAAGGTTTCCACTGTGTGGCTCCCCCCTCAGGCTAAGTCGAGTAGAGAGGTTGCCACCACTGGGCCAATGCCATGTCCTGCACACTTCATACCTGACACTTCCCTCAGAGAATACTGGACCCAGCACATAACGGCTACAAACATTCACTGAACACCTACCATGTGTGCTGGTCAATTACTAATGACTTCACTAATTAACTGCTGTGGGACTTGTGCCCCCAGGTTTTGTACACGCCGTGACCCCCTCGTAGAGGTGTGTGTGGAGCCTGATGGAAGCATGGCAAATAGGGTGGTGGTGAGTGGCGGGGGAGGGAGGTTGGGTTGGGCTGAGGAAGGAAGGGGAGGCGCAAGGCTGCCTGGAGCCCCTCAAAACTCCTGGAATTTGGTTCATGTGGCCGGGTGGCTAATATTGCTGGCGCATTTGAGAAAGTGAACCAACAGTCTAGTAAGGCTTCCTCTCTCAATACACAGTAGTCAAACTGGGAGAAGAAGAAACGATTATACTCCTCTAATAACTGGAATCTCAAGTAGCCTAACATGGCAAGGTAGGGAAATGTAGGTAGTGGGAAGAGAGGTCATTGAGGCCTCGAAGGCCGCCCTTGGGGTCGGCTCCCCTGAGCAGTTCCTCTTTGCAGATCAACCTTCCTTCCTTCATATCTGCATCTATAGATTCTCCTCTAAGCTGTAAACTGCTCTTTGCCCTTAGCTTCTACGGCAGTGGCAGGGGGGGCACTGGTGGTGGTCAGAGCAGTAACTGCCATTTGAAAGCTGGATGTTAGTAACTTGGGGCCTTCAGTATATGTTAACATTTCACAGTAATTTGCCAACTATATTTAATACTGGCCTGACCCTTAATTAACAATTTCTACAGAATTGTGAGGTATAGAAAACTTGGACAGAGTTTTGACTAAAGCGCTAAGAAATGTTTGGATTAGACAGAGATGACCTTTAGAATCTCTGGGAGACAATGACAAGGGAAACAGAGCAGCTGAATACTGGTACTCAAGCACCTCATATGAAGCTGTCTTCCGTTGTGTAGAAGGAGCCCAGCTGTTTGCAGTTCTAGCGTGGCTGAGGGCTGCCTGAATTCAACACTTGCTTCAATAAACCTTATCCTGTTTCTTTTTATTTACAAGGGATGCCCTGAAGAACCAGTCAATTAGGCAATCCTTTCTGCTACTTTTATTTTCCTATCATATTTGCTTAGCAATATACAACAAGTAATTGAGAGGAAATAGAACTCTACTCATAATTAACCCGTCACTCATCAATCAACGTCCACTGAATGGCTGGTTACTCTGTGCAACAACTAGGTGAGGCCAGCTGGAGGGTCCAGAGATGTCCAAGACATAGCATTAAGAGGTACCACTAGCAAGGCAAAAGGAAAGTGCTTTGGTATGGAAAGAAGGAAGAAATTATTGGTTCGTAAACTGGAGTGGGAAGGACAGAATTTAGATATGCACACAGGAAAGGAAGGGGCATTCTGAGCAGAAGAAATAAAGTGAGCAAGGCGGGGAGAAAGAAACCAGGAATTACAAGGATCTAGCCTCAGTATCCCAAATGGAGGGGGTAAAAAAAAAAAAAAGAGCAATTCTATCATGAAAATGTCACTAAAAATAACAATGATAGTTTTCAGAAGTCACGTGGGCCATAATGACAGTAAAGGCTAGTCGATGACAGTCATCTCTAATGCTCTAAACCCAACTCACAAGCAGATGACGCACTAGCAGCTGACAGAGCATAACTCCTAAAAGATCCTTTGTTTTTATTTTTTTTCCCATAAAAGGGCCTTTTAGTAGAAATTCCAAAAGGAAAAACATTAATCAGATTATTGGTTCTTCTCTCCTAACTTCGATAAGAAGACAGGCCCGGAAATGCAAGTATTCTTAGGAGATCCATTTCATGATGGCTGGTTTCTATTTGCCCTGGGTCATTTATTTTGGCGTGAGTTCCAAGATACCATGCTTCCCAAGAAAAGTGCAGCTTTCCTGCTTGTCTTCATGGCCCATGCCAGCATTCCCCTTGACATATCGGTGTCTTTTCAGAGGAAGAAGTATTTCATGGTCAAATAGGTTTTACGTACCACTGTATATACTCTGTCTCCCACAAAGCACAGCAGAATGCTAAAGGTTTCTGTGAGGCCTAGCAGTGATGACCTGCTTAATTTTTTTAAGCTGATGGTTCCCACAGAACTTTCCACCTGTCCTCTGTTTTTGGCAGAACACCTACAAATGGTTACCTTTAGGGCTACTGCTGACCTTCAGCACGCACTCTGGGAGGTGCTCACCCACACCAAGCAGCTCAATCTGGGCACGATATGGTTCTTGCCTAGCTTATATCCTTTTTTCTTTTGCTCTCGCCTATCCAGCATAGAGAGAAAAGGGAAAGGGCTGAGCAAGAGAGACTGGAGGAAGACCAGTCTGTTTAACGGAGTCAAAAGGCAGCAGCCACAGCACACACTTGTGCCCTGGACCTGCACGTAGTCCACGCGCATTTGTTGAATTGAATTGAACAGTTCCTTAACTATCCACAGATTTTCCAAAAGTGCATGTTATATACATATTTCTAACATTTGGCCAATATCTTGTAATATTTTTACTTAAGTTCCATATGACCTAGACTTTGTCAGTTCCATTTAAGTTTTTGGAATGATAAACTCAGTAAGAAAAATTATTTAACACTGTGATGTATGTTCATTTTAAGCAAATGTTTCGGTCTGGGGCCCTACTTTGAATCTAGTTCTTTCCTTAGAAGTAACAGGAATTTTAGCAAGAATACAAGTATGCCTGTTAGTTTGAGGGATGCTTCCTTAGGTATCAAAATTTGTCATACAGGGACAGGAAATTTCTTCCCGTGTTGTCATGGGGGAGAAAACCGTGCTTTAATTGAGAAAGATTCCCCCAAATTTACCCACAATGCAGTAATATATATTGGTTTACAGAACCAAAGTGGAAGATTTGTTTAAAAAATTGTGCAAATGGTTATCTATCGTCTCACTTGATGAAAGTAATCTGGCATCAGTTAATTACTGAAGACTTTTCTGTAGTAAGCTTGGAAAGGTAAGTTCTTTTCAGATAAATTTGCTAATACACCTCTCTATTTGGGAATGAATACTATGGAAGCTGAGAAGAAGGACCTTCAGTTGAAACTAGGACCTTTCTCATTACTCTCTCTAAAGTTTGTAAGAAAATTGAACGAGTGTATGTACATGTATATATACATCTACAGTATATACAGGGACCACACAGCTCATCCTTCTGCTGGCATCACTTGTGAAAGCACACGGAGTCTGGGACTGTTTCAGTGATGGGGGAATTCAGATGAATTTTCCCCATGAGGCCCCAGAAGAACCTCACTGAGGGGTGTAGACAAACATGCAAATTTGAGTCACAGACTGTCTGGAATGTTTAACCCGTTTAGAAAGAAAACTCTTGGCACTTAGGTGCCTTAACATCTTTGGCAAAAAGGATTTTGGAAGCTTTCCCCTAATCCCTTCACCATCTTGTCTGTCCTCTTCCTCCAAAGGCTGCAGACTAGATCATTTAAATGAATTTTTAGCCAATTACCAGTCAGGTTGTTTTTGCCATTAGGCTGTAAAAGCAAAATGTTTTGGCTGGCTCTGTAAAGCCAGCGTGTATTTACAGAATACACAGAGCGTGTACTCTGTGTTGTTTTAAAGAATAGATACGTGCTTTGCTGAAAGGTGAAAATGTTATCTGTTTGGGGAAATGAGTAAACAAGACAAAAGACTAGCAGAGTGGGCCTAAGGTCTCACTGTCAGAGCGACTAAGACAGGCTGTGTTTCAGTGGCCGTGACACCCAGTTTTTGGTGCCAACGTCACAAATCCTCTTTCCATTCGTTCAGCAGTAATAATAGATCTATCAGATATCTGAAAAATAACAAAATAAGCCAGAAATCTCTATGTGAAAGATTTAGGCATATTTGAGATGAGCTCCTAAAAGGTAAGAAAGGAAAAAACTTTTATGAAAATGTTTAGAAATCCTCAAAACAAAGTCACTGAGGAAAACAGTAATTGTTTTCAATTGCTGGAAAAAACGTAACTCGGCAATATAAGCAACGGGACATACGAGTATGAATTTTCATGCTATGCTTGTCCTCTGGAAAAGCAGTGCCTTTAGAACAACAATACAGCAATAACTGGATTACGTGAGACAACTCCCCTTGTGAGGGGTGTGGAGAGGCAACTTCCCAGGGTGAGAAGGCTCTTGACCATTGAACCTTGGGAAATCTAATTACCTCACTTTTAAATGCAAAAGGGCAAAAGAGGCAATTGTGCAGAATTCTGAATGCCACGAAGAATAAGAACAATGTCTTACTTCACTGTGGAAAAAAAACCCGAAACCTCTTATACACAGCCTACGGTTCTTTGCCTCAATCCATGAAACAAGAAGAGTTTAAACAGGTGGCTCAGCTTTGTGAAACAGAAACAGGCTCATTGCGAAAATTAAAACCAACATGGTTTCTAAACAGGCAGCGGCAATTTTTTAAAACGACGTGATTAAGAATGACAGTCAAGGCAAAAACTGTTTACCAAAAACTAATCAACAGGAAGGAAAACCTGAAAATGTCGGGCACTATTTTGGGTATTCATTCCTCCTGTGCTGTGACCCTTCCCTTGTTCTTTTCAGTTTCACAGCAGCACTACAAGTTCTCCGGGTGCACTGAGATGAGGAACCCAATAAAACTTCAAGCACAGTCATTTCCATTCCAGATGAGGCCCGGGTAGTAACCTGCACTTCTTTTCTATTGACTGTAAACAGATCACGACAGTGACAACAGGAACACCACCCTTGAGGGCATGTAAGCCTGGGAAGAAGGGCTGCTGCCCCAAGTAGGCCTAGGAGCTGCTCGCTTCCAACAGGGATGCTGAGATTCTAACGCAACCGCCACTACTAAGCTCCTAACTACCTCTCAGAGCTTATCTGTATCCTCCAGAAAAACGGAAGGGTAACAAACTTCTGAAGGCGGCTTAAACAACCAACTGAAGTTCTGTTTGGCTCCCATCACCCCATCCTGCAGGCACAGAGTGTACTCAGATCTGTAGAGAAAAAGAAGTCAGTGATTTTAAATGTGCCAGAAGAGGAGGCTTATTTACAGGGAGACCTCAGATGATAAAAAAAAGTGGGTCCGGAGAGCTGAGTTCACTTACCTACTGTAATCAGCACATGTCAGGGCTGCTTTTTAAATAGTTCATAGGAAACCTACAACTGCATCCTAGGGACAGGAATTTATGGGTACAAGGATATGAACATGCGTGAGTAGGTGAACTGCACAGTACAGAGTAGGCTACACGGGGAGACGGAGCCGGAGAAGAGAGACGCCCCCAGGCCCCTTCTTGGGCAACTACACGCCGGATCCACAGAGGCAGGGCTCCCCTCTCTCCGCCGCTCCTGATGTTCGGCGCGAAGAAAGCTCGCCTCCCAGGGAGGCCTAAATGTGCTTTTCAGCTTCCTTGTATTTCAAGTGTACTAAACAGCTTTAAAGAATCCACCAAAAGGAATGCGCTGCGGTGCTCTAAAAAGTCTTAGGTATTTTCAGGAAAGTGGTTTTGCTAAAAGCATCTTCTGTCTGGAACACCTGTGCCCTGCTGCGCCTAATTGGGCTGCAGCTGGCGCTGACTGTGGCGAGGGGCGGGGGACGTGGTGCGCGCTCAGCCCCCCGCCCCTCGCTTTCCTTTTCACTTTCACAGCCCCGCGACCAACTTCCCCTACGTGTCTGAGGGATTAGGAACCCAGCAGAGAGCGGAGTCCTGCTGTTTGCGAATAGCCTGCACTGGAGGTGCTTCAAGGAGGAGGCTACCTGGGAGATTATGTGCTCACGCGGACGCCGAGGACCCATTCTCCCCGGCCCCACTGAGACGCGGTGAAAGCTGGCTGAGTGGCCGGGCCTGAAAGATGTGACTGAGGAGACCGCAGCAGTTTCCTGGCCATAGAGCAGCAGATGGAGTCAGACTGCCACAGGCGCAAACGCGGCCAGGGGTGCCCCGAACTGCCGAGAACGCAGAGCAGAGCAGAGCACAGCGCCAGCCGGGGAAGCGAACTGGAGGGAAGCAAGCGGCGTTTATTCAGAGCTCTTTAAAATACCACCTCAGCGAGCGTGGGAGGCTAGAAGTGAGAATTTTGGAGGGCAAGTTTCAGATTTAAGGAATCACCGAACTACTGCTCTTGGATTGTCTGCAAAATAAGCTTTATGATACGAATCCGTCTGGGATTATGTTAAGCTCATACAATCTAGAGTGCCATACAGAGTACAGAGTCAAAAGGAAAGAATTTCTAGAAGCCTAGTGATGTTAGAGAAGGGGGAAAAACCCCTGGGTTGCTTAATTCTGCTGATGTAAGTTATTATGAGGTCTCTAAAATATATAGCTGCAGTATATGTACATCCAGTCATTATTACTTGCATGGAGAAACCCATAACAGTTTTTGTTTTTTTAAAATTTACAAAAGAATTGATCACCCCACAGAGGGAAAAAGCTGGGGTTTTTATTCTTATTGTTTCTACAACCAACTGCAGCTGTGGGAACTTTAAAAGTTTCTAACATTAATTGAACCCATAACAAGATAAAAAGGAGTATTTTTAGTTTTGAAGAACACGCCAACTGGTATGGGTATAGAGAGAACAAGAACCTCGTGGTAGGGAAGGAGCGGGGTGAGAAAGGCAAACAGATGTTGGGAGGCCTCCATTCATTCGTTTACTCGACAAATCTTTACTGACCACCTACAAGGCTCCAGGCCCTGGGGAACAGAGCAGTGAAGAAAACAAAGTCCCACCTTCACGCGACAAGATTGTGCAAAGTACTGGTTTAACGTACTTGCCCTTCAAGGTTCAGTGTGACTGTTTCCACTGAGAGGCGCTCCCAGAGGCAACTTCACTACCTCCCCACGCCTGGATGCTTTAGGATCCCTTGCCTTATGGTCTGGTGGCAGCCTGTACTACTGTTCTGTCATATCACAATTGTCAGGTAGAGAGTTATTAGTGGTAAATGTCTGCCTCCTCACTAGATTACAAGTCCCATGTAGGCTCGCCAGCCTTGGCCCTGCTGTACTCCCCAAACGTACCAAGCCCCTTGACCTTCGGGAGTCTACAAAAAGGTCTACTGCTGAGCTCATCTCTGAACAGAGATATAGTTTCTACATTTTTTAATTTTAAATACACACAAACACACGTACACATGCAGCTCTTGCTGTGACAACTGCAGCCAAGATAACTGCCTACTGTAGACCAAAAAAGCAATAATGTCTGGGGCACAATGGGTCATCCTAGGTGTGTATTTGTGAGCCCTTGGGGGGCGTGCTGATGACCAAGTTACGCCCAGAAGGCTACTGAAGCTCTTGCAAGAGGCACCAAACTTTGGGTAAAAAGCACTTAGGAATGGGAGAGCTAGGCCCCCCGCAAAGAGGAGAGAAGGGCACAACAGGGGATATTCTAGGGAGAGGGGACCAAGCAAAGTTCAGCTAGCTCTAGGACTCCTCTCGAAATCTGGAGGGTTGGATCCTCCCTGCCAGTGTTGTGGGAGCTTGGGAAGCAGTGGCTGGGGGAAGGTGTAAGCAGGGGTGTTAAGCCAGTTTTAATATACCCCGTGTTTCATCACCTGCCAACCGTCTTCACTGCAAACTCCCACATCATGCCCCACCAACACACACAGAAAAATGCCTCCTTTGAAACTCCAGAGCTTTGAGGATGCTCTGGGTAGCCTTTCCTGGATCTTGTCTAGCTTGGGATTCTGGACTCTGACCACAGGATGGAGTATTTGGGAGTTAGTACCTTTTACGCCTTTTTTTTTTCGAGATATAATTGACATAGAACTACATTAGTTTCAGGAGTACAACATAATGGTTCACTATATGTATATGATGTGAAATGATCACCACAATCAGTTATTTCTTTTTCTTGTGATAAGAAATTTTAAGATCTACTCTCTCTGCAACTTTCAAGTTCACAACACAGTGTTATTAACTATAGTTACCATGCTGTGCGCTACGCATCCCCAGGACTCACTCATTTTATAAGTGGAAGTTTCACCTTTTGATCGCCTTCACCCCCCACACCCATATAATATATATAATGAACTCGTTTCTCCTTTCCCATTCTCCGAGCAGCTGCAGGCTGGTCCTGCTTAATCAGCAGCCTTGCCTGCCATTCTTAAAGTCATTTTAAAGAGTATGGTATGGTGCTAATGGTTACCTGTGTTAAATAGAAAAAAATGACTTGACAATACTTAGCTAGCTAAGGGGCATCTGAAGACAGGTCCCAGTGAGCAAACGCTAAGTATACCATTAGCTCATGCCAGGGAGTGAGAAGACAACAGGATTATTTACCTTACACTTATTTTACAGATGTCATTCTCATTGACAGTAGTATTGTCCCGAAAGAAAGGAAAGCTCTTCTTTCCCAATAGCATATAAATAAAAAAATGGATTTATATTAAGTGATATCACCATCAAATAAGATACTCTAAAATACCTAAGAGTATATATTCACATATCTTCTCTTTTACATTTTTAAGGTGGTCTCTGTTTCCTCTGACAGATAATCCTTATGTTGCTTATTAGCCATTTGTTTAGAAGCTCACATTATATTATTTTGTTTTAAACTCAAATAATAATAAAGCAACACTGTCTTATTTGTTACATGAACTGAATGCTATTTCAAGTATTACTTCACCAGTTTTGTGTGTTTATTGGCTATATAAGAAAGATTTTTAACCTAGGGTCCCTGGATAGCTAGATGGGTCTAAGAATATTCTGAAACCTATGAAAACTTTTATATGTAGAGAGACGGTTCAAAGCTTTCATCATATTCTAAGAAAGAACCATAACCCCAAAAGGGTTAAGAACTACTGCTCTATAGTAACTACACTTCAAACCCTCTTAACTCCTATGACTCCTTCATTGTAATATCTATCTTCCCCTTTCCAGATGACTTAGGCCAGAATGCAACTGGGCTGGAACTACTACAGCTGGGGAGTACAGAAGTTACGAAGTAGAGTTGATCACAGTAAAGACAAGTAGTTTTTACTTTCTTAGACCTTCCTCTTGTACCCTGGAACAATTCAACAACTGCCTCTAGGTATAACTAAGTGCTTATTTAGGTCTTTATTGACATGAAGAGGAACTAAAGATCTATATCCTATTTCATTTATTGAAAAAAAAAAGGTAGGATAATAAGACACTAAGACTGCAAATTTAAGCATATTAGTTAAGGAATACAAAACCCAAGTTCCCAAGTTAAAATCAGCATTTACAAGTGGCACGTATTAACTATGTGTAATTTTAGATTGCCCATTAAGTGAATTTTAAAATTTAAATATATGTAGGTTTTGATATTTGGTAATAACATTACACACTAGGGTATTTAGAAACTGAGGAAGTTGTTTTCTTATCTGAAAAACTATCTGGCCTGTTGTCTTATAAGGAATGAGATGCACTTTGAACTATTTCTTGAATGTCCATTAAAAAGGAAAAAAAAAAAAGAGCTCTGATTTTACTGATTTAAAAGCCAGTAGTAAGATACAGTGCTTGCCTTTTAACAATTAAAAAATTATATATGTAATATAACTTAAAAAGAAATTACAAATACTTGTAAAAGCCACATTGGCTAATCATTTTTTCATTACCGTTACTCTTAATCCAGATGCAGATGAAGAATAAAGATGATTCAGTTTATGAAGGCTTTAACCAAAACATTCATGTTTTTTTTCTTCTGATCATTAAGTCCATTACTTAATGGCCTATGAAACGTAAACATTCTTTCTCAACTACTGTTACCTAAACTCCTTTACAAGAATTCTAATGAGAGAACAAGGTTTGTGACAAGTTCAGCAATGAAAAGAGCCAGAAAGTCTCCATTTGTAAAGAATAAACTAAAAACTGTGAGAAAGGCCATAAAAGCAATCCACAGATATGGAAAGGGTTGTGGAAAAAGGAGAACAGATGACACTACTTGTTGATAATGAAGAAATCACATTCAATATTTTTTTAATTTAAAAGATGTATTAGATTGTCACTTGGTGGGACTGGTTTGTTATGAGAAATGCAACAGTTGGTATATTTAAGGAGCTAATGGTGAATTTTTAAAGCACAGATTATTCATCTATAGTTTTTAAAATCTAAAGATGTAACATTTAGTAAATTTGAGTAGGTCTATTTAGTAAATCTCATGACTGTACCCATACATTTCACCTCATCATTTTGAACTAACCGTCAAATTTCTAACCATCAAAAAACTTATCATTGGAAAGAGACCAGTAGATATTTCTAACTGAACAGAATTTTTTTTCATGGAGGTGAGTCAACTGGACACAAGGGGATTACGATACAATGGAAACTATTTTGCAATCTCAGTCAATGTATTCTCTATTATGAATGATAAAATATACACATAAAAGCACCCTATAATGTTGTAAAGAGGAGCAAGTGCCAAGAATTTCCTCTTAAGGGCTGTACTTTTTCATTTGGAGATCTAATCACGAAACTTAAGATAGGCTACACCTTGGTAACAAGCACCTCCGTTTTATTGTGCTGGCATCTAACTGGAAATAAACCCATACCATCTTTGATACAGTGTGTTCAAATATCTTCTGTACATACTTTATAATTACAGTGAAGAATGTGAGAGTCAGGAGAAATTCTGAGTTATTCTACAGGTCTGTCCTGCTCTCCCCCACCAACTCTGTTCTCTTTGAAATAAAATATCTACATTCACACACCCATAACCCCCCTCATCTGCAGATGCAATATTAAGTTCACAAGATGTAGCATGAGTTTAAGCACTATATTAAAGTGTGAAGTACATTTTACTATCATTAGTTCGAAGCCCAGCATTTGTAAATCTTTTAAAATTAACTAGGCTGTTAAGATCCCATCACTCTGGCAGCAACCCAGCATAGCTGTGCCTTTAACAAAAGAATTCTGTAATAAAACGAGATTTTACATGCTGAACAAAATATCTTAAACCATCTTTCTGCCAATTGCTCATTTTAGTAATATTTGTGGAATTTAACCCCTCGCCCCACATATACAAATGTTCCCAAGGAAGATTATGCTAAGTTTTGGGTTAACCTCTGAATTACTAACTTTTTATATCAATCTTTTAATGAACACTTTTATTTTCTTTAAGAAGGAACCCAAGTCTTTTTTTTTTTTTTTTTTTTGGTTACGTGGGCCTCTCACTTTTTTGGCTTTTCCCTTTTCGGGGACCGGGCTCCGGACGCGCAGGCTCAGCGGCCATGGCTCACAAGCCCAGCCG
>NW_020837950.1:57739479-57810198 GCF_003676395.1 Aethalodelphis obliquidens | reverse complement strand
TTTATTTTCTTTAAGAAGGAACCCAAGTCTTTTTTTTTTTTTTTTTTGCGGTAGGTGGGCCTCTCACTGTTGTGGCCTCTCCCGTTGCGGAGCACAGGCTCCGGACGCGCAGGCTCAGCGGCCATGGCTCACAAGCCCAGCCGCTCCGCGGCATGTGGGATCCTCCCGGACCGGGGCACGAACCCGCGTCCCCCGCATCGGCAGGCGGACTCCCAACCACTGCGCCACCAGGGAAGGCCGAAACCCAAGTCTTGAAAAGACTTCAAGGCATGTATTCTTTAACTGCCGTAACAAACACGACCAGGCTAACTTCAATCAGAAGGGACTAATGAGTAGTTTTCACACTACATACGTGAACGCCTCTTAGCAAGGTGGATTAAATTCTGCCTCAGCTTCTCTTAATGTCTCCAAATATTTGCAATCATTTGTGACATCTGCTGTGTATTAGTTGACTGCTAGGGACAGAAACTCAATTTGAATCAAAAGGGTAAATTCATTATAAGGCTATTATTGGATCTAACAGCACCTGAGGACAGGTTCTGTTAGATCCTGTGTGGCTGGGCCTCAACAGACCACCTGGACTGGTTCTCCGTCCACGATTTTGATCTATGCTTCTCTGTGTACTTCGCCTTTATTTCTCTCTCACCACATAGTGGTTTTCTCCACGTGGTAGAAAACACGACAATGCACAGTTTCTGTGTTTTACATCTTACAGCTTTAGCCACCAGACAGTCCTCATATTCTCATCTTAGTAACCAAAACTCCTGTGGCACGTCTCCGAGCGGCTTGGCCCAATCACTGCGGCTGGGGAAAGGGCATTATGATAGAGCCAAATTCAGGTAGGTCATTTCCTCTGCACCATATCAACCATGTGTGTGTTGTCACGTTGTGATGACAACTCTAGTTTTCTGGGGAGAGAAGGTGAAGATCCTTGGGACCCTGGAAGTATAGGCAACTGGAGCAGGCCTATGTTGGCTGGTTGAGGAATGAGAGAATGTTAAAAAGTGTCCTCTATTCTTCTCTACGTATATGTAACCTTGCGTTACTTATGCATTGCTTCGAATGCTGTCTTGGCAACACATTATCAAAACGTTCTGCTGAAAAGGTGCCAAATGGACCTCGTGCCCAGCAGTGCCCTGCCAACCATACTTCCAAAACAACAGTGCTCAGCATACCTCAGTGCGGCCAGCTGCTTCTAGCTGCCGTTTTCTTAGATCGTGCTGCTCGTTAGGGGGTCCAGATAACATTCTGGGCTGTACAACTGATTTTCGGATCACAGGTTATCATCCAAAATATGATAAAGATGGAGCTCCAGTGGCACCATCGGTCAGCACGCGGTACTTATACAAAATATGATAAAGTTGGAAAACCACAAGGTCCAACTTCTTTGGCAATGATTATGGAATCTACAGGAAAACCTAAAGCTAGTGTTTTTGAATGATGATTCTAACACGGGTCATGGTCAAAGACAGATGTTATCTTTGTGTTAAATCCATTCTCCTTCTTAGCAACTAGAGAAGTCTCAATGAAAATCAGAAAAGCAAACAAAAACTCAACTTCCTTTGTGCGGGGAGGGGTGATATAGCTAATAGATTACAAAGCTCGAGTCTGGAGCTGTTCAGTTTGGAAGTTAATGGAAATTTTATTTGGAGACTAGTCCCTAAATTCAATTAAAATTGTGCATGTAACTAGAAACACGTGTCGACAAGACTTAAGGAGGGGAAGAATGAAATGGACAGTATTCCAAGTTTGGAAAACTTTGCCTTAATTCTTCCATTCTAAGTGTCTGAAAAATGATTTTAAGTGTCTTTCACACCAGCTCCACCCCACTTTGTAAACCTGACCAACTCTTTCTCTTGAGAATAGAGGTGAAAGGGGAGATAGATGAGATGGAGTCCTTAGTGAATATTTAAGGAGGGAATAATATTATATTTTTTTTCCCCTCTCACTTAAACTTTGTTTTTCAACTAGGAAAAACTCAAACATATACAATAGTAGAGAAAATAATGTACAGTGAACTCTCATTCGCCTGTTACCTGGATTGCTCTGTCAAGATCATAAACCAATGGTAAATCCTCGGTTCTCAACTTACTTGATCTATCATCTGATATCAACCCCCCCCTCCCACTTTCTTCAACAGGACACTGGAACACCTCACTCCCTTCACTCCAGCTACACTGGCTTCCTGACTATTCGTAAACATGGAAAAAGCTCAGTCTCGCTCAGATCACTTGCTCTTGTTGTTCCCCTTCTGGAATGCTCTTCTCTTGGATAACTAATTGCACAATTCACTTACCTCAGGTCTTTACTCAGTGGTCACCTTTTTCAGTGAGAGTCTCCCTGGCCACCTCCTCCCTATAATCCTTTTCTCCTTCCCTGCTTTATCCTGCTCCTCCTCTGTTACTGTCATCTAATATATTACATTTTAACTTATTTTGTTGATGTCTTCTTTCTCCTCACAAAAATGAAGACCACAAATAGTACAGATTTTTGTTTCTTTTGTTTGTGCCTGGAAACTTACTTGGCAAATAGTAGTTGCTCAGTAAATATAAGTTGAATGAATGAATGAGGACAAGTCTGATATTTGACTTAATGTTAACTAAAGTTAGGACTTTAGTCCTAACAGTTTGGTTTTTTTACCAAATGTGGAATTTATGCCTTAGATCAGGTGCTGTATTTATCACTTTACATTGTTTATACTGCTTAGGCAGATTGTTAAGACTTAAAAAAAAAAATACAAAACAACTATCCCACAAACTTCAGAACCAATGGACCTTTATGCTCATGTTCTAATCTAGATTCAGTAGAGCTAGCTTTGACTACTATTGATTTCAAGTGTGCTTTTGGCCAGCCTTCCACAAAATGGGGCTGCACTAAATACCTAGTAACCAAATAAAAACAGTAGAGATGAAGTAGAGATTAGAGCTAAATGGAATGTGAAATAAAGCTCTCAGCTGTGATACTATTTTATATTCCCGAGTGGTTGCAAATAATTCCTGAAAGTATTCGAAGTGTAAATTCAGTCTGTCCATTGGCCACCCCCTCCCTTCCCGGACCCCATCACTACCCTAACCCAGGGTTCGCCGGAGAGGTAGCCTTAAATCAGGTGAAGCACACCTGGTTCAAAGCTCTGAGAACACCACCCAATACTGAACTCTGCAAAACTGCAGCTCCAAAAAGGCTTTCTGACTGATGAATGCCTGATCAGGGGAGATCTTAGTGACTTTCGGTGGCTGGTACTTTTAAAAAGTACTCCACGTGAAGTTATGCTGCTTTCCCAAGGCCTCAATGCCTGCCTGGTCGGTCAGTCAAATCCACTAGCTTCAGACTCCCCTGTTATAGAAGTTCAGATCAGCAACAGTACAACTCTTCTTCGACTTTCTCCTTCAAAAATCATCAGCAGAACCTGTTCTACATTCCTGGTCCTCTGAACAACAAAGCAGCTAGAGGTTATTGTAACCAGGATAATGTGTGATCTGTGAAGAAGTGATGCTTCTGAGAAGCAGAAAATCTGCTTTCCAGAAATATGTTTAGAGACAGAAAGTAAGGGTTTTGTAAGGAAAAACATAACGTAAAAAGAAAAACTGCTAGTTATATAAGCCAAAAAAACTGCAGTTGGCTTTGATTTTATAAGTCAGAAAGTATAAAAAGACAGAAATATTTTAATGTAAGAAAGTTTAAATATGTATTAATTTACCTTATTTTAAATATTTTACTACTGATAGCATTTATGTATCAAACACAAAGTAGTTTAGTAGTTTTTTTCAAAAATAAGAATTATTTCAGACTAGCTCTAAAAATATAGGTCCTTAAGTCTCTGAGAAATTAAAATGCAATAATTTTAGAGGCTAGTTTCAAGATTCAGTGTGACACAATATAATAACAGGCAGAGACTTTTCAGTATGCTAATATTTGATTGAAATATGAAGATATAGCTACAAACATACCCAGGTCTGAATCCCAAGAACACTGTGAAGCCAGTATTTCTTTAGGGGAGGAGAAGGGCTATTCTATTCAACTCAATTCATTTAGGAAAACCCATGCACAAGTCATTGTTCAACGCTCTTGGGGAGGGAATATAAAGACAAGCTGTAGGAGCCTAGAATTCAGAAGGGGAAATAAGACAATTGTGTAAATGCTTTTCAGAAAGTGAAGTAACTGACATATGAGAAACATAAAATGCTGGCGTGGGAGAATAATACTGATGATGATGATAATAGTTACCACTACTACCATCAGCACCACTACCAGTACCACTACTGACTGACTCCCAAATATTCTAGATCTTCACATGTCTAATCCATCCAACGGTCCAGTGAGGTAGGCAGCATTCCCCCTCCCCCACAATTTATAAATGCAGAAACTGACATTTAAAGCATTTAGGTAAATTTGCCCAATATCATACAATCAGGTAAGTGGTGACCCCAGTACCTTTGCTCTAAGTATATCAGGCTGTCCCCCACCGTAGCTTGGACGAGGAAGAGAAAATATCCACCAGGAGCTCACAAACATCAAAGAGGAGATCCCTTAGTGATGAGCTTTAAAGGAATGTGAGAACGCAAAAATGCTGGTGTTGGCAGCAAGGCACTCCACGTGAAGGAACACTCCTGGGCAAGGCACAGAGGTGGCACAGGGTGGGCTGTATTCACAGACTCGAAGTAGTTTCACAGGACTGCGGTGGTTTTCAAAGTACGCCCCTTGCAGCCTCCAGCTTCTCCTCAAATGTCTAGGTACCGAGGAAGGATGAGAAGGAAAAGGCTAAGAGTGTAGGGGAAGAAGTGATCCACGGAACAGAACCTGGAGAACACTTCAGCTTAGTGTGATACAAGGAGAGAGTCTGTAAAGGACAGGAAGAACTAGAGGAATCTAAGAGAGTTCACATGGAAACCAGAAGAGCGTTTCGGGAACGGGGTGTGAGTTCTGGCAGATGGAGCAGAAAGGCCAGGCAAGCCGAGGACTCCAAGCTGGTTCTGGGCTGGAGATGAGGAATCAGTGGGTGAGATCAGCTCAGCGGTGTGGAGGGAGGGAGGGGCCAGGCTGCCAGGGTTTGAAGAGTGAGTTAGGAGTGAGGAAGTGGAGGGAGTAGGTGTGCCAGACTTTTAAGGACTTTGGTGCAAAAAGGAGACAGGCTGTAACCTAGGAGTAATGATGATCTAAGGAAGGTTTCAAAAGGAATACACTATCCAAAAGTGGATGTAAAACAAGAAATGGTATTTCCAGAGTTAATTTTTAATTTCCTGAGTCCACTGCTGTAAGAATTTCAAAGCATTTTGGCATTCATATCTTGGCATGCGTATGAACTTAATTGTGGAGATAAATGCAGTAGCAGCTCAGACAGAAACCAAAAATCCTCTGCAAAATTACTGGAGTGGTTACATTAACTTCTCCTCAAACTTCTAATCCCCCAATCTCAACTACAACATAATGGCTAGAGGTCTTTCCACCAGTGGGTAAAGACAGGTGCCCCAAAATGTAGCACAGGAAAGTTTGTTAAATGAACACTAACACACAAAAAACCTACTAACACATACAATGTGGTTATTCAACAACGTCAGATCTTTTCCACTGTCAAATAATTTTCCTTTGTATTCATGTTTTATTTGCTTTACCTTAAGTCACCCCCTAATCATGCTGACATCTACTACTGATGATTATATTAGACCTAAAAGTGTTCTTAAACAAATGAAAAATACTGACTTCCATTCCTGAAAGTCCTGCTTCCAATTTTCAGGAGGAAATTAAATAATGTATAAATCAAATACTGGGCCTAAGCCCAGACAGCTGAACATCGTTTTGTCCTTTCAAGGCAAAGAGGAAGTGTCTGCTGTGGCAGGGACATGCCAAGAGAAATAAAGCTTAACCTCAGCCCCATGTGAAAGTGATTTTAGATAATCGGGGGTGTCTACAAATAGGTTAAAAATGGGACCACATACTAACAGGGAACTTTCCATGGAAGTTAAAAAATGTATCAAGCTCCAACCCCCACCTTAAAAACAAACTATGTTTGGGAAATGGCATGGCCTTAGAAATTCTATATAAAGGCAGTAGAGGAAAGGGAAAGTACACAGGGAGGAGAGAGTTGACAAGTCAAAGGGAAATTAAAACTTGTTTCCGCTTAGCATTTGCTGTAGGCTCACAATTTGATTTCTTTGTAACTGCAATTGCCAGATTCAAAATGATATATGCACGTGAAGAGGAAGGAAAAGAGGGGGAGGAAGGCAGGAAAGGAGGGAGGGAGAGGGAGGGATGACTATGAATATGAGTGTGTGGGTAGAGTGGCAGATGGTGAAAAATTCTTTAGCTCGGGGACCACCACATTTGTTCTGCAAAGGGCCAGAGAGCAAATATTTTAGGCGTTGTGGAGAACACGGGCCCTCCTGTAACTACTCAAATCGCTCTTGTCGTGTGCAAGCAACCATAGGCAGCATGTAAATGAGTGAGTTGTGGCTGTGTGCCAATACAGCTTCATGGACGCTGAAATTAGAACTTCATGTTTTTACCTCTGCTTTTGATTTTTCTTCAATCACTTAAAAACGTAGAACTATTCTTAGCTTATGGGCCTCTCAAAAACAGATTGGGGGACATGTCTGACCTGCAGACTGTAGTTTGCTGACCCCCCTGATTTAGATAGAACATTCCTATGAAACTGGGCTTGACTCAAATTTGGGATTCTGGGTAATAAAAACTGCTGTTTTTTGTTTTTTTTTTTTGGCAGTAGCTGAACAAAAAAATGGTAGTAATGGTCAAAAGCATTTATTTGGAAGATAAAGCAGACTCTCTCTAACCCTGTGAAAAAGACAAGCATCTCTATTTGTTTCTAGCAGGATACTTATACAAGTATGAAATCAAAGTTTATTCAGTATGAAATTTTGAAGCCAAATGCTATATAACCATTAATATGCAACATTATTTGGGGATCAAGAATGTTTTAAAATATTATCCCCTTTATCAGAAGTTAATATTTTATAAACATCCTTTGCAGCATAAGGCTAGTCTGGAATTACACATAAATTTCCATCATCACCTCTACGGAAACCAGAGAGCTTGTGACTAGAAGCGTTTTCTGGTGGAACATATGCTTTACAGATCACATGGTGATAAAAACTTTATGAAGCATCTGACCTAGACTTCCAGAAACAAAGGAAATATAAAAGTGCAAGGCATCTACATTCAAAGTTTTTGTGAAGCAAAATAATTTTTATACATTAAATATTCTGTTATAGAACAAACACTGACTTTCTCTTTCTGCATTAAAAGGGAAAATCTTATAAAACATCGTGGTAGGTGTCTCAGTACCTTGATATAGAAAACAGCATTCTTCTTCCTCTCCTTCCTCCTTTGTGCGTGTGTGTGTGTGTGTGTGTGTGTGTGTGTGTGTGTTTATTTCCGGTACATCTTCTTAGTAATGGGAACAAATGAGGACTTCTTTTTTAGGGAACTGCTCCTCAGCCACGCCAACCCTTTATAAGCTGGTCACCGTGCCCTGTACCTCGGGCCACAGGGGTAGCTGCATGACCCAGCTGGTTGAGACAGGTTGTATCCTAAGGGTAACAGTGATCCAAGGAAGGTTTAAAAAGTAATATACTACCCCAAAATGGTTGTAAAACATGATTATTTCCAGAGTTGTATTTTTATCAACCAATCACTCATGGGACACAGGATCCCGATCGATGTGTAGTGTATACTCACGCTCGTTTTAGAGAATTTGGAACATACTTTTTTATTTGATGGCAAGTTCTGCACAGGATAGCAATCCTCTATCATATTATTGTTTGTATAAGGAAATATAATTCTTCCAACAACGATCTGTTTTGCGGTGGTCTGCTTTATGGCACTGCTTCTAGGAATTCATTGTGGGGAAGCATGCTGCCTCAACCATCCACATGGAGACGACTGAGGCTGGAGGAGAGGGAGAGCTGCAGAGAGTGGAAAGGCCTAGTGTGTAAAACAGGCAGCGGCGCTGAGGGCAGGCTCAGTGAGTAGCCCTTTTATTTCTTCTCTCCTTCTTCATTTCATCCCATCTGTACTGTTATTATTATTTTTAGTACACTTCGCTTTATTATTTAGAGCAGTTTTAGGTTCACGGTAAAACTGAGTGGGAAATACAGACACCCCCACCCCTGCATACACACAGCCTCCCCACCATCGACATCCCCCAGCAAGTGGTATAGTTGTTATAGCTGATGAACCTGCAGCAACACATCATTATCACCCAAAGTCCAGAGTTTACATTAGGGTTCACTCTTGGCATTGTATATTCCATGGGTTTGGACAAATGTATAATGACATATATCTACCATTACAGTATCATACAGAGTAGTTTCACTGCCCTAAAAATCCTCTGTGCTCTGTCTCTTCATCCCTCTTTCCCTCCTAACCCTTGGCAACCACTGATTTTTTTTTACTAGTTTATTAGTTTTGCCTTTTCCAGAATGTCATACAGTTGGAATTATGTAGCATATAGCCTTTTCAGATTGGCTTCTCAGTGATATGCATTTAAGGTTCCTCCATGTCTTTCTATGGCTTGATAGTTCATTTCTTTTTTTTTTTTTTTTTTACTGGGGTATAGTTACTTTACAATGTTGTGTTAGTTTCTGCTGTACAATGGAGTGAATCAGCTATATGGATACATATATCCCCTCCCTCCTGGACCTCTCTCCCCACCCCCATCCTGCCTATCTAGGTCATCACAGAGCACCGAGCTGAGCTCCCTGTGCTATACCACAGGTTCCCACTAGCTATCTGTTTTACACGTGGTAGTGTATTTATGTCAAACCTAACCTCCCAATTCATCCCACCCTCCCCTTCCCCTCCTGGCTTGATAGTTTATTTCTTTTTAGTGCTGAATAATATTTCATCGTCTGGATGTACCAGTTTATTTATCCACTCGCTTACTGCAGGACACCTTTGTTGCTTCCACAATTTTTGTAGTGATTCTTTTTTTATTTTAATTTCTTTCTTCTGCTTTAAAGTCAAAATATGTCAAAAACAGACAGGGTCTTAAATAGCAACCCATACACTCCTCAAGACAGCTATGAAAACACAGAGGCCCAGAGGTTAAGTGAAGGCCCACAGTATTGTCCACTTCCTTATGCATTTGCCTGAACCCAGCATCCAACATCCACCACCTAAAGGTACTGCTCTTCTCACTGGTAGCCTGCAGGTCTGAAGATCTGTTAGTCTTTGGATTCGAATGCTTAATCCAGGTTTAACACCCTGAAAGTCACATTTGTTTGTTTGTTTTTTGGTACATCCAGTATTATAAAAAAATGACTCATATATCTTTTAAAAATTTTGCCAGCTATCTGCTTGCTAATATTAGAGATAAAATATTCAGATAATAATTTAATCTTCACAGTGACTCTAGGAAGTAACTACTATTACTACAACTACTACACATACAAGAAAACTACCCCGGGTCACCGAGCTAGTAAATAGCAGAGATGGGATTCAAATCCAGGACTGCCTAATTTCAGACACTGAGTTCTTCATCTCTCTGCTATACTTCCAATTGTATATATTTTTATATATATTTCTTCTAGTTGAAGCTTAAAAAAAACTGTCTTTTTAACCAGAGATAACTAAACTCACAGTAAGGGAAAAATGAGTAATTTCAGGCTTCTTTACCATGGTCCTAAACCCTGGGGTTTATTTTAGTGTCCACAAAATGCAAGGTGCCATTTATATAAGAAACACATAGATTAAGACATAAAATTTCCCCTTAAAACTTTAGCATACAACTCACCCTAATGTGGAAACATAACTAATTTATGGAATGTACATAAGCAAGGAAAAGCATCAGTACTGTAACTATGCATTTATCACCTGCTTTATGTTTTTATAGTTTCACAAACAAAATTTAAATAAGTCAATTAAATCAGTTACCTAAGCATATAAGCCGGACTGCCACAGGACTTTCCTATCCCTCCAAGTCATTTCCCTGGCCCTAAAGAGACTAAAATAATGAAAAAACAAAACAAAACAAAAACACAGCAGTAGGTAAGGGAGTTTAAAAGATCAAACCAAACAAGGACAGAAGAGGCTACCAGAACTTTACGCAAACACTGCTTGCAAACACATCTGCACTACCTCCGGTTTCATCACTTGGTTTCTGCAGGACCCCAAAGTCATTTAAGAGAAAAGTGAATGCAGAGACTCAAGGGTAGAAATGGGATATTTTACAGAGTGTGGCTGTTTACATTTAACTGGAACGCACATGAGGTGAGGTGGTGGAAACTGAAGGGGGTAAAAAAAAAAAGACAACCATCCAAGGGTCTGTCTGAGGAAAAAGTACTGCAGAGAAAATTAAGATAAACGTAATTCAATTAAAATAAAAAGTGCTTCCAGCACACTTGGATATGAAAGCAAATACATCTGCACAACTCAAGAAATACAAGCAAATGTGTTCAATCATGAAACCTATGAGCTGTGTTTTTACTCTGACCCATCCAGCAAATTACTCTGGGATTCTTCTTCTTACTGCAAATTAGGACCCTCAGTAAACTTGACTTTGACCAAAATGTTTCAGATCACAGTGCTGCCAGTACTATGGTGAGATCAACTAGAGTTCTTCATCCTAGATTCTTGCCTCAAGTTCTTCCATATAAGAATGACATCCTCTCATTACCAGATAGCCTCTCAAAACACAGGGCCTATTCTAATGGATAGTCCAATTATCATTTCCAGATTAAATCAGTGCCTAAAGCACTTGAACTAGAGAATTGGGTAACAGGATATGATAGGGTTTAAAAAATTATGTACTCTTTTATATAATTAATCTGAACCTTGCCTAACCCAGCAGTGATCCCAACTTGTTATCAGCAACTATCAAAACTCATACCCAAGGGAAAAGGAAGTAAGTGAAGTCTCTTTATCTCCTGTGACTGCCTTGGTGAATGCCTGGGACTCACAAAAATGATTGTTACTATAGTTAAGATAAAACAGTTTCAGATATTCCAAAAAGAACATATACTACGTCTTTCCAGAGAAGATGGGAGAGTGTTCAGTGAGGTCAAATTTCACAAAAATAACATTGCATGCATTCAGCCTTTCACTCATCAAACATTTATTAAGTATTAATACAAACTGTGGCCCAGGCACTCATAGTCTTCTTCAATCAATCAATTCATTCTAAGATTCTGAAGCTTTAACACTGTATTACAAAAGGCACTATTTCTGGACAATGTAAATGGTTTTCAGATCACTGCAGAAGGGCAAGTATTAAAATAACACAGAAAACCCTTTAAGGCAACACTGAGTTACAACTAACATACTACATAGAATAATTCTTTGTGATACTGAATATGAGACTAGATTATCAAGCAGGTCAGAAAGGAAAAGCTAGAGTAGAAGCTTAACGAACAAAAATGTTACACAGATAAAAGGTCCTGACCTAAAGAGTAATTACGTAAAGCCAGGAGACTAAGGAATTACTTGTCACCTCAGTATATTCAATCGTACTTTCTGATAAGAAAGCAATATTAATTTATAGTAAAAAAACTTCCATAAGTACATGACCATCCATGCATATAGAGCTTCTCCTCTTTATGCAATAGATCTATATTAATTAGAACTTAACACAATGGCTCATGTTTTCAATGGAATGGGGAGAAATTCAAACAAAATGAAAACTAGTCTGGATATCTACTCTAAAATCAAAGATGACATAAACAGATGGAGAAATATACCATGTTCTTCGATTGGAAGAATCAATATTGTGAAAATGACTATACTAACCAAACCAATCTACAGATTCAATGCAATCCCTATCAAACTACCAATGGAATTCTTCACAGAATTAGAACAAAACATTTTACAATTCGTATGGAAACACAAAAAGACCCCAAATAGCCAAAGCAATCTTGAGAAAGAAAAACGGAGCTGGAGGAATCAGGTTCCCTGACTTCAGACTATATTACAAAGCTACAGTAATCAAGACAGTATGGTACTGGCACAAAAACAGAAACATAGGTCAATGGAACAGGATAGAAAGCGCAGAGATAAACCCATGCACATATGGTCACCTTATCTTTGATAAAGGAGGCAAGACTATACAGCGGAGAAAAGACAGCCTCTTCAATAAGTGGTGTTGGGAAAAGTGGACAGCTACATGTAAAAGAATGAAATTAGAACACTCCCTAACACCATACACAAAAATAAACTCAAAATGGATTCAAAACCTAAATATAAGGCCAGACACCATCAAACTCTTAGAGGAAAACATAGGCAGAACACTCTATGACATAAATCACAGCAAGATCCTTTTTGACCCACCTCCTAGAGAAATGGAAATAAAAACAAAAATAAACAAATGGGACCTAATGAAACTTAAAAGCAAAGGAAACTACAATCAAGATGAAAAGACAACCCTCAGAATGGGAGAAAATATTTGCAAATAAACAATAGACAAAGGATTAATCTCCAAAATATACAAACAGTTCATGGAGCTCAATATCAAAAAAACAATTCAATTAAAAAATGGGTGGAAGACCTAAACAGACATTTCACCAATGAAGACATACAGGTGGCCAAGAGGCACATGAAAAGATGCTCAATATCACTAATTATTAGGGAAATGAATATCAAAACTACAATGAGGTATCACCTCACACCAGTCAGAATGGCCATTATTAAAAAATCTAGAAACAATAAATTCTGAAAAGGGTGTGGTGAAAAAGGAACCCCCCTGCACTGTTGGTGGGAATGTAAATTGATACAACCACTATGGAGAACAGTATAGAGGCTCCTTAAAAAACTAAAAATAGAACTACCATATGACCCAGCAATCCCTCTACTGGGCATATACCCTGAGAAAACCATGATTCAGAAAGAGTCATGTACCACAATGTTCACTGCAGCACTATTTACAATAGCCAGGACATGGAACCAACCTAAATGTCCATCGACAGATGAATGGATAAAGAAGATGTGGCACATATATACAATGGAATATTACTCAGTCATAAAAAGAAATGAAATTGAGTTATTTGTAGTGAGGTGGATGGACCTAGAATCTGTCATACAGAGTGAAGTGAGAAAGAGAAAAACAAATACCGTATGCTGACACATATATATGGAATCTGAAAAAAAAAAAAAAAAAAAAGAAAAGAAAAGAAAAAGGTACTGATGAACCTAGTGGCAGGGCAGGAATAAAGACGCAGACGTAGAGAATGGACTTGAGGACACGGGGAGGGAGAAGGGTAAGCTGGGACGAAGTGAGAGAGTGGCACTGACATATATACACTACTGAATGTAAAATAGTTAGCTAGCGGGAAACAGCAGCATAGCACAGGGAGATCAACTCGGTGCTTTGTGACCACCTAGAGAGGTGGTATATGGAGGTTGGGAGGGAGACACAAGAGGGAGGGGATATGGGGACATGTGTATGCATATGGCTGATTCACTTTGTTGTATAACAGAAATTAACACAGTATTGTGAAGCAATTATACTCCAATAAAGATTAAAAAAAAAAGATGTTCACAGACACCTCAAACTCAATGTTTACTTTTTTTTTTTTTTTTTTTTGCGGTACGCGGGCCTCTCACTGCTGTGGCCTCTCCTGTTGCAGAGCACAGGCTCCGGACGCGCAGGCTCAGCGGCCATGGCTCACGGGCCCAGCCGCTCTGCGGCATGTGGGATCTTCCCGGACCGGGGCACGAACCCGTGTCCCCTGCAGCGGCAGGCAGACTCTCAACCACTGCGCCACCAGGGAAGCTCAATGTTTACATTTTTGAAGTTTGGGATTCTGTATATTATTTTTCAAAAAGACGGATGAGACTTTACTATGCATTGTACTATATATAATAAAGGGAAAAACTCAAGCTTATGACAGTTCATTATATATGGATTCACAATACTATGGGTCAAATAAAATATTCATGAAGTAAGACTCAAGTTGAGGCTTGGGGATAACTGAATCCAACTTCCTTCTTCAATTTTCCAGCCCCCTACCTACAAAACCATCTATATCCACAATCATCCTAACTTCTTTGTCAACAGTGTAAGGGAGCAAGGGCTCCCTTCCTTCAGCTGGAGGCCAAATCCTTCTTTGTGCCCATGAGCCCAGCCCTCTGTGACCTTCCTTCATTAGTTCTTCCCTTCCTCATTTTCCTCTCTTGGATATTTTCATTCTCCCTTTTCTATTGACTCTTCCTCCTCAGCCTATAAACATACTTGTCTCTCCCACTCTCACCAATATCTCTCTAGATACAAATCTAATCTCTCTCTTCCCTTTTTCATTCAAATTTCTTGAAAGAGATATCTACAGTAATATCTCATCTCCATTTTCACTTCAGTTCTCTACAATCTAGTTTTTGTCTTCATTACTCCACTGACACTGCTCTCAATGAAATCACTAATGAACCACATACTGCTAAACCCAATAGACCTGAACCTCTCAGCTGCATTTGGTAATGTTCTTTATCCCGTTGGCTTCTAGAACCCATCCCTCCCCAGTCATTTCTGTTCTGTTTCCTGTGTTCAAAACCTAAACAATCTCTATTTCTTGTTCCATTAACTACAGACAGTATATATCTTGATTCCTTACTTTGCAAGATTAGGATATTAATGTCATTTTCCTCAGTGTACTTCTCTGCCCCCTTCCTCATCTCAATTTTATTACTGTTGGTGTTCATAACTTTTACCTTTTGTTCTGTAACTATAATTAAGCTTTGTCTATAGATTGATTCTGAAGTTGAAAATCAATAAAGAATGTTTAAGCATGTTATCTAATGACTCTTCCTAACCCAAAACACACTTTTAATATTTTTTTCCTTCCTCAAAATTTGGGTTCTTCTGGCATCTCAATCGTTATACCTAGTCTATGGAGCCCACTCTCTCTTTACCCTGACACCTGTCTCCTGAAACCCTACATTTTCCTGTTCTATATGGACTAACTGCTCTCTAGACCTGCAGCACAGTTCTCATCCTAATACTTTCTATTATTACTCTTCCCATGGCTTCCTATTTCTTGAATTATTTCTTTGTTTAGCTGGTATACAATCTTAAATAACTTTGTAAAAAAGAGTACATGCTGAGTCCCTTCTAGAATATTAGAAAATGCCTTTATTTAATCTTCACATTTCTAAAGTCTGGTTTGGCATATAATGCTAGGTTAAAGATAATTTTCCTCAATATTTTGAAGGAAATCTTCCAATGTCAGTACCTTTGTCTTCTCCCAACTCCCTGCCACACACACACACACACACACACACACACACACACATGCACGCACGCACACACACTTTTACTGAAAACATTCAAAACCATTCTAAAGAAACAATGGCTATCCAAGGAAATCCGGATTTAAGGGCATAGGCTTTGGAGTCATACTTGGGTTTAAATCTTGGATCTACCAGACGTTATCTGTGAGATCTTGAAAACATTATTTTAAGCTAGTTTCTTCCTCTGTAAAATGACTGTACTAATTTTGTTTCTCATAGGGTTATTGTATTAAATTAGAAAATTTTGTATCTCATAGCCAGATTAAGTTAGGGTTATTGTATTAAATTAGATACTGTATGACTTATTAGATATTGCTAGACTTATTATTATGTCTAGCACATAGTAAGTGCTCAACAAAATTGTGGCAAACATTACTAATATTACTAGTATACTACCTGATTAGTGAATGTATAATAAAGGCCAATAGAGAATCTGGTGGCTATAGATTTATCTACCATTTTTTCCCAATACAAATTATTAATAACCTAATTCAAGTGGAAATCATACATGTCCTTCTGTTTCTACAGGTGGATATGTTCTCCTTTTGGTTGTAATTTGCCTCTAATTCCTGAAGTTCCAGCTCTTCTGGAACATCCAGAAAAAAACTGAAGCTGATAAATAGGGTTCTGATGTGAGATGACAAGAAGCAAAGCAACTCCAAACTAATTTTTACAGCCATTTAGCATCCAGTGTCGGAGACTGAGGGGGAATACATTGTTATACAGCAACAGCATAAAGGAATGAGCAGCGGAAGTTCACAGGCTGGAGACACAGTTGTGCATAACTAAGCTTTACAAATATGCAGCCAAATCCTGAAGATGGACTTTGTGTGGGTCTACTAAAGCCACAGTGGCATTTCCATTACATCCATACACGTAGAGAATGAGTTATCTGTCAACAGCCATCTCTGGAAACAAAAAGCAAAACACTTTCTAGCAGACAGAAGCTCAACAATGTCACCCTGACTCCTGGTATTATCTGAGCCTCAGGACTGAATGATGAAATTTTGCACTGCCTCTGCTGACTGGTGGAAGCATTTATAAGTTGATAGGAAAGATCATTCTTGCCAACACCTCAAACAATTTCACTGTGTACTACAGTGCATTATTAACGACATCATGATTCTTAGCATATGAAGTCTTTCCAAAATTATTATAGGTAAATTATATTCACGTTCCAATGAGCAAACCAAAATTATTAGTATCACCTTGGAGCATGAAAAAAACCACCAAAATATTAAGAATGCCCAGGGTAGAATTTTAACTGTAGGACCAGAATGACTTTTCGGTATAAGTTACAATTTCAAATGAAAAGCTTAAATTTATTCAAATGTACGTGCATCACAGTTCCATCAAATGAACAATGAGTCTCAAGTACCCAGAGATCTTTGTTCTCAGTAGTGGGTAAGCCAGCTATAAACCAAAGGAGAATAAGAGGACAGCTTAACCCACAGGGATCAGGACATCCTTCAAGCCATGAACCTTGCATGAAAAGCAACATAAGATGAGGCTGGCAGGCAAGGACACCAAATAAGGCCGCAGGGACTGAGTCTTGCCTAAGTCAAGGGGTGATATTCACATGGATCTCCCTGGAACTGTGCACTGCTGTGTTCCTGCTGGCAGGAATTTACCAGTGCTGTCACCCTTGATAACAAAAAGATCCTCATTAAATTAAAACAAGATGAAGAAAAATAACAGATAGATATTTTTAACTCTTTCTACAGGAAGAAAACCGGAAGATGATAAAGAACTGAAGAACATCCTCAAGCTATTCCAACCATTATTTTCTTGCCAAGTTGGGAAGGCACAATTTTCCTTAAAGGTATGTTTAATTAATTCTTTGACCTTGAAAGTAGCCACTAAGTGAGGGACTTCTCTGGAGTGCTAGTTACTCTCCAGCACTGTGCTGCAGTGGACCACAGGGATCTCACCTATCATGCTAAACCTGGGTACGTCCTATTACCTATGTGGACATGACCCCATGGTACTGCTTCTTCACAGGTGTCACAAAAACTATCTTTGGAGAATGAATGAGGGATAAAAATGATGGACTGTTATTGATTTTCCCATGTAAATTGCTTTCCATGGTTTTCAAGATAAAAACATCCTCTGAGTAGAAATGGTAATCTGTGCATCTGCTTTTTAGGTTGAGCATAAGAAGATAATATCTCTAGCTATGATTCCGAGTGTTCTTCTAATTGAACTTTGATCAAGCTTCAGGTTAAAATAATTTGCCTGACAAGATACACTCTTGCTCAAGGTTTTAATTCTCAGAATTATAGGTAGGGATATAAAAGGTAGAGTTTTAAAAATATTATTTTCCTCTTTTAATTTCATAAGCTATGTTTTCTGTATTTAGTTGAAGAACCCAAAAAGAATAGGTGAATGGGAAAGCAACACGAACCTAAATTCTTTGATGCACAAAGCATGCAAGATTTATAGCTATTTCTTCATTATATTTCTAAGCTTTACAAATAAATATTAAACATTAACCAGTTCACAAAAAGTTTGTTTAGGGACTACCCTTCCCCTAGAAAGTACATAGGTAATAAAGACAATAAAGTTGGCATTTTTAATACTCACCAATGATAAATCATTTTTCAAACTGAAAAGTTACTGCCAGGCTCTGCTATTTTAGGCTTTACATTTTCAAGGTAAGCAGGCAGGTTCCATTCCAATGTGAAAGACATCCCATAATGACCACACTACACACAAAAACTCAAATTCTCATAGCATTAAGTTATCTGTTTTTATTCTTTAACCTCATCTTTTAGTTTTATTTACCAGAGAAGATTGTATCTGGAAAGCTATTGAAAACTATAAATCTGTCAACGGTTTCTTTTATAGGGTGACGTGGGAGAAAAAAGGACAGTATTAAGAGGACAAAGGGTGCAGTATAAGGAGTACTTGCAATGCACGCTCCCCCTCCCCAAATACAGTGTTACTGCTCAATGTTTGCCTAAGCTCATGCTTACAAGGGAAAGGAAATATGAGTTACTAATTTCAAACTTAAAAATGTCAGGAATGTAAAAACTGAAGTTCTAAATTTTATTTGAAACAAGCAAAGACATTTCATTGAAAACAAGACTGTTACAATCAGATAGGTGCAAACTTGTCAAGATGGAATTTTAGTTTGCATTTCACACAGACACAGGTACACAACCTCACAACAATGTTCTGCTTCTTAAGTTCATGAAGGTAATAAGTACTCAGGTTGTAATTCTGAGAAATAAGAATGGTCACGTGTTGTTCAGTAGCTTTTCTGGTTAGCGAAATAGTTTTTAAAATGCTCTGCAGAGTCTCCCACGTGCCTTAGAGGTCACAGCAGGAGGAGGGAAAGGTATGTAGGTGGGACAGGCCCCAACCAAAGCAGATTCATTCTTATCTCTTCTATATAATGGTCTTCCTACATAAGATTTTATTTGAGGGAGGGAAAAAGTTTTGGCTACTAAAATCTTTCAGAAGCTACTCTTCTTCAGTTTCAAAAACGATAGAAAAGATTAACACTGAATTCTAAAATAAAGCTTTCACGGAGAAACATAGCTCTGGATTGGAATGAAGAGATGGAAAGAACATAATTTTCTGAGACAGTATTTTGCTTTTATAATTTCTAAGTGTAACTGATGTAATCTTCACCTACTAGTCTTTCTTATTTTTTGTTCTCAATTGAAAAGCAAAGTTAGACAAATAGTGACAACCTGAAAAGAATGACTTTTCCTTGTCAGCTTACAAAGAGAAGTTTAAAAATGTTTCCTCTGGAACTTCTGTTCAACATCACCCTGGGATTCCCTTTCCTACTCTCCTGTGTTGAACTGCTTGTTTCCTAGATGCCACGCCTCTTCCTTGTTTTTGGTGGAACACATCCACTGGTAGCTTCCTAAAAAGAGGTGCGTGGAGATAAATTTGTTTTAGACTTTGCATGTCTGAAATGTATTTATTTCATCTTCACATTTGATTGTATAGTTTGGCTTGATAAAGAACTCCAGGTTGGAAATCATTTCCCCTCAGAAATTTAAAACCATAGTTGCTCTCCTGTCTCATGGCTTCTACTGCTGCTGTAGACTATCTTGTGACAGTCCAAATTCTTAGTCCTCTGTATGTGATGGGTTGGGACTGGACACTTAGTAAAGCATTTCAATCTAGAAACTTATGTTATTCAATTTGTGGGAAGAAATTTTGATAGTTTTCTTTCCTCTGATTTGTTTGCTCTTTCTGAAACCCCTATTACATGTGACTACATGTCTCCATTTTTCATCTCCCTGTCTCTTTTGTTTTATTTTCTGGGAGACTTACTCAACTTTTTCCTCTGATGCTTCTATTTCATTTTTTAAAAAAATTTCTATCTGAACATTTTTTTAAAGTTTTTTTAGAAATTATTTATTGTTCTTTGATTTTTTTTATTGATGTAGAGTTGATTTACAATGTTGTGACTACCTGAACTTTTTAAAATTTCAATTAAGGAATAATTAAATATTCTTTTTTAGACCCTCTGGTGCTTGTTTCCTGGTTGTACTATCTTTCTCTCTTTCTTTCTTTCTTTTTTTTTTAAATAAATTTATTTATTTTTGGCTGTGTTGGGTCTTCTTTGTTGCAGGCAGGCTTTGTTGTGGTGAGCGGGGGCTACTCTTCATTGTGGTGTGTGGGCTTCTCACTGCAGTGGCTTCTCTTGTTGCAGAGCACAGGCTCTAGGCGCGTGGCCTTCAATTGTTGCGGCACACGGGCTCAGTAGTTGTGGCTCGTGGGCTCTAGAGTACAGGCTCAGTAGTTGTGGTGCACGGGCTTAGTTGCTCCGCGGCATCTTCCCGGACCAGGGCTCGAACCCGTGTCCCCTGCGTTGGCAGGCGGATTCGCAACCACTTCACCACCAGGGAAATCCCTGGTTGTACTATCTTTTTCTTATTTGTTTTTTTCATCTGCTCCCTCATTGTCTCTATTTTCCCTGTGTTTGTTTTAGAGTGTCTTTCATATTAGAAGCTTTCTTAAAATATTAGGGATCCCTACCCAGTTTTCCATTCATATTTAGGAATGAGGGGCTAAAATTTCAATTGGAAACTCTGTGTGCATGGGTGAGGCTTGTCAGCCGGTCATCTTCACTGCTGTAATTTTCCCAAATGTAAGTATCTGTAGAGCTGTTCTCTTAGACTAACAGTCAGTTTCTCCAGACCGCAAACATCCAGTACTCTGCCTGGCTGCCAGCATGACCGGAGCACAGCAAGGGGAGGGCTTGGAAGTCTCAGCATGAAGTATACAGATTGTCATTTAATAGCCTGTTTTTCGCTTGACATGTCACCCCTCCCTCATCTTCAGATGGAATTGGTATCTTCATGTTCAGAACATCCGTAGTTCAACTTTTCTGAAAACAAAGCTCCAATTTTCTGCTGGGGGTCACCTGTGAGGAGCCTGGAGAACAATCTAGGAGTCCACCTCGTCTATGTAAAGACTTGCAACAAATCCTGCTCTTGGCCCTTCCCCTTTTTCTTCAGAGGTGCCCTATATTCTAATTCCTTTCTTGAGTCTTGAGACCTATTGTGAAATCAGCTGCTTCTTATTCATTTCTCTTGCCTACAGGTTTCAGTATTCTCTTAACCTGTACATTTATTGTCCAGCTTCAAAAATTTTATTTCTATTTTTCATTGGTTATCAACTTTCTCATTTTCTTTGTCATTATTGGCTTATGCCATTCTTATTCTTTACTTGTATTTTAGTAAGTTTCAAAAGGAAGCAGATGTAAATGAGTGTGTTCAGGTTACCATGCGTAATGAGAAGTTTCATAAATTTGTTTAAAGATGTTCGGTTTCCACAGGTCATCCCACAGGTTCAACACATCTATGTCTCAGAACTTAGCCTCATCATGCAGAGCCAGCTACATGTAAAACCATGCCAGCATGCTGTATCTTGAGGCCTGGACCTCAATTTCTAAAGTTAAGGATTTTACTAAGATATACTTTTCCAAATGTTTAACATTTAAAATTAGTATCTGTCATAAAATAGACATGAACATTAAAGTGGCAATCTCTATGCCTCCAACACACAGAGTCACTGTAAAGCTATGATTAATTTGATGATGGCTCTAACAACTGATGACATCTTAGAACCAAAGGTACAAGGTAGTATCTATTTGAAAGGGTTGCTAAAAGACACAAACGAGATAATGCTTATGAAGTCTTAGGTAAGAACAGTGGCTAAGAGATACTAAGTGCTTATATTTTAGCTGCTTTTAATAGTTTTTCTAATATGCTTCTGCATGATGAAATACTTTCCCACTAATCTTTTTCTACTATTCTGTTAAGATAGGTTAGCATGTTAATATATCATAAAGTATATAAAATCACCAGACAGCATTTAATGAGTTGCTGCTTTACTTAAAAAAACTGTGTGTGTGTGTGTGTGTGTGTGTGTGTGTGTGTAATTGCTATTTTCCAAAGAAAGGGAGATGAGAAAGAGTAGTTATGAAGTTCACAGCATCTGGACCTAAGAGGCACTTCATTTTTCATTCTGTCATTTATTCTTTTATTAAAAAAATTATGAAGCATCTCTTAAGTGCTTAAGTTCTGGGGATACAGAGATATGACACAGATCCTACCTTGGGGAAGCTTATAATTCAGCAGTTGAAGGTGAGTAGGATACAGTGTGTTGAGCGGGTTCCTGTGGCCCATGTTAAACAGAAGTCATGAAGTTCTTAAACAATAGCTGGATACACTGATTCTGGGGACATATTTAATAGTATCACACTGAAAGTTACATGGTCTGCATATTTCTGTAAAACAGGGGGATTTGACTCCAGTTTAGAGCCCATGGAAGGAATTCTTTGCTGAAAGGGATGTAAACATCTTTCCTTTTGCCACAGTATCCAGATGAATGCTGGCCCAAAAGGGAGGATGTGGTCATCAAAGAGGACACAGACATAGAGTTTCAGTCAGAACAGACAGAGCTGTAGCACCACACAGGCATAACTAGCATTTTGGTGAGCAAGTTAGAGAATTAAAGCCCTTTCTGGAGTTACTTTTTAAGGGCTTTGTTCTTAAAGGGTATGGCCAAGGAAGCACACATTTCAAGACTTTGCAGTAACAGCCCTGAAATGAAAAGAGGACTTGTGGACTCAGAGGGTATGAGATAATAGCATCAAGACATGTGGTTGAGCTTCCAAAGTGAATCAAAATATTTACCATAGCCATACTGGAGGAATAAGAAATTATCAGAAACTATTACAAGAAAGATATGAAAGTAAAATCTCCTAGAGCTTTATTACACTGCACATGTTAAGATATTTTCAACAACTTTTCCAATCTTCATCAAGTGCCAAGTTGAGGAACCCATTTTTAGCTTAAAGTCACCAAAATTACCAGGCCTACGGAGATCCTAACTCATGAGTCAAGATTCTCAACACCAGATACAGCTACTTTTACTGATTCTGTCTCAACAAAGCTTAAAAAACAAAACAAAACAAAACCCCAAAGCTAGATAAGAAAGGGAAATATTCAAGTGTTATGGGATACATAGTAAAGGTATCTAATCTGGGCTAGAAATGGTTAGAAATGGCTTTCTGGAAGAAGTTATCTCTAAGCTGAATGGGTACAAAAGACTCAAACAAATAGTTCCATGAAGCTGCAGCTATATAACAAAATGTTTTAAAATATCCTTGTTCTCCTCATTCAATAAGATAATTTATCCCCATTTGATGGGTGGGGAGAATGTAGCCTTTAAAACAAGGGAGACAACAGCAGCTCTGCAGTTGATAGGCAGCAGGAAAAGCAAAACAATGCTTTAAAGGCAAGGTATTACACAGGAAATGAAACTGATAGCAGGTGAAACTTCAACCTTTAATATGCTAATATAAATGAAGACTGTTGTAATAAGGTCAGCAAATGAAGTCCATGTGTCTCTTCAGAGAAATAAGAAACTGAACAATCCTAAGAAAAGTCAAACGAGCCAGTCTCCCAGATTTAAAAAAAACATTATTTCTCAGAGTTTTTTTTTTGTTTTGCCACACCACACAGCATGTGGGATGTGGGATCTTAGTTTCCCAACCAGGGACTGAACCTGTGACCCCTACAGTGGAAGTGCAGAGTCTTAACTGCTGGACCGCCAGGGAAGTCCCTATTTCTGAGTTTTGCTTAAGCTCACCAGTCCTCAAAGAAAGCTTCCAAATTACTCATTAAAAAAAATGCAAAAAGATGAATCTAGACCATAAGTTACATCCTTTTCTATTATAACTTCTTTTTGGCATCTGTTAGTTTTTAACGTAGGCAACAGAACCCTGGCAAAGAAACACATCCATTTCTGGTCTGGTCTTTGTTCACCCCTCACACTGCTTGATACCACTGAAAGAACTTTGATTTTATACTATAAAAAGGAAAGCAGGAGGGGAGTTGACCATGATGGCAACACAGGAGATTTCTGAACTTCCCTCTTCCCACATACATGCTGTACAGCTACACATGGAGCAATTCCCTATGAAAGAAATCCAGAAATAAGCTGAGAGACTTGTATACATAGTATACATAGGATGAAGAAGAAATACCCACACTGAAATGGGTACGAAAGGCTGAGATGCACTCTTGTCATAAACCCCACTCTGGCACACAGCCATACAATCTGAAGAGAACTAACTCTCAGCTTCTCCCTGAGGAGCAAGGGTTTGGACTGCACATTTAAGGCCTCAACTTTTAAGACTTCCACCTGGCTCCCAAATACCTAGCTCTGGAAGCCAACAGGGCTTGTGTCCATAAGACCTATAAGATTATAGCAAACAAAGAGGCAGTGCTTCAGGTGTACATATGTAATCACTGTAGTTATCCCCCCCCAGGACTCAGCACTGAGGAAGAAATAAAAAAGCACCTATCTCTCCCAGTCCTTCCCTGAAAGGGGTCTAAATGCAAACTTTACAAACTGCTGCCCAAGGGTCCAGCTTGTAGTTATGCACACATTTAGGAGTTGGCTGCAATCTCTGGGGGAAGCCTGCAAACACTTCTCCCACCTTCTCTTTTTGGCCAGCTCAAACAATGAAACCACCCTGGAAGGATCCTGTACACACATCTGGTGCTCCAGCTTTGAACTATCAGCAAGAGAAACTATGAAAACAAT
The DNA here is from genome assembly GCF_003676395.1 of Aethalodelphis obliquidens. Taxonomy (NCBI): domain Eukaryota; kingdom Metazoa; phylum Chordata; class Mammalia; order Artiodactyla; family Delphinidae; genus Aethalodelphis; species Aethalodelphis obliquidens. The sequence goes on along the minus strand of NW_020837950.1, from coordinate 57,785,892 downwards.
CCCAATTATAATGGCATGAAAAAGAATGAAATACTTGGGAATAAATTTAACCAAGGAGGTAAAAGATCTATACACTGAAAACTATAAGGCACTGATGAAAGAAACTGAAGAAGACACAAATAAATAGAAAGATATACTGTGTTAATGGACCGGAAGAATTAGTATTGTTAAAATGTCCGTACTACCCAAAGTGATCTACAGATTCAGTGCAATCCCCACCAAAATTCCAGTGACACTTTTCACAGAAATAGAACAAACACCCTAATATTTGTATGGAACCACAAAAGACTCTGAATAGTCAAAGCAATCTTGAGAAAGATGAAAGAAGCTGGAGCATCATACTTGCTGATTTCAAACTATATTACAAAACTAAAGTAATCACAACAGTATGGTACTGGCATAAAAATAGACATATAGATCGATGGAACAGAATAGAGAGCCCAGAAATAAATCCATGCATATATGGTCAATTAACTTTCATAAAGCAGCCAAGAATATACAATGAGGAAATGACAGTTTCTTCAATTAATGGTGTTGGGAAAATTGGATATTCTCATGCAAAAGAATGAAACTGGACTCATATCTTACATCACGCACAAAAACCAACTTGAAATGGATTAAATGTAAGACTTGAAAGTGTAAAACTCCTAGAAGAAAACATAAGGGGTAAGCTCCTTGACACTGGTTTTGGCGATGATGTTTTGGATTTGGCACTAAAAGCAAAGGTGACAAAAGCAAAAATAAACAAGTGGGACTACATCAAACTAAAAAGCTACTACATAGCAAGGAAACCATCAACACACGAAAAGGCAACCTACTAAATGGGAGAAAATACTTGCAAATCATACATCTGAAAAGGGGTTAATATGTAAAATATACCAAGTATTAATACAGCGAAAAACCAAAGAACCCAATTAAAAAATGGGTGAAGGACCCACATAGACATTTTTTCCAAAGACATACAAATGGCCAACAGGTACATAAAAAGGTGCTCAACATGACTAATCATCAGGGAAATACAAATCAAAACCATAATTAGTTATTGCTTCACACCCGTCAGGATGGCGATTATCAAAAAGAGAAGAGATGATAAATACTACTGAGGATGTGGACAAAAGGGAACACTTGCACATTGTTGGTGGGAATGTAAACTAATACAGCCACTATGGAAAACAGTATAGAGGTTCCTCGAAAAAACTTAAAAATAAAATTACCATACGATCCAGCAATCCCACTTCTGGGTACATATCCAAAGGAAATGAAAGCATTATCTTGAAGAGACACCTGTACTCCCATGTTCATTGGAGCATGAATCACAACAGCCAAGGTATGGAACCAACCTAAGTGTCTGTCTCTGGATAAATGGATAAAAAATGTGATATATATATATTATATATAAATATTTATATATTTATAAATATAGATAAAATGGAATATTACTCAGTCTTTAAAAAGAAGGAAATCCTGCTATTTGTGATATGAATAAACAGGCAGGGTATTATGCCAAGTGAAATAACATAGAGAAAGACAAATATTTCATGGTATCACTTATATGTGGAGTCTAAAAATATAAATAAATAAAAGGTAGGCCAAACTCATAGAAACGGAGAGTAGAAAAGTGGTTTCCAGAGGCTGGGGGGTCGGGGAAATAGGGAGACGTTGGTAAAAGTGTACAAACTTTCAGTAATACGATGAATAAAAGGTCTGAAAATCTATGTATAATATGATGACTAAAGTTGAAAATACTGTATTGTGTAACTGAAATTTGCTAAGAGTAGAAACTAAATTTTCTCTCTCTCACACACACACATACACACAAAATACGTGTATTGATATTAACTTGATGGAAGGAATCCTTTCACAGTGTATATCAAATCATCATGCTGTACACTTTAAATATCTTATACTTCTATTTGTCAATTATATCTCAATAAAGCTGGGGGGAAAAAAGAGGAAAGTAGGAGAGGGAGAGTAGGAAAAACAAAGGCGAATGTTTATTCTCTATACTAGACTCCAGACGATAGTCTATCTGTTATTGCCACCCAAATATAACTGTATTTGCTTCTCCTTTCATTCTCTAAAGTTGCCAAGCTTTCATTCTCTAAAGCTGTTGTAACATGTAGGGCACATCCCATTCTATGGGCATTTTTTTTTTTTTTTTTTCTTTTTTTTGTTGTACGCAGGCCTCCCACTGTTGTGGCCTCTCCCACTGCGGAGCACAGGCTCCGGAAGTGCAGGCTCAGCGGCCATGGCTCACGGGCCCAGCCGTTCCGCGGCATGTGGGATCCTCCCGGACCGGGGCACGAACCCGTGTCCCCTGCATCGGCAGGCGGATATGGGCATTTTTAATAGTGTAATAAATGGATCCAGTTTACTATATGACTCCTATAAGGTAGCTTTGCTAATTGAGGGAAACTGCCTGATATGAAAAATAATTTAGTTTCAGCTAAGTCCTAAGTTCTAATTGCTGTGATCTGTGTATGAGTTTGATGTGTAGGTGAACATACATATATATATGTGCACTGTGGCAACAGAAAACCCACAAAATACAGGTAAAGCTAAGTCAATGTAAAAAGAAAAATTATCCTAGATTTCTCTGTATTACTCTACTGTAGTATTTTGTTAGGGTATTTTTAAAATTGTGCCAATAGAAAGAGATTGCTGAATATATAAACTCCATCACCTCACTGCCAGTGTGTGATGTGACAAGGTTCTTGAATCAGACAAAACTTTAAAAACGTAAAAACTTCTTTCTATAATGTACTTCTTCATTTAAAAGGTCCCTCCCCTCATCTATCATCTCCTAGCACAGTTATCCTGTGTTTTAAAACATGGCCATATAGTACTGCCATTGTGTAGTGTATGATCTACATGTAAAATACCGCATGTGCCCAAGTTAAAACCGCTCCTGTTGAGTACTGAGTCCCAGTTTCTGAGGAGAATGTTTTTCTATTCATACAGGCAGAAATATCTGATTCAAATACAGTAGCATAATATTCAAAAGAGAATGGTTTTCTTCATGGCTAACAGTTCTTTGAGGGAATAATTCTCCCTTGCCGTTAAAAGTTATAAATCATCACAATTATGAGGACAAAAGTAAACTATTGAGCAAATATGGTGATTTTTATCTATAAACATTTACAAAGCATAAATTGATTCCAAATAGATATTTTTTTACAGAAAGAATACACCTAATACCTTATTAAATGTATTCTGAAAGAAAAAATAGATAATTCATTAAAATTAAAAATTTCTGCTCTATGAAAGACATTGTTTAGAGTGAAAAGATAAGCCACAAACTAAGAAAAAAATCTTTAGACAACACAAATCTGATAAAAGAGTGGTAACCAAAATGTACAGAGAACTCTTAAAATTCAAAAATAAGAAAACAACCCAGTTAAAGGTGGGCAAAATATGTGAATATGGACAGCTCACCAAAGAAGATATATAGATGGCAAATAAGCAAATGAAAAGATGCTAAACATCATATGTCATGAGGGAATTGCAAATTAACAATGAGGTATCATTATGCATGTATTTAAATGGCTAAAATCTAAGACACTAACAACATCAAATGCTGATGAGGATATGGAGCAACAAGAACTTTCTTTCATTGTTGGGAATGCAAAATGGCATGGCCATATTGGAAGACAGTTTGTCACTTTCTTATGATTAAACACATTCTTACGTATGATCCAGCAATCACACTCCTAATATTTACCACAAAGAGATGAAATCTTAAGTCCATAAATAAAACTTTCACATAAAAGTTTACAGCAGCTTTATTCAAGCTTCATTCATTAAACTTGTAAGTCCTTCAACAGGTGAACAGATAAACTGTGGTACATGCAGATAATGGTATATTATTCAACAATAAAAAGAAATGAGCTATCAAGCTACAAAAAGACACGGAGGAACCTTAAATGCAAAATGCTATGTGAAAGAAGATTCCTTCTATATTGCATTCTGGAAAAGGCAAAACTATGAAGACAGTAAAAAGATCAAGGGTTTGGAGTCAGGGAGGAAGGGATGAATAAGTGGAACACATGGGATTTTTAGTGCCATGAAACTATGTTATATGATACAGTAATGGTGGATACAAATGTCATTATATATTTCTCAAAATCCATAGACAGTACACCACCAAGAGTGAACCCTACATAAATTATGGAGTTTAGTTAATAATCTAGGGACTTCCCTGGTGGCACAGTGGTTAAGAATCCACCTGCCAATGCAGGGAACATGGGTTCAACCCCTGATCTGGGAAGATCCCATGCTCCGCAGAGCCTAAGCCTGTGCGCCACAACTACTGAGCCCGCAGGCCTAGAGCCTGTGCTCCGCAACAAGAGAAGCCACTGCAATAAGAGGCCCGCGCGCCACAACAAAGAGCAGCCCCCGCTTGCCACAGCTAGAGAAAGCTCACGTGCAGCAATGAACACCCAACACAACCTATAAATAAATAAATAAATAATAATTAAAAAACCCTCTATCAACACTGGCTCAACAATTTTAATAAATGTGTCACACTAATGAAAGATAATAAGGGAAATTAGGAGGAGGAGGTGAGATGGTAAATGGGAACTTCATATTTTCCACTTATTCTTCTGTAAGCCTAAAATTGCTCAAAAATAAAATCTATTAATAAAATATACATATAATTAAAAATGCTAAGAGATAATTCTAGCTATTAAAAGCATATCTTTTAGTAATGTAGAAGAAATAGTTCTAATTTTTCTAGTGAGATAAATGGAGATATGATTCCTATATATAGCTTTCAAGTTATAAAAATGCATCACTTAAAAAAGAGAATTTTGGCCCTTTGTTAATAGAAAATGGTACTTTTCAGATTTTGTATACAAATACTAGAAAAATATGATCTTAAGCATGTATGTCCTAGTTTTAGGGGTCATGTTTAAGAACTGGTGACCAAATATTTATAAATATTTTTATTTGGAAATTCTTTAATTGATGGCTTCTAATACATTTCCAAAAATTTTGCATAAAACTGTCTAACAAAGAAAAACTTCTTACAAGGGGCAGAAATTGGTTATTAATTTTATTCTTTAACTCAGTTGTCTTTTTGGTGCTTGTGGGGGAAATTCCCAGTTTTTTACATTTTTAACTATGAATTTCCTCTTAAATAGGGGCCTTAAACCAAAATTTTTTAGAGACAAATCCCTGTTATAAAACAAAATCTTACAGATTAAATGGAGCTGCTCCTCCCAATGAAGTCCAGGTGTGGGGCCCTAGGATTCTTCCTCCTGTTTGCTCCTATGACCTGGCCTTGAGACAACCTCAAAGAACCCTGGTGCTTTTAGAGTCAGCTTTAAACTATTCTCGAAAATATAAATATTTTCCAATTACAAAATCACTTACTACAGAAGTTTCTATTACTATTACCTTCCTTTCAGCTTCCACTCCAAAGTCCCTGATGCTAATAAGGCTCAGTAAAATGGAATAGCAGTGTTTAAGATGAGAGTAGACTAATACAATGGAGTCAATAAAATGTGTCATGCAATGTTAGTATAACCATGTCAAAATGTAACTGCATATAACAGAAAAGACTGGAAGTCCTTTCAGCAAATTATAAACCTGTTTACGTTCAATGGATGTGTAAAAATTTTTGGTGTAGAATAAATCCTTTTTTACAAGGAGCCTTGTAAAACCCTTTAAGTACCTTGAAAGTCAGCAGAAGAGGAAAGGTAAAGGGTTAAAGAGCAAGAAAAGCTATAGAAAGTAGACTAGAATACTTCTGAGTTCTTTTCTATTCCCTTTTTTTTATATAATCCCTAAATCCACCAGTTAAGAGATTCATTTGGGAAAGTAAAATTTTTAAAAAATGCAGATACCTCTGGAAGTGTTCTTGATTATTTGGCATTATGTAGTGAATTGATTTAATCAGACTGTTCCAACCAGAAAAGTGATTGAGATTGTCAAAATAAAGAACTCAGAAAAGTAGGTCAAGAGGATGCTGGGGCTCTTGGAAGATGAGGGGCGAAAAGCTATACAAAGAGATAAAGCGATGACAAACTCTGTCTAACCTAATCTTGCATAGGACTGGCTCTGTGCCTAGAAAAGAAAAGAAAAAAACCTCCCCTTTTCCTTTGGTGGCTCTAATAGTGCACGTTCTCCTTCCTCCAGGATGTAAAACTTATGCCTACTACTGTTAGGTTACCTATACTAGGGTGTAAGACATGTCAGCGGGCTAGCTTGGAAACTATCCACCAATGCTTCTGGAAGCACTGCTTGAAATAAGTGTTATTTTGAATTCTCCAAAGACAACTTAGAGTAAACTTTTTGTAAACTAGGAACTGCCTATACTCATCTGATTCTCAAAGACAATTCAGGATGAAATTAATGACTACAAATTAACAGAAATCATCTTTATTAGTTAGAAAAAAAGAAGTAAAAAATAGAACATGATCTGTGCTATAATAATGTGAGGTGTAATGGACTCTGTCTTAGTCAGCTTGGGCTGCCATAGCAAAATACCATAGACTGTGTGACTGAAGCAATAGAAATTAATTTTCTCACAACCCAGAGGCTGGAAGTCTGAGACTGCATGCCATCATGGTCAGTTCCTGCTGAGGGCTCTTTTCCTATCTTGTAGACAGCCGCAAATATCATAGTAACCTCACGTGGCCTTTCCTCTGTACAGTCAGGATGCTTTATTAGGACCCTACTCTATCACTTCATTTAATCCTAATTACCTCCTTTCCTTACATGCTTTATCTCCAAATACTGCCACGTTGGGGGTTAGGGCTTCAACGTGCGAATTTTGCAGGGACAGAAATTAGTTCACAGTGACTCTTTAAAAAACTATAAGCAATTACTATCAGGAAAAAGAGGAAAGAAAACTTCAAGCTTATTAGGCACTAAGACCTCTCTCTCTCACTCTCTTTTTGTTTTTTTTTTTCCCCAATCAGCCTGTGGGTCTCTCTGTGAAACACATAAAATGAGAGAAATATTCTCTTCTACTTTATTCTACATTTTGCCTATTTTATGACTATAAATGTGGATTATATATTGATCATCTAAAGTACTATCTACCAAAGAAGAAAACACACAGTCTTTATGGGTGGTTAGCTTATAAGGCATGATTAGTTTACATGTAGAGCTATATTTAAACACAGCTTTACAGATGTAGCTGGTTCAGCCAGCAAGTCACCTGATTCTTCAAACACCTGTAAAAGTTATATTTAGACCTTGGAGGTCCTCAGGATATATCACTACAGGAGTTGCAAAAATAAAAGTTCAAAATAATACAGAATAGTTATATATTACTTTATGCTATAAGATATTATTATAGAAAAAATTATTATATTGAGGTTTTAGGGTACTAATTGCAATAAACCACTTGGGGTAGGATCCAAGATATGCCCACATTAAACCAGATTTTATAATAAGCTAGATCATGTTCCAGTTGGACTTCGATATATGTTTCAATTTTTACATAATTTAGAATGTTGTATAATATCAAACAAGTCTTGTCCTTACTTGAGTTATTTTATTATGTTCCTAAAATTCAATTATTGATTTATAATTTTATATACAAGTACAAAGTGAATTAAAATATTAATGTAACTTGCTTTATATAATAAATGTTCTAAAATTTTGTAAAGAAATATTTCTTTAAAATATGTAATTTAAAAGCACTGAGGGTACAATTTACTCATGAAACTATCCCTACAGGGTTCAAAAATAAACTAGACATGGCAAAAAGTTTTGTTGTGCTGTACACAGCAGGTACACACTATTAATTTTATAGCATAAACATCTATTATTAAACTATAAGGAAGCCATGAATGAAATGGTAGAAGCCATGAATGAAATGCGTGCATGCATGCAAACTTCAGGCCCATTATGACCAATTCAGTTGTACAACAAGAAAGTTCACTTTGAATTGACAACTTTTGATTCATCTCCCCACTAAACTCCAGTTCTGACCAGATTTATGACACAGAGAAGAAAAGAAAAAAGAAATGCTGGGGACTACTATTGTTCAGAGTGTTTGTTTGACCTTTCATATTTTTAAGAATTCTGGCAAGAAGTTAATGCTAGGCAAACTAAATACAATTCTTGCTTTTAAATATAAAACCACTCCTTAAGGATTCTTTTAAAGTGAATAAAAATATGCCAAGGGGCTACTTTTGCTATCACTGAAAGAAGGTCTTGTCCAAATGTCAAAAACGGTTTAAGTGATTTTTTTTTTTTTTTGTAATTCTGAAGAAAAAGAGAAAATGACTAATTTATGATTTGGAATTTTCAAAATCATAAAAGTGGCATGTGGATTATACCTAATTCTTTTTTTTCCTTCTAAATGAACAGGGGAACTTTCCTACAAATATAAAAGCAAAACCCATTTTCCAGATTTTAAACAAAAAGAGAGCTAGCTATTATTAAAGAACACCAGAAATAATAGTTGGAGGTTAAAAACATAAACAAAAGACAGACATGCAAATCTTAATTCTTTCTACTTTTCTTTCAAGCCTAAGGCAAGATTAGATTCAGTTTTCAAATCCCTAAAACACAGTAGAGGTTATGTTTAAGAACAACTTAATGACTGCAGTGCAACTGTAAACAACTATTTTATAGAGTTTTAGCAACATTTTAATAGAATGATACCTTTGAGAACTCAGTTACTGTCTCTTGAGTATGAAGAATAAGAACATCCCTATGTCACCGTCAAACACCACATGACATACCTGCAGTACTTTTGTCCTTAGCATTTGATTGCTGAGACTTACCTAAGCACTAGGGTTCAACCCTTAGCTAAAATGAAAGGGCATACGAATTAGGTATGCGTATTTCCTAAATCATCGTTCTAGTAGAAATGCTATGTTCACTATTTTTTTCTCTTTTTAATTAATAAAACTTACATTAAAAAATAAGTCGTGGGCTTCCCTGGTGGCATCAGGTTAAGAATCCACCTGCCAATGCAGGGTACACGTGTTCGAGCCCTGGACTGGGAAGATCCCACATGCCGCGGAGCAACTAAGCCCGTGGGCCACAACTACTGAGCCTGCACTCTAGAGACCGCGAGCCACAACTACTCAAGCCCGTGCGTCTAGAGCCCGTGCTCCGCAACGAGAGAAGCCACCCAATGAGAAGCCTGCACACGGCAAAGAAGAGTAGCCCCCGCTCTCCGCAACTAGAGAAAGCTCGCGCGCAGCAACGAAGACCCAACGCAGCCAAAAATAAATAAATAAAATAAATAAATTTATAGAAAAAAATTTAAGTCGTATGCAAGGAACTAGTTATTACCTTAACAGATATACTAAAATAGGGATATTATGTAAACAGTTTGAAAATAAACATTAGCTTTACACTTGAAAGCAAAAAAATAGTATACATGCTTAAAAAGGAACAAATAAAAATAGGAATTACTGATGTTTATAAATATAAATCAGCTGAAATAAATGCTGCATGTAAGTATGAAATATAGTTTGAATTTAAAGAACATACCACCAAAACTAAAAACATGACATACACATGAAACACTCATGAGTATTCATAAAATATAAGGCAATAAAATATGGAAAAATTAAGCAAATTGTAAATTCTTTATATTAGATATCAATTGAATTGATTTTGCTGATTTATAAAAAATATAACAAAATTGATTTATTGAGCACTTGCTATATGTACTAGGATAAGTACACATATTACTTATTATATGAATCATTTCATCTATTCTGGACAACAGATCTATAAAGGAGAGATCTCTCACATAATTTACATAATAAGGAAACTGGTCACAATCTAGGAAATGGTCAGACCTGGCATTTGGATTTAGATATTTCTCATTCCATAACTCATTTGCTTAACTGTAATGCAGTTTCACATAGTACAAACTGTTCATAAAAGAAGAAAAAGTTTTCACTTACATTGGTGGCATACTTTTCGTATACGGATCAATTGGGATCACTATTAGAAGTTAGCCTACCTTCACCTCAAATAACCAAACGAAAATATCCAACTCTACCAGAATCTATACTATAGAATTAGTACTATGCTTTACAATCCTTTAATTAATTAATTTTGATGTGGACTATTTTTTAAAAGGCTTTACTGAATTTGTTACAATATTGCTTCTATTTTATGTTTTGTTTTTTTGGCCTCGAGGCACGCGGGATCTTAGCTCCCCGACCAGGGATCGAACCTGCAGCCCCTGCATTAGAAGGCAAAGTCTTAACCACTGGATCGCCAGGGAAGTCCCTACACATCTTTTTACAATCATGAGTTCCTTTCAAGTTGGTAGAACCCCCCCCCCCCCCACAAATTTATCACACATTTGAAGATGAAGAAGCACAGATTAAATGTCTGTACAAAAATTCTGGAGAACCAGCATGAGTCAATAGAGAGACTGAGAATTTGGAAGAGGAGAAACAAGGTGGAATGTTAAAATGCCATTATTATTGGCCTGAGCAATTCTTCATAGATACTTATTTAGCCTGGATACCAGGCTTGGGAACTACATTATCAGGTAGGTCTTGATGAACTTGTTGCCTTGATATACTGCTTCTCTTTATAAAGGGGCTTCAGTACTTTATACTTTCAGTAATAAAATGCTGTATTAAGTTTGTTGCCAGCCAGCCTCTCATTCAATATTCATCTCCTTTCTGACTAATGCTTTTTGTAATCTGACAGCAGTTTTAAACACCTGGCAAGGAGTCAGTAATACAGGTATGGCAGCACAAGGTGTTCTGGAGAATGATTTGCTTGGTGTAAACATCCTATCTAAAATAGACCTCAGGTAAGCTGAATTAAGGTTCTTTTTATTGCCAATTTAAGTAGAAGTTCATGTTTGGAAATATAGAGAATGTTACATTTCCATACACTGTAAGTTTTAAAAACTATAAGTTAAAATGAACATTATAACTTCGTAGCTTTTTCTTACTTTCCTAACAAAGAGTCTAGGGAAAAAGTAGGCCGATGCATATTTCCGTTTTATAAGACTTTTTATCCTAACATCTCCAGAATCATAGATATTGAACTTGACTTGCTGTTCTTAAGGAAGCTGAAAAGCAGAAAAACCAAAAGTATCAGGAAAAAAAAAAATCACTGGGCATGGGAATCTCTGAGCAATTAAAACTTTCATTTCCATTCAGTGGAAAATTGTTTAAGTTTGCTAAGGAGTTTTTTTTTTTTTTTTTTTTTTTTTTTTTTTTTTTTGGCCATGCCATGCAACTTACATGATCTTAGTTCCCAGACAAGGGATTGAACCGGGGCCCTTGGCAGGGAAAGCACGGAGTCCTAACCACTAGGCTGCCACGGAATTCCTAGGAGAATTTTATTAAAATCCGAATTCTATGAACTGTCAGAGTTTTTCAAGGTTCCCATTCCTCTGGTGCCATGATTAGGATCTCTAGGCCACAGAAGCAAGTATTCGGAGACACTGACCACAACCCCAAGATCCCAGGTTTCTAGAAGCATTGTAAGGAAAACATAACCATGTTATATGTCCCTGGAGGTCCAACCCCTAAAGAATTCCTTATACAATTAATCTAATCTCTGACAGGTATATAGGCCCACATTTTTAGCACTAGAAAGGATCATAAAGACCGTTATTTCTACTCCCTTATTAAAATACGAGAACTGAGCTCTAGAGATGGTAACTGATTTGGCCAAACTAATACTGCAGTAAATGGTCAAGGTGGGACTGAAGTCTAGGTCTTGGTTTTTACCAAACGGTAAGGGAGAGGGGTGGAGGACTGGCTTAAAAGTTACAGTCTAGATATAAGCTTTTAGTGTATCTGATTTTTGCTCTGGAAGGTTTTATCATGATTCATTTACAACAGGGTAGCTACATTTTAGCCATTGAACAGAAATGCAGAGATCAGGTACTTGCCCTAGGAGCTTATGTTCAAAGTTACGAGTGGTAACATGGCTCAGAAGACATAATCCACCTGACTTTTAATATTTTGGCCATTCATATCAGGTGCTGCACCTCATGGCAGGTTTAATGTGCTAATGTTGTACAAAAGACATCTTTAAATTCCCATTTATCCCATTCACAAAACATATTTGTCCAAGGGCTCATGAGGCAAATCTTAAAGTCACAGAAAGTAGTTTATCTACTTGGGATTAAAATCTAAATTTATTTATTTGATGAATACATATAAACTTTACATGAGGTACTGTGCTAGTAGGCACTGTGAGGGATATTTAAAGGTAGATAAGCCAAAAAATGAGACGACCCTGTATAGATGTGAAGGTTGAGCATATACAAGGATGCCCAGCTGAGGGGGTGAATAAGGACTTAATGAAATAGGGACTTTCATGAAAGCTCATGTTCTGCTTGACAAGTCTTTTGCCCTCGCAGAAATCTGTCACCAAATGGGGTAAAGGAGCGTCTTTTTCTAATTCGTGTAAAGGTGCTCCATAGGCTAAGCTAGTGGTGGCCTTGGACACAAATGCCACCAATCTTTCAAACACACAAATCTGACCACAGTATTTCTTATTAAATTCTTCAATGGTTCTCCACGGCTTAAAGGAGAAAAACAAGTCCAGATGATGTGCAAGGTCCTTCACATTTGTCTGACCTACTTTTCCTGCTTTATCACCTACTACTTCCACTCTCAGACTCTTTTTCTACTCATATTTTAACCTTTAACTGAATCTAGAACACACTATGTTCTTTTATGCATCTCTGCCTTTCTGTATGCCAGGCATGCTCCCCTTTCCGGCCCTACTCTACTTTGGGAACTCCTATTCACCTATTAAGACTCAGATCAACTATCCCCACCTTCAATCCCAGTTAGTGTGAGTTACATCCTCTTCTTTCTCCCCTAGTATTCTGCACATCATTACATCATGCCACAAAAAACACATTATACAGAACTTAGTTGTTTATATGTCTTTCCCTCTAAACTGAAGACCTTATTCACAATACCTGGTAAATACTGTAAATGAATAAAGAAAAACATAGTTCCTAACTTCAAGTAGCTTACAATTTTTGCGAAGATGACATCGAGGTAGCTAAAGACAACTGTCAGAAAAGTACATATAAAAAACTGTACGGCTTCCCTGGTGGCGCAGTGGTTGGGAGTCCGCCTGCCAATGCAGGGGACACGGGTTCGTGCCCCGGTCCGGGAGGATCCCATATGCCGCGGAGCGGCTGGGCCTGTGAGCCATGGCCGCTGAGCCTGTGCGAACGGAGCCTGTGCTCCACGGCAGGAGAGGCCACAACAGTGAGAGGGGCCCGCGTACCAAAAAAAAAAAAAAAAAAAAGTAAAGATGTTTCATATCTGCTATCCACAAGAGCAGGCAAATCTTTATCAAAGTTTCAGAGATGTTAAGGGGAACTAGGAAACAGTTTCAAAGATTCTTCTGTTGACTCAGAGGCAGGAAGAGTCTTTCAGGAGGAGTTGAAGGATCCAGGTTCTGGTTCTGGGTCTGTCACTTATTGGCTGTGGGACTTCAGACAAATCAATTGTTTTTGCTTGGCTCTAGTTCTTTTGCTACAGCGGTGTTCTCCTAGTGTTAGGCACTCAGATAACGTATATCAAAAAAGAAAAAAAGTTTAAAACCAGAAGTGTCACTTTAGTGAACGTTAAAACTGATATTTTTGTTCATCAGAATTACTTAGAGTCAACACATAAATCATCCATCCAACATTAATGTCCACTGATTCAGTGGACAGAATGGTTGCTTTGCTGGACTCCAAGAAGTAGAAAACCTGGTTTCTGCCGTAGAAAATCTTACAGTTTGTTTGCGGGGGGTGGGGGGGGGAGGGGGGAGGGGGAAGGGGAAGGGACCTGAGGCGGCTGCTCGTATTAAAATAACCACAGAAATATCCTAAATGCTAAACAAGTGAAACAGAAATCAGAGTAAAGGAGTTCAAAAGGAGAAGCCATTTCTGGGTGGGGCTGTCATGATGGTTTTATGACAAAGCAGTGATTTCAGTAGGTTGTATAAACAAAGAGTACTTTGAAATTTGGGCTAGAGATATAGAATTTTAGGGTAAATGCACAAGAAAGAGTAGAGAGAACAAAGATCTCAAATAAGAACAGCAGACCAGCTAGTGACAACAGCATGATTTCATAGGGCAGTTTCTGATAAGGCGGGACAAGCAGATTGCACGTGTGTCTACAGGAGGTTGCTAAGTCCTGCAGTGCCCTGCTTCACTCTGAGATAGGAACACTGCTGCTAGCTGCTCTCTATCAGCACTACCCAGGGAGCCTGAGACCAGGCCAAAACGTGTCCTGTCCTGCCTTAGGATCTTTAGTCCTATCTTAGATGTGTTGTTAGGCTCGTCATACAGAGTCAGTCTATGCCAGGTTCTAGTACATTGATCCTGACTTTTATTTAGATTAGGGAAAACAGTCACAAGAGGCTTCACGTAGGAAGAGTACAGATATCCTACGTGGTTATAATTGCTCCTTCTGTTTTCACTGGGTAGGAGAAAAGAGAGAGGCTATCAGAAGGAATAATAATAAGCAAGATAGAAAAGTAATTTAAGTCTCTCCCTTTATTAGCTATAATAACTCAAGCACAGTGAGAGGAACGCTTCTTGAATTAAAGAGGCACACTGGAAGGTGAATTTTTAATATCAAGCTGGCATGAAGACCTTGAGCTATTATGAGACCCAGGAGGGCCTAGACTACAAAACAGAATTCAGGGCAAGACACATCACTTTAGTAAGATAGAGATAAGTACACTAAATTTACATGAAGTTAAAGCTTTTTGAAAAATTAATGTGAAATTATTTAACTTTAACAAATTGCTAGAGCTAGATTCATAAGATGACCCTAAAAATCACCATATAAAGTAGATTTTTACGTTTTGAAGAAAAGACTAAGAGGCAATCTCAATTATTATAAATAATAATTTCAGATAAATTATCTGGTTATTGAGACAATGAAAACTGCCTTATGGCAGCATCATCCAATACTGTCGTGGTAAATATAAATACTGAACTGATAAAACGAGGAAAGGATGAAGGGAAATAACATTTATGAAGCACTCCTTATGTGTCAGGCCTTGTTTCTTGGTGCTTTTCCATTTATTATCTCATTTAACCCTCAAAACAATTTCAGTCACATAGATGTCTTATAAATGAGGAAACTGAGGTTCAAAGAAGGTCAATAACTTGCCTGTAACCACCCAGAGAGAAAAGAGCTACAATTCGATTAAAAGTCTACTCAACTGCAGCATTAACATTCTTTTTTCTCCCCTACTTTATTGCCTCTCTTGAAAGCTGAATTCTCAAATCTTGATATATGAAATAAATGCTATCATTGCCTATATTATTTATAAAATGTACAGGTGATACCTGGCTCTGAGAGAGTTTGTCAGTTTTAATGAGATAATCACTGAAAGGAGGATAACATCCAAATGCAAATAAACATTCAATCCAAATTTTAGATATGAATTGTCAGCCTGTGTCAGCAAATTCCTATACAGAGAGGAAATGATGTATCTTATCCATCACCTCTGTCCTCAAGCACACGGCACATGGGTAACGGGCCCTGTCATGGCTTCATACGCATAGATTTGTGACTGCTGATTTCCTGGCAGTGGGTAAGATAAACGTTTTCTTAAAGGAACTAGGATAATTTGATATAAGACAAATACATGAAGTGGAATCTGCTACAAATAACTTAAAAAACAAAAATCAAAGACAAAAGAAAACAATAGCTATAACCAAAAAAGACTTTTTATTTCCTCCTGAAGTGAATTCCCATCTGCTTTTAAATGGCAACATGTTTTTCCATTAACTGGGAGCTACAGCCAAGAAGCCAAAGACAATGAGGTTCTGGCCACGGGAGAGCAGCAGGCGGCAGAGATGGCTGAAGGATGCCGCCTGCTTCAGCCGCTCCTTAGAGGCTGCTCCCTAGGGACCACATTCTCTTTTCAGCTGGTGACAAACTTCCTCTTGGGACTCTCCTGAGGATTAAAATAATGCTTTAATTCCCTGTGTACCCTCTCCAAGGAGGGAAAATGAAGTAACTCAGAAGAGTAGAAGGAGCTACTTCAAACTTAGGGTGCCTGTAAGCTTTTACGGAACAATGTTGACCTGGCAAAAGCACCAGGTGACAAGAAAATATTTTTAAAAATTAACCCTCCTATCCCAGTCCTTTAATGAGTGCAGTATCATCTCCATCCTAACCATTCTAAACAACTTTTTAATTAAAAATAAAAATAAAATATTCACTACAGTTAAAATAAACATTTTATGTTTCTAAAAAGCAGTGTCAGCAATTTCCTCATTTCTGGCTCACCCAGCCAAATTCTTGTTCGTATAGCTGATACTGTACAGTCAAATAAAATTAATTTTATGTAATACTGAATACACTACTCTCCCGTGAAGACAATTAACTGAGTCAGTAGTTTCAGTTTTATACCAAAAGTGCCCACAGAGACACCCCAACTCTGAAAAAGAGGCTGTGCCTATAGCAGGGTGCATTGCTACAAGAAGGTTCCTCTATGATAAATGAGAAGGGAAAGTCTATTTTTCCTAAATCTAACCTTTTTTCAGTTCATTAAATGTTTGTTAAGTATGTACTATGTAGTAGGTTCTGTGCTGAAGGATATGGCCTTGCTGGGGGAAGAAATAAATTAGTTAAATCAGTGGTAAAGCACTGAGCCTGTAGGTATCAGATGACTGAGGTTCAAGCTTTGAATTTGTTTTACTATTTAAAAACCTATCAGGGACTTCCCCAGTGACGCAGTGATTAAGAATCTGCCTGCCAAAGCAGGGGACACGGGTTAGAGCCCCAGTCTGGGAAGATCACACATGCCTCGGGGCAACTAAGCCCGTGTACCACAACTACTGAAGCCCGGGTGCCTAGAGCCCGTGCTCCGCAACAGGAGAAGCTACCGCAATGAGAAGACCGCTCACCGCAACGAAGAGTGGCCCCCACTCGCTGCAACTAGAGAAAGCCCTTGCAGCAATGAAGACCCAATGCAGCCAAAAAAAAAAGATCAAAACTAATTTTGGCTTTCAAACATTGTTGTGCCATTTTAATTCTGATAGAAGAAAAAAAGATGAGAGAGATCTTATATTTTATGTGAAGCTAAGTTTAATCTATCTTAAACTTCCTATTGATTAATTTTGAGACTTTAAAAAGATAATATTTTTCCTCAAACAATAAGGCACCTGTGTCAATTACTTAAATATTCAGACCAAACCCTCCACCCAAAACAAAAAATGTGGAACAAACCTGTCTTGTCCAAATTGAAAAGCCTAGAACTACTAAGATACGGCTCTGGAATAAATGTCTATGAAGTTGTAATAATATACTGATTATAACTAGGACTACAGAAAGATACCCTTCCCTCACCTACACAATATGGGACATAAAAACGTAAACTGAGGGACCGTATTTTCTGCTACTTTCTCTGTGACTATTTTTAGAAAATCTGATATAAAAATCAATCAGAAATGAATTTGCTTATATTTCAGACTGAATTAGGCATGTACTACATAAGAACTAGTAAGCTGGTACAATAATTCCTGGCACCAAGTGAGTTTTTACCTTTCAGCCAGACAGGACCTCACTGGCTTTGCTTTTTGTTTTGCACTTCTGTGTTACTACCATGAATTATTTCAAAGTGAGAAAGGCATATTTATACCTTGCTAACTACTCTTCCACTTCACTCAACTCAAGTGAAAGATTTATGGTTTCTTTTCCTGCCTACTTCCTGTAAACTGACATATCATATACAGCCCTTGGTCTCACACCAAAAACTAAATTCTAGAAATGCTGGAGCAGTCAGTTAGCAGTAACTGTATGTTCATTTTAACTTAATGGATGGTCATGCCACAGAGATGCTCATAAGGATTATTGTTTCAGACAGGACTTTAAAGGTGAACGCACTTTAACTGCTTCCCAAGCTACGTTCTACATGGATTTTCCACCCCACTGGAATTTAAAAATTTAAAGGGGGTAAAATCAAACATACATAGTTACTAGTTGAAAAAAACAGTGAGTAGATTTGATATTTATTATGGTGGCTGTTATTAGCTATGACTACATGATATACTAAATCCAATTCCACATGTAAGTATACCTACAAGACTCTCTGAGTACCACTAATGATGTTATGTGTTAACCTCTTTGGTTTTTACAGAAGACAGATAAAAAATAATAGCAAGCAAAACAGAATGTGGAGTCCCAGCCTGCTGGATAATTCAGAATGAAAAGAATCTACAGCTTCTTACTTAAGAAAGTATTAATTTCCCAGTACAGACCCATATCAGTGGTATTCAGAAGACATTTCTGTGTTGAGGAATATATAGTCCAAATTTTTCTTAAGATATACATGTAGAAAAGCTGCACAAAGAGTTTAATGGAATTTTATTCTGTAAATAAAAAGAGCCTAAGTAAAGAGTTGCTAAGGACAGAAAAAATATTTATTTATTTGCCATACTTAAAATTTTCATATTTTCACAGAGGTCTTGCTATTCTTGTTGAGAGTATACTTTTACTATTACGGGCAGACTGGCTGTCACTTCTATGGTTTTTATGAGAGAATCTTTGTAGACTGAGATAATTTTCCCAAATCTTAAAAGATAATAATAAAATCTCTCTGCCAAGTCTTTTGTATTTCAGAGTGCTTACATGATATCTTAATCTCATTTTTATGATCTCTATGAGAAAACAGTAGGGCAAGTTGTACACCAATTCCATTTGATAGGGTAAAGCATTCAAAGTTCAGAGATGTGTATAACTGGTTGGAAGCTGTTGTATCAAAAAGCCCCTAGACTGGCTGAATGGATACAAAAACAAGACCCGTATATATGCTGTCTACAAGAGACCCACTTCAGACCTAGGGACACATACAGACTGAAAGTGAGCGGATGGAAAAAGATATTCCATGCAAATGGAAACCAAAAGAAAGCTGGAGTAGCAATTCTCATATCAGACAAAACAGACTTTAAAACAAACACTATTGCAAAAGACAAAGAAGGACACTACAAAATGATCAAGGGATCAATCCAAGAAGAAGATATAAAAATTGTAAATATTTATGCACCCAACATAGGAGCACCTCAATACATAAGGCAAATACTAACAGCCATAAAAGGGGAAATCGACAGTAACACAATCACAGTAGGGGACTTTAACACCCCACTTTCACCAATGGACAGATCATCCAAAATGAAAATAAATAAGGAAACACAAGTTTTAAATGATACATTAAACAAGATGGACTTAACTGATATTTATAGGACATTCCATCCAGAAACAACAGAATACACATTCTTCTCAAGAGCTCATGGAACATTCTCCAGGATAGATCATATCTTGGGTCACAAATCAAGCCTTGGTAAATTTAAGAAAATCAAAATCATATCAAGTATCTTTTCAGACTACAATGCTATGAGACTAGATATCAATTACAGGAAAAAATCTGTAAGAAATACAAACACATGGAGGCTAAGCAACACACTACATACTAACCAAGAGATCACTGAAGAAATCAAAGAGGAAGTCATCTGCCATAGAAACAAATGACAATGAAAACACAATGACCCAAAACCTATGGGATGCAGCAAAAGCAGTTCTAAGAGGGAAGTTTATAGCAATACAATACTACCTTAAGAAACAAGAAACATCTCAAATAAACAATCTAGCCTTATACCTAAAGCAATTAGAGAAAGAAGAACAAAAAACCCCCAAAGTTAGCAGAAGGAAAGAAATCATACAGATCAGATCAGGAATAAATGAAAAAGAAATGAAGAAAACGACAGCAAAGATCAATAAAACTAAAAGCTGGTTCTTTGAGAAGATAAACAGAATTGATAAACCATTAGCCATACTTATCAAGAAGAAAGGGAGAAGACTCAAATCAATAGAATTAGAAATGAGAAAGGAGAAGTAACAACTGACACTGCAGAAATACAAAGGATCCTGAGAGATTACTACAAGGAACTCTATGCCAATAAAATGGACAACCTGAAAGAAATGGACAAATTCTTAGAAATGCACAACCTTCTGAGACTGAACCAGGAAGAAACAGAAAACATGAACAGACCAATCACAAGCACTGAAATTGAAACAGTGATTAAAAATCTTCCAACAAACAAAAGCCCAGGACCAGATGGCTTCATGGGTGAATTCTATCAAACATTTAGAGAACAGCTATCACCTATACTTCTCAAGCTCTTCCAAAATATAGCAGAGGGAGGAACACTCCCAAACTCATTCTACCACCGTCACGCTGATACCAAAACCAGACAAAGATGCCACAAAGCAAGAAAACTACAGGCCAATATCACTGATGAACATAGATGCAAAAATCCTCAACAAAATACTAGCAAACAGAATCCAAGAGCACATTAAAAGGATCATACAACATGATCAAGTGGGGTTTATCCCAGGAATGCAAAGATTCTTCAATATACACAAATCAATCAATGTGATACACCATATTAACAAATTGAAGGAGAAAAACCATATGATCATCTCAATAGATGCAGAGAAAGCTTTCGACAAAATTCAACACCCATTTATGATTAAAAACTCTCCGGAGAATAGGCATAGAGGGAACTTTCCTCAACAGAATAAAGGCCATATATGACAAACCCACAGCCAACATCATCCTCAATGGTGAAAAACTGAAAGCATTTCCACTAAGATCAGGAACAAGACAAGGTTGCCCACTTTCACCACTATTATTCAACATAGTTTTGGAAGTTTTAGCCACAGCAATCAGAGAAGAAAAGGAAATAAAAGGAATCCAAATCGGAAAAGAAGAAGTAAAGCTGTCACTGTTTGCAGATGACATGATACTATACATAGAGAATCCTAAAGATGCTACCAGAAAACTACGAGAGCTAATCAATTAATCTGGTAAAGTAGCAGGACACAAAATTAATGCACAGAAATCTCTGGCATTCCTATACACTAAGGATGAAAAATCTGAAAGTGAAATTAAGAAAACACTCCCATTTACCATTGCAAAAAAAGAATAAAATATGTAGGAATAAACCTACCTAAGGAGGCAAAAGACCTGTATGCAGAAAACTATAAGACACTGATGAGAGAAATTAAAGATGATACATATGGAGAGATATACCATGTTCTTGGATTTGAAGAATCAACATTGTGAAAATGACTCTACTACCCAAAGCAATCTACAGATTCAATGCAATCCCTATCAAACTACCACTGGCATTTTTCACAGAACTAGAACAAAAAATTTCACAATTTGTATTGAAACACAAAAGACTCCGAATAGCCAAAGCAATCTTAAGAAAGAAAAACGGAGCTGGAGGAATCAGGCTCCCTGGTTTCAGACTATACTACAAAACTACAGGAATCAAGACAATATGGTACTGGCACAAAAACAGAAACATAGATCAATGGAACAGGATAGAAAGCCCAGAGATAAATCCATGCACATATGGTCACCTTATCTTTGATAAAGGAGGCAAGAATATACAGAGGAGAAAAGACAGCCTCTTCAATAAGTGGTGTTGGGAAAAGTGGACAGCTACATGTAAAAGAATGAAATTAGAACACTCCCTAACACCGTACACAAAAATAAACTCAAAATGGATTAAAGACCTAAATGTAAGGCCAGACACCATCAAACTCTTAGAGGAAAACATAGGCAGAACACTCTATGACATAAATCACAGCAAGATCCTTTTTGACCCACCTCCTAGAGAAATGGAAATAAAAACAAAAATAAACAAATGGGACCTAATGAAACTTAAAAGCAAAGGAAACTACAATCAAGATAAAAGACAACCCTCAGAATGGGAGAAAATATTTGGAAATGAAGCAACTGACAAAGGATTAATCTCCAAAACATACAAGCAACTCAGGCAGCTCAATTTCAAAATAACAAACAACCCAATCCAAAAATGGGCAGAAGACCTAAATACACATTTCTCCAAAGAAGATATATAGATTGCCAACAAACACATGAAAGAATGCTCAACATCATTAATCATTAGAGAAATGCAAATCAAAACTACAATGAGATATCATCTCACACTGGTTAGAATGGCCATCATGAAAAAATCTACAAACAATAAATGCTGGAGAGAGTGTGAAGAAAAGGGAACCCTCTTGCACTGTTGGTGGGAATGTAAACTGATACAGCCACTATGGAGAACAGTATGGAGGTTCCTTAAAAAACTAAAAATAGAACTACCACACAACCCAGCAATCCCACTACTGGGCATATACAATCAGAAAACCATAATTCAAAAAGAGTCATGTACCAAAATGTTCATTGCAGCTCTATTTACAATAGCCAGGACATGGAAGCAACCTACGTGTCCATCAACAGATGAATGGATAAAGAAGATGTGGCACATATATACAATGGAATATGACTCAGGCATAAAAAGGAACGAAACTGAGTTATTTGTAGTGAGGTGGATGGACTGTCATACAGAGTGAAGTCATACAGGCTGTCATACAGAGTGAAGTAAGTCAGAAAGAGAAAAACAAATACCGTATGCTAACACATGTATATGGAATCTAAAAAAAAAATAAAGAAAAAAAAATGGTCAGAAGAACCTAGGGGCAAGATGGGAATAAAGATGCAGACCTACTAGAGAATGGACTTGAGGATACGGGGAGGGGGAAGGGTAAGGTAGGACAAAGCGAGAGAGTGGCATGGACATATATACACTACCAAACATAAGGTAGATAGCTAGTGGGAAGCAGCCGTATAGCACAGGGAGATCAGCTGGGTGCTTTGTGACCACCTGGAGGGGTGGGATAGGGAGGGTGGGAGGGAGGGAGATGCAAGAGGTAAGAGATATGGGAACATATGTATATGTATTACTGATTCACTTTGTTATAAAGCAGAAACTAATACACCATTGTAAAGCAATTATATTCCAATAAAGATGTTAAAATAAACAAACAAACAAACAAAAAACAAAATCAAAAAGCCCCAAAAGAAGAATCTTCTACTTCTAGTCCAGTGTTCTCTCCACTATATTATGCTGCTTCTCTGAAGAAGCATTTTGAGAAATAGATAAGCCAGGTAAAAACAATTTAAATATAATAGAGGCCAGGTAAAATGCAATTTAATTTAGTCAATGTAGTATATTTCCTGTTTTAAGATTACTTAATACACAGTTATTTAAAACAGCTGGCATCAAGCAAGCTTTTCTTTACTAATGACCCCAAGGCACTGTTCTTCCCACCAAGGTATTTTAAGGGGAACTATCTTACCTCTGCTCCTGAATATGTATCTGTTTGGAGGATGAGTTCATTCAGATCAACATCATTACTGATTGGCATAGAGTGAAACTGCAAGTTAAATATTTCCCTTCTTGTTTCTGCATCTGGTAAAGGCACGTAGATGATTCTATCAATTCTTCCAGGCCGCATCAAGGCCTATAAAGAAGAAGGGGCAACAAAGATTAACCAAGCTCAGAATTGATATTCCATATGAAGGAACCCAAGGAAAGAGGATGTCCAGAATCTCATGAATATCTCACTATTATCATAATTAGTAAATAAAACAAGTACTAGAGATTCTAAAGTCTATTTCAAAGATTCAAACAAATAAACAATGTCAGAGTACTTTTGAAAATAGGAAAACAGGATTTCTGAAAGGCTTTTTGCTCCTCAGCAACTGTCAGGTCAGTAAAAGACGACTATTGTCTTTTAAGGAAATGTGTATATGACTTGCATTCATCATATCAAAAGGTGTTTTTTGGTAACTTCCTGCAATAACTCTTCAAATATGGGTTAAGCTGTTTTCAGAGATCCCACAAAATAACATAGCTCAGATCAAAGAATACTTCTAGAGATGATGGCAGTCAAATGCACTTCCCTAATATTTTATCGAAGGTGAATGCCTGAACTATCTTAGAGCTAATGAAGTCATCTATTCAGAAAAAACTATTGAGCGGTACTATACACCAGAGTTTGTTCTTGGTACTAGGAAACAGCACGAATAAGACAGATAAGTGTAAAATTGACTATAGTGAGAGTTACACGTCTGTGAATATACTAATAAGCTTTGAATTCTATATTTTAAGTGGATGAATTTTATGGTATGTAAATTATATCTCCATAAAGCTATTAAGAGAGATATGGGTCAAAAGTGTGCACGTATCTGTGTGTGCTTTGAGGGGATGGGGCAGCTTTTAGTTGGGGTAGTCAGAGAAAGCCTCTTTGAGGAGGTAACTTATGCAGATATCCAAAGGAGACACCCATACAAAGATCTGGGAAAGAGCATTCAAGGTAAAAGAAACCTCAAGTACAAAGGCACAGATGACTGGCATGTTCCAGAGACAGAAAAAACCCACTGTGGTAGAAACAGTGAATAAAATGAAAAGACATAGGAAATGAGGTTAGAGAGATAGTCACAGGCAGATTATGAGGTCTTAAACAACATGGTGAAGAGTCTGGACTGCATTCTATTTGCAATGAGAAGCCACTGGAAGGTTTTAAGTAGGAAGGTGAAATGGTAAGGTTTACAAGCAAAGATCATTCTTGTGGGACAAAAAAAGGTCTAATAAGAGTCCAGTAAGGAAAGAAAAGAGAAGATGGGGTAGAAAAAAATATTTGAAGAAGAGGCTGAAAATTCCCCCAAATTGGTAAACCATAAATTCACAAAATCAAGAAGCTCAGTGAATTTCAAACAAAATAAATACAAAGAAAACCATACATGAACACATTATAGTCAAACTGCTGAAAACCAAAGATAAAATCTTAAATGCTGCCAGAGTGAATACAGGGAACAATGATTTGAATCACCAATGACTCTCAATTAAAACAATGGAGGGCAGAAACCAGTAGAACAACATCTTTAAAATGTTGAAAGAATAAAAATGTCACCCCAGAATTCTATTCCCAGTGAAAGTACTCTTTAACAACGAGGGAAAAATAAAGTCATTTTTAGATAAAAGAAAACCAAGGAAATCTGTTTCCAGTAGATCTGCATTACAGAAAATGCTAAAGGAAGTTCTTTAGCTTGAAGGGAAATGACATGAGATGGAAAATTGAATCTTCAGGAAGAAATCAAAAGGATTAGAAATGATATACCCCCAAAATGTAGACTCCTTCCAACTCCAAAAAAATTACTCTTCTTGCTGGCATAATCAGAAACAGCACTCCTTGAATATTTAGGAGATACTTATAAACAGTGAAAAACAGCACATTTCTATATGTGTACTTATGAATATGAAGTATCCAGAAAGAAGGTGTGATAGAATACAGAAAGTAAGGAAGATAAGAACTTAGACATGAACCTCTTTTAATTATAAAAACTAAAACAACAACAACAACAACAACAAACCTCCAAATCCTGAAAATGTAGCTGGGCCATACATTAAACATTACAGAAAATACAAACATTGAAACCTCATATGGTTGCTCTGTGGGACTTAGTTCTTAGGGAACTGGTGAAAAAATGATGATATTCTGTGAGTAATAAACTGTCCTCTGTCTCTGACTCAGGAGTCTCAAGTCTTTTGCCAGATTCTATGAAATTGTGGCAGACTAACTTGTTAGCTTTCAAATAGGGTAAAGTCTCGGAACCTTCATATTTCTTAATACATATGTTCCTAATAATGGAGCCTCAACATATATAAAGCAAAAATTGACAGGTTTAAAAAGATAAATATATATAATTCCACAATCATAATAGGAGATTTTAACATTCCTCTCTTAGCATTGATGGAACTAGAAAACAAATCAGTAAGACAGAGAGGATCTAACAAGACCATCAATCATCTTGACCTAATTGATATTTATTTATAGGGCACTATGCCCAACAACTGCAGAACACATATTCTTTTCAAGTACACTTGGTATATTCACCAAGACAGCCCATATGATAAGCCATAAAACAAAACTCAACAAATTCAAAAGGACTGAAATCATACAGAGTAGAACTCTATGAGAAGAGTAAGTTAGACATGAATAAAAATAGGACATAGAGGAAAACCCCAAACACACTGGAAATTAAACAACATACTTCTAAATAAACCATGGGTCAAAGAAGATATCACAAAGGAAATGAGAAAATGTTTCAAGTTGAATGATAATGAAAATCTAACGTATGAAGATTTGTGGAATATAGTTAAAGCAGTGCTTAGAGGCAATTTTATAACTTTAAATGCTTATAGTAGGAAAGAAGTCTAAAAGCAATGACCTAAGTTTCAAGAGTAAGTACAGGAAGGAAATAATGAACATGAGAGCAGAAATCAATGAAATGGGAAACAAACAAGAGAGAAAATCAAAGGCAAGTGTAGTTTTCTACAAAGATTTAAAAAATTGATTAAATTCTAGCTAGACTGAACAAGGATAGAGAGAACAAATCATCAACATCAGAAATGAAAGAAGGGTTATCACTACAGATCCTAAAGACAGTAAATGGATAATAATAGAATATTATAAACAACTTTATGATGATAAAAAGAAACAAATTTCTTGAAAAATTCAGGTAGAAAATGGACACAAAATGAAACAGAAAATCAGAATAGCCCTACATTTATTTTTAAAAATGAAACTGAACTCATCAAAAAATTGAATCCACCGTAACCAACCTTTCCACTAACACATTATTGACCAGGGGATTTTTGCAGAAACTAACGCCTGTGGCTGTTAATACGTCTCCAGTCAAAAATGTGTTAAGAAAAATCCAAGCCCATATGATTTCCCTTCTGAATTTTACCAAAGAAGAAATAACATCAAAATTATACAATCACTTTAGAATACAGAGACGGGAACACGTCTCAACTTGTTTTATAAAGCCAGCATAATACTAACTCCAAAACTTGACAAAGATACTACAAAAATTGAAGATTACAGATTAATGACACCTTCATAAATATAGACCTAAAAATCCTTTAAAAACATTGGCAAATAGAATCTAACAATATATAAAATGGATAAATCATCATAACCAAGTAAGAATTATCCCCGGAATGCAAGGTTAGTTTAACACTCAAAATCCAATGAATATAATTCACTACAGTAAACAGAATAAAGGAGAAAAACAATATGATCATTTAATATGTGCAGAAAAAACAAATGACAAAGTTTAAGATCTACTCAAAATAAGAAAACTCTCAGCAAACTAGGAACAGAAGGGAACTTCTTCAATATAATAAATGGTATTACAAAAACCTACAGGTAGGGCTTCCCTTGTGGCACAGCAGTTGAGAATCCACCTGCCAATGCAGGGGACATGGGTTCGATCCCTGGTCCGGGAAGATCCCACATGTCGCGGAACAACTAAGCCCGTGAGCCACAACTACTGAGCCTGCGTGCTGCAACTACTGAAGTCCGTGTGCCTAGAGCCTGTGCTCCACAACAAGAGAAGCCATCACAGTGAGAAGCCCGTGCACTTCAACGAAGAGTAGCCCTGCTCGCCGCAACTAGAGAAAGCCTGCACACAGCAACGAAGACCCAATACAGCCAAAAATAAATAAATAAATAAAAGTAAAATAAAATAAAATAAAAAAACCTACAGGTAACATCACATCATAATTGTCAAAATATTTAATGTTTTATACCTAAGATCAAGAACAAGGTAAAAAACACCACTTTCACCAAACATTATAATAGAGATACTAGCCTTTGCAATAAGGTGAAACCAGAGTAGGGAGGGTATGAGGGGAAGAAAGTATAGAACTTGGAAGAGTAAAAAGTAAAACTATCCTCATTTGTAGATAACATGAGAGCTTATATAAAACTCCTACGGAATCTACAAAACAACTAATAGCAAGATTACAGGATACAAGTTTAATATTAGAAAAAATGTATTAAGCAGCAAACTAACTAGAAAATGAAGTTTAAAAAATCCAATTTATGGAAATATATAAAAAATATAAAAGACAGGAATAAAATTAACAAAAGAATGCTTCACTGAAAACTACAGAGCACTGTTGAGAGAAATTAAACAAGACCTATTTAAACAGAGAGATATACCATGTTCATTGGAAGACTCAGAATTATGAAGATATTCTTTCTTTCCAAATTTATCTATAGACTCAATGCAATTCCAATCAAAATTACACAAAGACTTTTTTAAAAAGTGACAAACTGATTATAAAATTTATATGGAAATGCAAATGACTGAGAATAGTGAAAGCAACCTAAAAAAAGAACAAAGTTGAAGGACTTACCTGACTTCAAAACTTACAATGCTAATAGAGAAACAAGATAGTGTGATAAGGTCTAGAAGACAGAAATAAAAGATTAATAGAACAGAATAAGGAATTCATATTGATTTTTATTATTAATGCATTCAATGAGGAAAGGAAAGTATTTTAAGAAATGATGCTCAACAACTAGATACTCGTATTTTTAAAATGAACATTGACCCCTACCTCACCCTATATACTCAAAAATTAACTTGAGATGGATCATAAATCTCAGTGTAAGAGCTAAAACTACAAACTTCTAGAAGTATAAACGAAAAAAATTGATAAACTGGTCTTTATAAAAATAAACGCTTCTTCTCTTCTAAAGATACCTTTAAGAAGATAAAAAGGCAAGCCACAGACTGGGATAAAATATTCACAATAGTTATATCTGACAAAAAACTTGTATCCAAATATAAAAAGAACACTTAAAATTCAGTGATTAAGAAAATAAACAACCCAATAGAAAGTGGGCAAAAAATGTGAACAGATTCAGATACAAGAAGCTATAGGGTTGGCAAGTAAGTGTTGAGTTAAAAAGCTGCTCAGGGGCTTCCCTGGTGGTGCAGTGGTTAAGAATCTGCCTGCCAATGTAGGGGACATGGGTTCGAGCCCTGGTCTGGGAAGATCCCACATGCCGCGGAGCAACTAAGCCCGTGAGGCACAACTACTGAGCCTGCAGGTCTAGAGCCTGTGCTCTGCAACAAGAGAAGCCACTACAATGAGAAGCCCGCGCACCGCGATGAAGAGTAGCCCCCGCTCGCCGCAACTAGAGAAAGCCCGCGCACAGAAACGAAAACCCAACACAGCCAAAAACAAATAAATAAATTAATTAATTAAAAAAAAAAAGCTGCTCAGAATCATTGGTCATCAGATCAATGCAAATTTAAGCCACAATGAGATATCATTACCTTCTTATAACAATGACTAAAACTAAAGACACTGACAACACCAAAGACTGAATAAGGATATGGAGAAACTAGAACTTTTACACTCTTAATGGGAACATAAAACAGTACAACTACTTTGGAAAACTGGCAGTTTCTTAGAAAGTTCCCCACCATAACAACCCAGCTACTCTACTACTAGGTATTTATCTGAGAGGAACAAAAACGTATAGCCATGCAGATCTGTACATAGATGTTCATAGCAGCTTTGTTCACAATAGCCCCAAGCTATAAATAATCCAAATGTCTACCATTTCATGAATGAACAAAATATGTATTTATATATAATAGAATACCACTCGGCAATAAAAAAGAAAAACTACTGATACACTCAATAACATGCACAAGTCTCAAAATCATTGTGCTGAGTTAAAGAGACCAGACATTGAAAAATACATACTATAAATTCCATTTATATAAGATACTTAAAAATTCAATCTAATCTATACAAAAAGCAGACAAGTGGTTGTTTGGAGCCTAGGGTAGAGGGAAAGATGGATTGCCAAGGAGCAAAAGGAACCTTTTAGGTTGACTGAAATGTTCTATTACATCTGGATTGCAGAGGTCGCTTCACAGGTTCACATATAGTATATATGTAAATTAGCTGAATTGTACACTTTAAGCTGATGCAGTTTATTGTGTGTAAATTATAACTAAATAAAGTTGTTTAAACTTGCATTTGTTAGGTTCTCAGTGTTATACATCAGTAAACTTAAGGGCATTAGAGATGTTTTCAGATCTTCTCTATCTAAAAAGATTATCTTCTTGGACTCTCTCTCCCTCTTTTTTTTAAATTACCTTATATTTATGTTTAGAGTTCCAAACAGAACGTTAAAACTCATGGAGTCCATACCATATATCTTATACAGGTGTCTCATAAAATGCTTGGGTAAATGTTAGCAGATATAATGAAAAAAAGGATTTTCTTGTTAAAATAAGTTAGGGAAACACTGGGTAGAAACAAAATTAGACAGGTTTCTATATGCAGGAATTTTTGGAGCCGATACTAATGGGTATGAAAAATCTCCAAGAGAGAGCTGCAGTAGCAGATAGAAATTCTACCCACATTCTAATCACAGAACATCTCAAAAGCTAACATTACATTTCCACTTTGAAAAATGCTGCTGTATACTTTTTGCACATATCACAATACCTAGAACATGCTGAGCGTTTATCAAATATCTATTAATTCTTAAGTCATGTACAAATTAGCCAGCAAAAAGTCAATTAACAAATGCATAGTAAATACAGTGCCTTTGTTTAAAAATGAATGCTTTAATTATTTTCAGACTATTCCCCACACCTAACATTGGTTCATTAGGTAGAAATGATGCAAGATCATCTTCCTTGAAATGTACTTTATCATAGAATTCAAAACTGCATTTCAATCATGGGGATCACTTCTTCCCTACCTAAAACAAATAAGTACAGGATTTAGGAAATTAGGATGATACCAGTAAACATATTTTTTCAAATTATTAAAAATATTATCTAAGATGAATAATATTAATATTTATATAGCTCTTAAGAATCTATAAAGCAATTTTCACATAGTGTATTTCATTTAATATGACTCTAAATTCTGTGAATTAGATATACCCCCGTTAAGAAAAAGAAAATGAGGCCCAAGATCATGCAATAAATGACAGAAATTGAACTGAAATCAGGAGGTCTCTGAATATTGAATCATACCTTTTTTACTTTACTATCTTGCCAGTACAATATGATACTCAGTATCAATGGACAAAGAAAAAAAAATTCTTGTTCTGAAATATGACACAGGTAACACAATAAATTTAAATATTTCTTTCATCAAAAAAATTATTACACAGCTACTCTGTGCCAGGCTCTGTTTTAGCTGCTGGGGATACAGCTGCGAATGGCTTGATTAGTTTATTAAAGTTGAGGTTATCCTTTTCACCTTTCTGGGAAAACTAGTCATTCTAGGCTATTTTAAAATTTCCTTTCTAATAGCTGCAAGAACAACACAGCAAAGGATATAGAGCGCACACATCATCTAAGTCACTGGAACAACACTCAGCATGCATCTGTGCACCCCCCCCCCGCCCCCCCAAGTTGTAGCTGTCCCTGGGCAATGCAGGTTGAGGACACTTGAACGATTATAACCTTGTCTGGGCCATCAGCCAGCTAGGCTTTTTCTGGCTTGATCTTGTCAGTGAAAGTTAGCTTAAAAAAAGGTAGGAAAGAGCTTTCCTTCCTGTAAAATCCTGAATGAGTTAACACCCTTCCTAGAATTTCTTTAAAGATACTGTTCTGCAATATTAGGGTGAAAGAATGTATTCTGAATGATGGCATGTTCTTATATTTTAAAATCACCATATGACAATTCTATTGAAGAAACAAGCCCAGGCTTCCTAATACCCTGAACGCTTCTGGCCGCAAGGTCATAGATACTGCAGTCTTACATTAACTCTGTTTTAAAAACTGTCGGGCAAACTGCCTTTTCAAGAGGACTTATTCAAGACCTTGGGGAAGTCTCTATACCTCTCACAGCCTCAGTTTCCTCATGTGTGAAAATGATGGTGGTTCTTTAATCAGAGAGGCCTATATACTTCTGACAAGAATTTCCCTCAAAATATACAAGATGAGAAAACATCCCCACACAATTCTGCAAATAATTCCACTGAGTTCAAGTGAAATCTGCTTGCGCACCTCACAGTAAGAATTACTGTATTAGGTGACCTTTTAAATGGGCCTTCTAGACCCAATTCCATATATTATCTTACTCAAGGCAATGCCTGATTCCATCATATGATCTTTACTGAAAATGTGTTATTACAATTTTAGTAGTTACACTACTTAAACTAATACTACTACCTTTTCTTCGTCTGACCTTTACAAAATGAACTCAGTTCATTTTGTAAAGGTCACAGTTAAAGGGCTACCTTTACCACAGTTAAAGGGCTACCTTTTCTTTTTTTATAAATTCTGAAGTTCAACATTTGTAATTTTATATTCTATCAATGTCCTAATCTAATTAGCAGAGAAATACTTGTTCATACCAAAGTATTAAAACAGACACTTTGAAAAATCAGGTTCCATTGGCTCTCATTCATTTAAAATGATCAACAAGGCTTTTAGAAGGATTATGGGAAATGATGTATGTAGATCATCTAGCCCTGTGTCTGGCATAGGTTGGTGTTCAGAAAACATAATTTTCCTACCTCCTTTAAAAGAAATAAATAAAATGATCAACAAGGGTGTGTATGTGAGTGCAGGGAACGTCTTTCTTCTATAAAGAAAAGCAGCACTGAGCCTTTACATTTTACTCTAATGAAAACATATCAATATATCATGATTCATGGAGAAAACAGTTCCAGAAACTAGGGATAGAGGTGGATCCTTGGTAACAGCTCTGATTTATTTCAAAGAAACCCTGGACTTTAGGTATCTCTCTCACTCTAAATTCAACTGATTACTAGGTGTGGTTAATTCTACCTCTTAAATCTCTCTTGAAACTGTTACTTCTACTCTATCTTCTTTATTATATATTTGTTTGTTTCCTGTCTGTCTTTCCCAATAGATTGTAGGCAGTATGTAATGGCAGGTATCATACTTTTTTATTCAACAATGTAAACTCAGCAATAGCACATTCAAGGCACTCAATACATGTTTACTCAGTGAAGTCGTGCCAACATAATCTCTTGTCTAGAATACCATAACTACCCTGCTAGTTGTTTTTCCTGCCTGCAGTCTTACTCTTTCCTTCTTCTCCCTATCTACATCACTACTAAACTGATCACTGTAACTGCAAATACTGTAACTTCCTATTTTCTAACCATTTAAGGGCACCTCAAGGGAAAAAGTCAAATTCAAGTATAGTATTTCAAGCTTCTGTAATTTTGGTGTAACTCTCCCAATTCATCTGCAGCCACTTTTCCTTTTTCACCCTGTGGCTCTAAGAACTCTAAACACTCACAGTTAGCCAACCTCCATGCTGCTTTCTGCATCCTTGCGCTCACACATGCTCTCTCTGCTCTGAATGCTTTTATCTCATAGCCTATCAGGTAAGCTTCGCCTCTTGTTCAAGTTTCAGCTTAAAAGTCTTCTCTTTTATACAACGTTCTATAACTCTTCTGAGTACTATATAACTTGTAATTTGGCATACAGGTTAAAAGTGAGGGCAAAATTGAAAAATTTAAAGAAGACACAAATAAATGGAAAGACATCTATGTTCAAAGATTGGAAGATTTAATTTTGTTAAGATGTCAAAACTATACAAATCAATCCACAGATTCAAATGTGAGAATAGCATTTTTTGTAGAGTTAGAAGACTAAAATTCATAACGAATTTCAAGGGACCCCGAATGGCCAAAACGATCTTGTTATAGAAGAACACAAGTTGGAGGACTCACACATCCAAATTTCAAAACTTCCTAAAAACCTACATCAATCAAGACACTGTGTTACTTATCCAAGGAGAGTTACATAAACCTATCGAACAGAATGGAGAGCCCCTTATAAAGCCCTCACTAATGTGGTCATATGATTTTTGAAAAGGATACACAGAACAGTCATTGAAGAAAGGACTGTCTTCTCAGCAAATCTTATTGAGGAAACTGGATATCCACATGGAAAATAATGAAGGTGGATCCTTACCTTACATCTTATTAAAAAAATGATTAAGTTGGATCAAAGACCTAATCATAAGAGCTAAAACAGTTAAACTATTAAAAAATACAGGAAAGCCTTCATGACCTTGGATTTAGAAATAATTTCTTTGATATGACACCAAATGTACAGGCAACAAAAGAAAAACAGATAAACTGAAATAAATAAATATTTTTTTAAGGTGCACCAAAGACACCATCGAATCATATATCTGATAAGGGGTTAATATCCAAATATATAAATGACTCCTACATCTCAACAATGAAACAATCAGATTTTTTAAATGCCCAAAAGACATGAATTTTCCAAAGATGTATTGGTGGCTAATAATCGCATGAAAATATTTTCAACATTACTAATCACTAAGGAGTTTCAAGTCAGAACCACAATGAGATACCATGTACATCCATTATCATTAAAACAAAACCACAGGAAATCACAAGTGTTAGGATATACAGAAAATCCTTGTGCACTGTTGGTTTGAATGTATTGTAAAATGGGCAGCCATTACAGAAACGATGTGGTGGTCGTGAAAAAATTTTAAATTGACTTTTACACCTTTTGATTCAGCAATTCCACTTTGGAGTATATACCCAAAATAATTAAAAACAGGGACTCTAATAGATATTTGTACACCCATGTTCACAGTATCATTATTCACAATACACAAAAGGTGGAAGCACACCAAGTGGGGGAATGGAAAATTATTGTTTAATGTGTATGGAGGTTTATTTAGGGGAAATGGAAAAAGATCTGTAGATGAAAAATATCTGCAGATGGATGGTGGTAGTAGTAGAGCAATGTGAATATATTTTATGCCACCTAACTATGTGCTTTAAAATGACTAAATTGGTAAATTTTATGTTATGAATATTTTACCAAAATAAATTTTATAAATGTCAAAAAAAAAAAAAGTGAGGGCAAAAGAATCAGCGTAACTGGGTTAAAATTCTAGCTCCATCGTGTATTAGCTGTGTGTTTAGGTAAATCATTTAAACCCCTTGGTACCTTAAAATCCTTAACAGTACTAGTTACTCAGAGGATGACCGTATGAATTGAATGACATAATCTATATAAAGGGCTCAGCACAGTGCTTGGCACATGGCATGCATGCTTCAATTTAGATGCTATTATCACTGTTCCTGTTCCTGTATAATTATTCCAGTATTTGACTGTGCTCCTTGAATATAGGGAACGCCAGTTACCTTTGGATCCTAATACCTGGCACATGGTAGACATTAATGTTCTTTAAATGAATGAACGAATAAATGTTCTAAAACCACGAGGTTAGAATAATGGTAGACAAGTCAGGTTAAAATACAGATTCTTGATTTATATTTATATTTCAATGTTTAAACAGGATTACTATTTAACAAGTCTCTACTTGCCTCTTCCTGCTTCTTATCATAGTCTCTGAAATGCTCAATTCATAGCCCTTTCGTAATAGAGAAGGGAGAAGTTATAGAAATAGGCTTGCTCTCTTCAATAGGAATCTGATAAAGGAATCATTAAGAGAGGAGGCCCTAGAACATGCTTGTATTTATTAAATCTTTTCATGTTGCGGATACACATTATTCAGCCTAGAGAACATAGCTGACTTCTGGAAATGTTTTTTTAAATGTGGGATCGTAGCTCTGTGTGTGTGTGTGTGTGTGTGTTTTTTATAAATTTATTTATTTATTTTTGGCTGCGCTGGGTCTTCGTTGCAGTGCGCAGGCTTTCTCTAGTTGCGGCGAGCGGGGGCTACTCTGTTGCGGTGCATGGGCTTCTCATTGCGGTAGCTTCCCTTGCTGTGGAGCACGGGCTCTAGGTGCACGGGCTTCAGTAGTTGTGGCGCACGGGCTTAGTTGCTCTGCAGCATGTGGGATCTTCCCGGGCCAGGGCTCGAACACATGTTCCCTGCATTGGCAGGCGGATTCTTAACCACTACACCACCAGGGAAGCCCTGGAAATGTTTTTTGTGTTTTCTGATTTGCATTTCTCTAATAATTAGCCATGTTTAGCATCTCTTTATGTGCCTGTTGGCCATCTGTATGTCTTCTTTGGAAAAATGTCTATTCAGGTCTTCTGCCCATTTTCTGACTGGGTTGTTTTTTTGATATTGAGCTGTGTAAGCTGTTTTTACATTTTAGATATTAAGCCCCTGTCGGTCTCATCATTTGCAAATATTTTCTCCCATTCCATAGGTTGTCTTTCAATTTTGTTGAGGGTTTCCTTTGCTGTGCAAAAGCTTTTAAGTTTGATTAGGTCCCTTTTGTTTATTTTTGCTTTTACTTCTTTTGCCTTGGGAGAATGATCTAAGAAAATATTGCTATGATTTATGTCAGAGAATGTTTTGCCTATGATTTTCTAGGAATTTTACACGTCATGTCTTATATTTACTTCTTTAAACCATTTATTATTTATTTATTTAAACCATTTTGAGTTTATTTAACACTCCCTCATGGTGTGAGGGAGTGTTAAAATTTCATTGATTTACATGTAGCTGTCCAGCTTTCCCAGGACCACTTGTTGAAGAGACTGTCTTTTCTCCACTGTACCTTCTTGCCTCCTTTGTCATAGATGAAGTGACTGTGGGTGTGTGGGTTTATTTCTGGGCTCTCTATTCTGTTCCATTGATCCATATGCCGGCTTTTGTGCCAATCACACTGTTTTGATTACTGTAGCTTTGCAGTAGAATCTGAAGTCTGGAAGGGTTATGTCTCCAGGATTGCCTTGGCAATTAATTCTGGGTCTTTTGTGGTTCCATGTAAATTTTAGGGTTATTTGTTACAGTTCTGTGAAAAATGTCCCTATTTTGATAGGGATCACATTAAATCTGTAGATTACTTTGGGTAATATGGCCATTTTAACAATATTAATCCTTCCAATCCAAGAGCATAGGATAGCTTTCATTTCTCTGAATCATCTTCAACTGTCTTTATCAATGTTTTATAGTTTTCAGCATATAGGTCTTTCACCTCCTTGGATAAGTTTATTACCAAGTATTTTATTTTATTTTTGACGTGATTTTAAATGGGATTTTTTTTTTAACTTTCTCTTTCCGATATTTCATTGCTAGTGTAAAGAAATGCAACAGATTTCTGTATGTTAACCTTGTATCCTGCTACCTTGCTGAATTATCAGTTCTAATAGTTTTTGTGTGGAGACTTTAGGGTTCTCTACATAGAGTATCACATCATCTGCAAATAGTGAGAGTGTTACCTCTTCCCTTCCAGTTTGGATGCCTTTTAATTCTTCTTTCTTGTCAGACTGCTGTTGCTAGGGCTTCCAGTACTATGCTGCATAGAAGTGGAGAGTGGGCATCCTTGTCTAGTTCCTGAATTTAGCAGGAAGGCTTTCAGCTCTTCAGCTTATGTTGACTGTGGGTTTGTCAAAAATGGCTTTTATTATGTTGCGATATGCTCCCTCTATGCCTACTTTGGTAAGAATTTTTATTATGAATGGATGTTGAATTTTGTTAAATGCTTTTTCTGTGTCTATTGAGATGGTCATGTGGTTTTTGTCTTTCCTTTTGTTTATGTGGTGTATCACATTAACTGGTTTTTGTATGTTGAATCATGCTTGTGACCCTGGACTGAAACCAACTTGATCATGGTGTATGATCCTTTTTATTACTGTTGGATTCTGTTTGTAAATATTTTGTTGAGGATTTTTGAATCTATAGTCATCAAAGATACTGGCCTGTTATTTTCCTTTTTTTAGTGTCTTTGTCTGGTTTTGGTATCAGGGTGATGGTGGCTTCACAGAATGAATTTGGGAGTGGTTCCCTCCTCTTCAATTTTTGGAATAGTTTGAGAAGGATAAGTATAAATTCTTCTTCGTGTGTTTGGTAGAATTCCCCAGTGAAGTCGTCCAGTCCTTGACTTTAGTTTGCAAGGAGTTTTGTTTTGCCTTTTTTTTTTTTTTATTATAGATTCTATCTCATTTCTAGTGATTGTTCTGTTCAAATTATCTGCTTCTTCTTGACTCAGTTCTGGCAGCCTGTATGTTTCTAGAAACTTGTCCATTTCTTCTAGGTTGTCCAATTTGCTGGTACAGAAATGTTTTATATCTTTGAATTTTGCTTTTATCTTTAAATTTATTTATTTCCAGTTTTATTGAGGAAAATTAACAAATATACTTGTATATATTTAAAGTGCACAATGTGATGATTTGATATACATTTACAGTGTGACATTATTATCAAGATCATATCCATCACCTCAAATTTAGTTAACTGTTTGTGTGTGTGTGTGGTGAGAACAGTTAAGGTCTACTCTCAGCAAATTTCAAGTGTATAATATACCATATGACTAACTTTAGTCACAATGCTGTTCATTAAATCCTCAAAACTTTCTTATAATTGAAAGTTTGTACCCTCTGACCAACATGTCCTCATACCCCCCACCTCCATTGCCCCTGGCAACCACCATTCTATTCTCTTTCTATGAAATCCGCTTTTTTTTTTTTAAGATTCCACATATAAATGATACCACATGGTATTTGTTTTTCTCTGTCTGGCTTATTTCACTTTAGCTACTATCTTTTTAAGTCTTGAAATTCTTAATGTTTCAGGAACACTATTTCTTAACATCTTCTATGAAATTTCATGATCTTCAAAAGTATAATTAGACTGAAGGAAGAATAGCTTTAGAGACCAATAAAATAAGCAATATTTAGCAAAAACCATGCAAGCCCCTGCAAGGAACACTCTGCCTTATATTACTTGGTAATTAAGCTTTTAGGGCAATGAGAAAGTATATAAATTGTACTTAAGTTGGGGGAAATACCTGCTGAATAGAAATCAGAAAAGAGAAACAGATTTTACATAAAATCTGAATAACAAAATTTTAACTACCCATGTGATATTTTAAAAGTAACTTAAAAACACCAACTTGAGTTACTTTTTTTGTGCACTCTGAGCAATACAAACTATGAGCAATACAAACAAGCATACGACTCGGACCTAATCTTTAAGAACTTACACTTTAAAAGTGGAGAAAAGTCAACATACAAAGAATTAAATACAGTAAGTCTTAATCAATGGGCTAAGACAGTAGTAAAAAAGATGACAAAATGTTTAATAAGTGTTAATTAATAATTTAAGGATGAGTTGAGAATAAAATTGCAACTTGATGGATGCTGTGATACTAAAAGCCACTCATTTGATGAGATAAAACCAGCCATATTTACCTAATGCATATACAAAACATTTTAGAAAGGCAGAAAGAGTTGACAGGAATGTGTTAGAAGTCAATTACACTTAAAATAAGCAATAGGTTCTAACCAATCTTCATAATTCCTTTCTTATAGCTTTTAGCTTAGTAAATCTTTTCATAAGAAATAATTTGAGATCTTTTAATTTTGTAGTATAACTAAGTAGTAACGATATATAGTTGTACTACACACATCATACTTTAAATAAGTAATCCTTTTGAGATGGGTATATTTGAAACCATGGAGAATATAATCTATGCGGGAAAGAATCTTTCCAAAAATCCAAGGAAATAAAAATTTTATTT
Organism: Aethalodelphis obliquidens; assembly: GCF_003676395.1. NCBI lineage: Eukaryota > Metazoa > Chordata > Mammalia > Artiodactyla > Delphinidae > Aethalodelphis > Aethalodelphis obliquidens. The sequence continues at coordinate 57,746,725 of NW_020837950.1, read as the reverse complement.
GTATTTTTAAAACATAAAATCATTATTAGTGAAGTTATACTTATTACAACTGATTCAGATAATGGAAAGTGAGAAGTTCCAAGAGTCAAGATTAATTGATTTAAGACTTTGGAACTGAGAAATTTCAAACTGCCTTAAAAAATCTAGAAACATTACCCTGATCCAAATGAGATGGGCCTTACATGGCAAGTAGGGGATATTTACCAGGTTGAGAAGGTGAGAAAGGCAGAGTAAATACTACGTCCAAAGAATTAAGGGTGCAGCAATGTACAAACCATTTCTGGGAAGGCAAAAGGTTTACTGTTGCACCTTTGCAACAGTTGCACCAGGAATGGATTACAGGTGTGCTAAGGATATTTCTTCCTTCAGCTCTCAGGAAGGCCAGGAGCCCAGAGAAGCCAGAGGCCCTAGGCAGTCAGACAGCAATTTTGTCTGGTTATAATTACCATGTGGGACACATCATGGAGAAGTTTGGGAAGCACTGGTGGAGGCTTCTTGGAAACATGGGACTATGAAGATAGATGAAGTAAAACAAACAAACAAACAAGCAAACAAATACCCTCTACAGGTATGATATTATTACATATGGTGGGTAATGCCAACGACTTTGGTCTTTATCTCATCATGGTCCATAGGAAATTGTGAAAGGTTTGTAATCACGTGAAGAAAGACAGGCTCAATTTTCTGTTTAAGGAAACAAATAATTCTGGCCGCAGTGTGGAGGCAGCACAGGAATGAAGTGCAGCTTCCAGTTAGGAAGAGAATACAATCTTGAGGTCTTACATTAGAACATAATAATAACAGAGGCAGTGAACCTGCAAAGCACAATTTAAGAGATATCTTTCAAGTAGAACTGCCCAAAGTTTTCAACTTATTATTAGACATTTCCCCCTTTTGACAATGCCTTCCCATTTTGCAAAGAAAGATAAAGCAGGATTTCTTTTATATAGATTTGTTTTGTATTCTGCAAAGAGAACAATACTTGCCAAATTAAAATCTGGATCTTATAATATGTTACAACTTTTCAACTGCTGGAAATGCTTTTTAAACATTTCAATTCATATTGTAGCTATTTAAAATATTCAGTTACTCGTAGAGTTGAGGGAGTTTGAGACTATTCAGTTTGAGACTTCACAGAACAGTTCAATTCCACAAACATTTGTGAGTATCTACTATGTGCCAGGCACAGGGTTAGGTGCTAGGGTTACAACATTCTTCGTTCTTTGAAAAATAATTCTTCTAAAAAGGATTTCTGTATGACAACATCTGAGCATGCGTTTGTATTAAAACAAATAAATCAATCAGTCTGTAGGCTATCTGTCTAATGTTGGGCTTGCTCAGTTCTGTAGAAACCCGTAGCACCGTGCAAGAAAAGACTTGATGCATTTGACAGCAGGTGTTTAGGAAGAATGTACCATAGTAAATGGCAGTACTTGATGAGGAGCACAAAAGAGGGAAGAAAATAGAACAAAAATAATTCAACACACACACAAACACACACACACACTTAAGTTCTTTTACTAGAATGATAAATTCTTCACCCACTTCTTTTAAAGAGCCCTTTTACAAAGCTAAAACAGTATTTATGTAGAACAAATCCTAATTCTTCCTCTTGTAAAAAGTGAATCTGCGGGGCTTCCCTGGTGGCACAGTGGTTGAGAGTCTGCCTGCCAATGCAGGGGACATGGGTTCGTGCCCCGGTCCGGGAAGATCCCACATGCCGCGGAGTGGCTAGGCCCGTGAGCCATGGCCGCTGAGCTTGTGCGTCCGGAGCCTGTGCTCCGCAACGGGAAAGGCCACAACAGTAGAGGCCTGAGTACAGCAAAAAAAAAAAAAAAAAAAAAGTGAATCTGCTTTTTGATACACTACAGAGGAAAACTGAAAATAGTGCAATTAATCTCTCCAATATCTCTATAAAATTCACTCTTTTAAAAGTTCTCCATAAGGTTGAAAAGGGGTGGAAACTTCCTTACATGTAAACATCAATTTTTATAATATTTAAATATAAATAAACCCATAGGTTGTTAATGGGGAAAAGGGTGAGAGGTGATGGTCAGGGGAGAAATGATCTATCCCCTGCTTATTTTCCCAGAATCAGCTCCCATCATTTGACCCCTCTCTGCCCTTTGTTTTCTACCAATACTGAACTCCTTGTAGTTCCCTGAAAATAGCACATCCTTCACACCTCTGTACATGCTGATCTTTCTGAAAGTCCTACCCATCTCTATGCCATGTACTCCATGAAAATTCTGGTTCTTTCCTCAAATCACTTCTGTATACACAAAGGAATAGTCATTTTCTCCTCTATATTACTTCTGAACATTGTTTACATGTCTGTTGCATACATTATACTACAGTATTTGTTTACATGTTCTAATGCCCCCACTGGACTGGAAGGTATTCAAGGGACATGTATTTTTCCAAATTAGAAAAAAATCAGTTTGTCAAAATGTAAGGTGATCCACCTACAGATACCTACCAGATGCAGAAGCATGCATACAAGAAATATCAGGTGGTACAAACAAATTGCTGAGAATATTAATTTTCTGGATAGCTGGGGTATTTAACCCATTACACACAAACCATTTTTAAAAAGTTAAAATAGAAATCTGATATATACTATGTACAACAGATTAAATGGTAAATGTAAATGAACTTTTTTCTTGTTGACTCAAAGTTTTCCCCCTCTCATGCACTGTTCTGTGCTAAAGGTAGCTTTCAAGGATAGAGATGCAGTATGACAGATTTATACAGTGTGGCCTGAATGGGCACCACGGGATTGATGGGTACTGCAGAGCAGCACTACAGAGCTCTACACATGGCCTCCCTGCTTGCATTTGCAAGGTTCATGATTGTTCTACAGTCGCTGAGCTGAACAGCAATGTTACTCTGCCTCTCACCCCAAAGAGAACGACTTTCTCTTTTGCACTCCTGCCAACACCCCAATTTTTTAAGGTACAAAACACAAACATCTATGAAGTTATTTCTTATCAATCCCACCATCTGAGAGTGCAGGATTGTTTTATCCTTTTCTTTGCCTTTTTTTTTTTTTAAACTCTTAGGTTGATCCTAGCCCACTTCTGAGCTCTGTGACCGTCAGTACTGTATCTGCTTTATCTGCTTTGGCTGTTCAGTGTACCTTTCTTCTTCCTAGTACCTGATGCCTTTTTGTTTTGATATTATCTTTGATAATATATTCTACAAGGTTCCCTCCTCCCTCCCTCCCTCCCTCTCTCTCTCTCCTTCCTTCCTTCCTTCCTTGCTTCCTTCCTTCCTCCCTCCTGCCCTTCCCTCCTTCCTTCACAGAGTTTAAAATTCTGGCTCTATTACTTACTAACTGAATTTTAATACAGTAGTTTCAATCTTCATGTCAAATAACCCAAAGTACCTGAGAACACAGTCCAACAGTGGCTCAGTGAGGCAGGTGAAGAACCATGTACCTCTGTGGAGTTTGACAAATCACAGCACATGGGCCAAATCTGTCCCACCATCTGTTTTTATAAACAAAGTTGCACTTTGAACACTTTCTCCCAGTATTCCTATACTTATTCAGAAATTATATACATGCATCCCTGTATTAACATATTGTGTATATTATGTAACACACACAAATGTACATTTAAAAAGTGCTTTAGGGCTTCCCTGGTGGCGCAGTTGTTGAGAATCTGCCTGCCAACGCAAGGGACACGGGTTCGAGCCCTGGTCTGGGAAGATCCCACATGCCGCGAAGCAACTGGGCCCGTGAGCCACAACTACTGAGTCTGCGCGTCTGGAGCCTCTGTTCTACAACAAGAGAGGCCGCGACAGTGAGAGGCCCGTGCACCGCAATGAAGAGTGGCCCCTGCTTGCCACAACTAGAGAAAGCCCTCGCACAGAAACGAAGACCCAACACAGCCAAAAATAAATAAATAAATTTAAAAATGCTATATAAAATAATTATGAATATAAGTTTCTAATATTTTCTTCTCTCACCCTATTGGTGTGTATGTGCATCTTTAGAGATCTCAGTCCTAAACAAGAGGTAATGTATATCAAAGCTCACAGCTCTATCTCTGTATTTCAGAGAAACCAAACCCTATCTACCTGTTATAACAGGTATAATAGGCTATGGCTAAAAGACAATGAAGAGGCTGTTCCAGGACGAGGATGATGATAACAATAAATAATACCTGTACGTGGAAGTCATTGTATGCCTGACCGTTTTAAGCCCTTGGCAAAAAATAACCTATTTAATCCTCACAACCCTATGAGTTAGGTACTATTATTAACCCCCCTTTACAGATAACAAAACTGAGGTAGGGAGAGGTTAAGTAACTTACCCAAAGTCACACAGCTAGTAAGTATTAGAGCTGGGGGTAATATTGGTAGTCTCATTCTTGAGTTCACACTCAACCATTACACCAAAATACATCCCATGATTAAGTGGTAGACCTAGAAGCATTCTAAGTATGCTTAACATGATAACGTCATTGAGCTCCTGCTATATATTCACAACTGTGATAAATGCTTTACTATGGCAATCTGTAAAATCCTCACAATAACACTCTGAAGGAGATATTCTTTTTTAACTTTTTTTTTTTTTTTTTCGGTACGCGGGCCTCTCACTGCTGTGGCCTCTCCCGTTGCGGAGCACAGGCTCCGGACGCGCAGGCTCAGCGGCCATGGCCCATGGGCCCAGCCACTCCGTGGCACGCGGGATCCTCCCGGACCGGGGCACGAACCCTCGTGACCTGCATCGGCAGGCGGACTCCCAACCACTGCGCCACCAGGGAAGCCCAGTAGGAGATATTCTTATACCCAGTTTATAAGACAGAAAATGGTGGTTTGAAGAGGTTAAATAATTGCCAAAGGTCAGAGGAACATTATGTAATAAAGCTGGAATTTGAACTAAGGTTTAATTCCATACCCTCAGATCATGGAAACTAAACTATTATTCCATTATTCCACACTGCTATCCCAAGACAAATTTCTAGGCAATTAAAAATACTATTAAAGGGCTTCCCTGGTGGCGCAGTGGTTGAGAGTCCGCCTGCCGATGCAGGGTACACGGGTTCGTGCCCTGGTCCAGGAAGATCCCACATGCCGCGGAGCGGCTGGGCCCGTGAGCCATGGCTACCGGGCCTGCGCGTCCGGAGCCTGTGCTCCACAACGGGAGCGGCCACAACAGTGAGAGGCCCGCGTACCGCAAAAAAAAGAAAACAAAAAAACCCACAAAAATATTATTAAAGTTCTAGTAAAACTTTGGGGAAAAAAATCATCTGTGAACCAAGACGAACAGGCCTTTGTTACTGGATTAAACTAAAGTTTTCCTCTTTCTTTTTGTAATAAGTGCTAAGCATCAGGAATGTAAGTTATGTGTGTGTATTTTCCCCTGTTTACGGTAGGAGCTTAGTAAAAGAACACCTTTAGAAAAGATAACAATTATATGTAATGAAATATAGAACCAGATTCTCCTGGCAATTAATCACCCAGTGCAAACCTATAGGCTGTTTCTGACAGATCCAAAAGCTCTGCCTGAATTGTTGGATAAGATGTGCCTGGGCTGGCTTATGAAAAGAAATTCTATGTTTAAAACCTTTGAAGGTATTTTAACATATATTTACATATACAGGCATACCTCAGAGATATTGCAGGTTCAGTTCCAGACCACTGCAATAAAGTGAATATTGCAATGAAGTGAGTCACACAAATTTTTTGGTTTCCTAGTGCATATTAAAATTGTAATAGCATTATGTCTAAAAAACCAACGTACATACCTTCATTTAAAAATACTTTACTGCTAAAAAAGGTTAATCAGCATCTGAGCCTTCAGCAAGTCACAATCTTTTGCTGGTGGAGGGTCCTACCTTGATGTTGATGCTGCTGACTGACCAGGGTGGAAGGTGGGGCAGCTGTGGCAGTGTCTTAAGACAATGAAGTCTGCCACATCAATTGATTCTTTCACTGGAAAACTGTAGGGGTGCTATTTGCCCTAATTTCAATATTGTGCCTCAGGGAATGGAAAGCCCAAAGAGAGGGAGAGAGACAAGGAAAAAGCTGGTTGGTGAAGCAGTCAGAACACACACAACATTTATCAATTAAGTTCACCATCTTATATGGGTATAGTTTGTGGTGCCCCAAAACAGTTACGATAGTAACATCAAAGATCACTGATCACAGGTTACCATAACAAGTTTAATAATAATGAAAAAGCTTAAAATATTATGACAGTTACCAAAATGTGACAAAGAGACCTGAAATGAGCAAATGTTGTTGGAAAAATGGTGCTGATAGACTTCCACGGTTGTAAACCTTCAATTTGTAAAAATTGCAATGTCTGCAAAGCACAAAAAAAGCAGAGCACAATAAAATGAGGTATGCCTGTACGGATGTGTGTATGTGCGCACACATACTGCAAATGGATTTTTGCAATATATGTATGTGTGTGTGTGTATATATATATATACACACACACACATATATGTATGTATATACTATGTGTATGTATGTATGTATTTGGCTCTTATATAGGAAACTGCAGAACTCATTGTATTACTGAAAAATGTAGAGAGAAATGAAAGAGACCTTCCCTTCCGGCATCAGGGAGCTATCTATAATTTAACAGAGATATTTCCTGTTTTTAAGCAGTTGGGAAAGAATGATTTCCAACCCAAATACTTAGCTTGGCAAGATAGTGCTATGTTGATAGATGCTTTTATAACTACCTTTATTTTATCTTAAGTATCAATATGAAAGAGAGACAACTGTTTTTTTCTCTCAACCTTTTTTTTTTTTTTTTTTTTTTAAGATTTGGGAGAATAGGAGACGAGAGGAAAGGGAAAGAAAATATTATTACCAGAACAGCTGGACAACAGAGGTTAGCACAGCTCTGACAGATGTGGCTGCATCATCTCAAATCTTACTCTGAAGGTGGGGGAGGGCAATGATTTCTTTGTATCAAAAAAAAGAAAAAATGGAATTCTAGCCAAATATTACGAACTGTTAAAGAAGAGTTTGAAAGTTGCAACTAAAGTCCACCACATTCTCTAACAAAGCATTAAAAAAAAAAAAAAAAAATCTTTCAGGCTTCCCTGGTGGCGCAGTGGTTGGGAGTCCGCCTGCCGATGCAGGGGACATGGGTTCGTGCCCCGGTCCGGGAAGATCCCACATGCCGCGGAGCGGCTGGGCCCGTGAGCCATGGCCGCTGAGCCTGCGCGTCCGGAGCCTGTGTTCCGCAACGGGAGAGGCCTGCGTACCGCAAAAAAAA
>NW_020837950.1:57671376-57739379 GCF_003676395.1 Aethalodelphis obliquidens | reverse complement strand
AAAAAAAAAAAAAAAAAAAAAAAAAAAAATCTTTCATGTAGGTAGGTTATGGATTAGAACTGCCTCAGGCATTAAAATTAATAGGACTGTGGATATAAAAGAACTCAAATAGACAATTCTGCTTTAATAAGTAAATAAACAATAACTGAATTTTGTTTTTCATTACTTGATATTGCTCCTTGATGTCAGTTCAGTATCTTCATTTGCTTTTTTTGGGTTAGTTTTGTCTTTTGTTCTAACAAGAAAGATTTCCTTTAGAAATAGCAAGCAAAGTCCTTGCCTGATTTCAGTGTGATGGTAAGAACTGACATTTAGACTAGATGTTTAGACATTTTTACCTACTTTATCTAAGTTTCTATCAACTATTCTCCTTATCTAGCAGCATTCCCTCCAAACCCCACCTCATCTTGCCAACACATGGCACTACAATTATCCCCACTCTAGGATAACTTCAAGTTCTACTCTGTTTGCTTTTTTCCATCACGGTTTAAACATACTCAGATACCTCTGACCTACTAAAAACCCTTGTTGAACACCTCATAGTGTTTTAGCTACTGCCCCAACTCTTTCTTCCCCATGCAAAGCTAAAGAGTTAAGCTCTAGTTACTCACCTGTTACTCTATCTATCTATCTATCTATTTATGGCTGCCTTGCTGTGCGTGGGCTTTCTCTAGTTGCACCGAGCGGGGGCTACTCTTCATTGAGTTGCGTCGACTTCTCACTGTGGTGGCTTCTCTTGTTGTGGAGCATGGGCTCTAGGCATGCGGGCTTCAGCAGTTGTGGCACACAGGCTTCAGTAGTTGTGGCTCGCATGCTCTAGGCGCAGGCTCAGTAGTTGTGGTGCACGGGCTTAGCTGCTCTGGGGTATATGGGATCTTCCCAGACCAGGGATCGAACCCGTGTCCCCTGCACTGGCAGGTGGATTCTTAACCACTGTGCCACCAGGGAAGCCCTCACCCGTCACTCTTTCTCAGTTGAATCCAATCTGTTCCTATCACACCACCAAACTGACCCTTGTTAAGATCATCAGCGACTTCCAGATTTTTGAATTAAGAAACAAATACTTTTTCTGCCCATATCTTGCCTAAGCTTCCAGCAGGATTTAAAAAGCTGAGATACTCCTTTGTTCTTAAAACACTTCTCTCCTGGTTTCTGACACTCTACACTATACCTCTCATTTCTCTGGATATTCTTACTCAGCTACCCTTGCTGGCTGGCTATTCTCCCTTTATCTAAACTTGAAAACTGAAGTTCCTCAGCACTTACACTTATCTTTCTCCTCTTCCTTCTCTTCACTTTTCCATCCATTCCTCTGACTTCAGTTACCATCTACAGACAAATGATTCCCCAAATCTACATATCAGGTCTACATTTCTCCTCCGAGCTCCAGACTCATGTGTAAAACTTTCATATTTGACATCTCTACTTGGATGTCACACAAGTATATCCATATAAACATACCCAACATAATTCATAATTTTCATTTCCAAGCCTGCGATACTTCCAAGATTCCCATTCTCAGCAAACAGCCTTTCCACCAACCCAGAAACCTAGGAACTGTGTATCTTCTTTCTCCTTTCCCATTTTCAAAACTGCCAGATTCTGTGGATTCTAACTTTGTTCCATTCCCAATGTTTGAACCAGTTTCTCACGGCTATCCTTGCGTCCATTCTTGTCACATCCCTCAAAGATTGGTCATACAGAGTGCTGGAATGATGAAATGACTTTTTAACGCAAATGTGATGACTGTCAGATACTCTCCAATCACATCCTTAATACCATCAATTATTTCTCAATGTCCAGTAAAGGACATACTATGCTCTCTCCAACCTCTATGTCTTTTCAAATGCTGAGTCCTTTGAATTGAATGATCTTCTGCACCCCACTCTCTCTTTTTCTGGCTAACAGTCTATTCATTTTTTAGATTCAGCTAAAAAATCAACAACTCAGGGAAGCCCTCTCTAACCTTCCAGACTAAGGTAGAATCCCTTTCCTCCATGTTTCCATAGCACTTGGTATTTATTCAAAGCACTATGAATACCTATAACTATTTTCTTAAATACTTAAAATTATTTAATAAATAGAAACATTTAATAGAGATGCCATATACCCAAATTGTGCTGATTCTTGTAACATACATTATTTCATTTAACCCTTAGAACAACCTTGAGAGGTTGTCAGACTTACCATATTTCTCTTCTTGCTAGACTATAAGCTCCATGAGAATGGGGAACCATATTCGTATCGTTTACTATTCCATTCCAATACCCAGCCAGGAATATCTTAAGTGCTCAATAAATACTTGTTGACTGACAGCAGTTTTCAAACACACAAACCACAACAAATAGCCTCCAACTGGCTTACCTAGTAAATCAGGTTATATAAATGTTCTATTTTGTATGGTTTATAGTGAAAGAAGTGGCTTTATGTCAAATCACACCTGGTTTCAAATCCTTAATTTTCCATTTGCTAAGTGTGTAACATTTATTAGCCAAGTCATTTGGATTCTCTGAGATTTATTTTCTTCATTTCTAAGATGTCGTAATTTTACTACCTCTCAGAGTTGTTCCATGGATTAAATGAGATAATGTATATTAAACCTAATACAATTTCTGGTATATAATACGTACTAAATAAATGAAAGCTATCCTTATTAAGAAATGTCTGACTTTGTGAATTCATTTGTTCAGTACTTTGTCATTCCATTGGGTTCTGATTTGTATGGTTTCTGTAAGCAATCAGCAGGATTATTATCTTGTTAATCTGTATGTAATATCACTTTTTTCTCCAGCAGCTTTTAAGATTTTTCTCTTTATCATTAGTTTTTCACAAGTTAATCATGGTGTGCCTTGTGTAATTTTCCTTATGTATAGCCTGTTTGGGATTTATTAAGACATATATATTTTTTCATCATATTGGGAAATTTTTGTGACCATTATTTAATCAAATAATTTTCTGCCCCAATCTCTCTGATTTCTTTTTAAGTACTCTGATTACATGATATCATCCCACAGGTTACTGAGGCTATATTCTTTCCATGACCCACACTGCCAATATACACACACGCACACATTTTTTCTTTCTATGCTTCAGTTTGGATAGTTCTATTGTTATGTAGCACCTAATCTGTTAAGTCCAACCAGTGTGAATTTCTGCTTTAGATACTATATATTCCAACTCTAGAATTTTCACTTGATTTATTTCATAGCCTCCATTTACCTCCTCTTAATTATGTTTTCCTTTAAATTCTTAAATACATTTATAATAGCTGCTTTAAAGTTTGCTAATTTTATCATCCCTATTAGCTTTGGTCTATTTTCTATTGAATGCTTTTCCTGCTAATTATTCAGTTTTCTTATTAAAAAGACATCAGGTGAGACTGAGGATAGAGGAGACGGTACTGAAAGTCTGAAGAGAGAACATATTAGATTGTTGTCTAAGAGAGTGAAACAACAAATAGACTAGGAGTAAATGAAATGATGTTATCCAGAAGAAAATGAGATTAAGAAAAAAACAATCTGTGGAAATCACAGTTTAAATACCTTCAAGGAGTTTCAATGAAATGTTTAGATTTTTTTTGAGGAGGAGGTTTTGAAATAACAGATAAAGCATCTGACTATTTTAAGTAATTTCTGTAATTATGTAATTTTCAGTAAGAAACTGAAAAGAACTCAAAAGTAAATAGAAGAAAGTGTGATCACTGTACACAAATGGGATTGCCATTAGATATCTGCAGATATCTAGCCAAAGAGAATACAGGGGTTGCCTTTCTATCTATATTCTTCATGGTAAGACTGAGTTTACTGAAACTATATGGCCCAGACACTCAGACTAAGAACTCCAGTTTCACAAAAATGCTTCAGGGCCTTTAGTGATTCCCTGACCCCTAATCAAACTTGCTAAAAGAGTATTACCTCTAGTCTTCCTTTCACAAATCCAGGAAGCAAATCATCATCAGTTTGGACTTTAGTTCAAAGTTGACTAGAAATTTCAAGAAATTTCAAGAACTTTAGAAGGAAATAATTTGGAGAAGTACAACAAAAACAGTAACAAAAATGTGGTCCACCTGGCCTTTATCTTGAAGCAGAGTATTCTCTTGGCTCAAATTTCCTCAGTTCATGGACCAATCTGGTCTTACCCTCTCTCTGCACCCATCTCCCCACCCCAAGGCCATGTGATAAAAGAATTAACAGGAAAGACACACTGCAAATTATTCTTTCTTATAAATCCTCTCCCCAACAATCTGCATACAAAAAACATTAAATAATCTCTAAGCATAATAAGTAAGGAGGATGTAAGAAGTAGTTTAAACATCTCTGAAATTTGGGGGCTTGTTTTGCTCAGTATGAAGCCCTAACCTTTGTCACTGCAACAACATTCAGATGTGATTATGAGGAAAGTTCTTTGACAAAACTATAAAAATATAACCTCTCAAAGATTAAAACCATGCACGGCTGTTGTACCAGTAATATTATAAAACACATAGCAACTTCATACCAGAATATTAGTGCTTAAGAACTTTTGTTACCTGAAAATGACACCTTTCAGAGCAAGGAGAAACATGTCCTAAACCCATCCCAGAGTTTTAATGGAGAATTTGAAATTTAAAATAACAGACACACAAGAAAGTGTTACATGTTAGAAAGAGCCATTCCTGTCATAATGTTCTAACTTATTTTACCAGATCTAAAGAAGTGAAGACAAATTCTGATATCCTATTAGCTCAGGAAAAATTGTATTTCCTACAAAAAGCAGGCCACAATTGAGGTCAGTAAAAAGTAAGTAAAAGCTGGAGGCCACCTGTGACCCAGGACCCAGATTTCCACTCTGATTATACCTGCGGCATCATGATCATCATCCATTTAAACTCTGACAATGATAAAGGTAAAACTTGAGATTGGAGCTGCCCAATAGAAATATCAAGTGAGCCACATATATAATTTAAAAATTTCCAGTAGCTATACTTTAAAAGTTTTTTAAAAAGGTAAACTTACCTTTAATAGTGTATTTTATTTAATATAATACATCCACAGTATGATTTAAATATCAATGTAAAAATTATTAAAGAAATAGTATACTTTTTTCATACAAAGTCTTTGAAATCTGGAGTGTATTTTATACTTAAAGCACATCTTGATTTGGACAAGCCACAATAGCCACATGTGGCTACCAAACTGACAGGCAGTTCTAGGGTATGTGGAGAACTTCACTGAAGAAACTATTCCCAGATACAAACTAAATTGTTAGGACACTGGATAAATTACCCTTATGAAAGCATTAACCAGTCTCATCAACTTCCTTCACATGAGAGAGCATCTTTCTCTTCCAAAGACTTTTGTTTATCTTCACCAGTAAATTAAAAAATGTGTAAATTCATTAAAAAAATTAACCATTATCAGCTGAAAAATGTTTAGCTCATTAATAACAACAACAAAAGGATCACGGCTAAAACTCACTATAAAATAGAATCTGTGACAACAGAGGTGTATTTCAAGTAAAATTTTAATTTGTTGTTCAGTTACATGCTGAACTCTGCTTTAACTCTAGTTTAGATTTCTACTAAAGGCACTAATTGTTAGAAAAGTAATCCTGTAAACTATCTGATTTTACTTGTTAAGAGAACTATGTAATGGAATTGTACTGTTTCTATGACACTGGGTCCCAAATTCTTGTCATACACTTTTAGTAGAAATTCAAGATTTCAACTCATTCAAGTTCAGAGATATGATAAAATGTCTATTAATTAGAGCATTATATTCATTTTAAGAAACAGAGCTAAGGTCTTCTTGTTAGGTACTACTTTTAGAAATATTATGTATATATATGTATGTATGTATGTATTTATGTATGTATAAATAAATACACAGAAGTAAAATTATATTTCAACTGTCTGAAATAGATACTATTATGTGGTTTGTTTTTCTATATTTATATTTACATATATGTAAATTGTGGGTACATATATTATCTATAGAAATTAAAATATGAAAAGAAATTATGTAATTATATAATTATGCTTTGCATCACTTGTCACACTAAGTGCCAATATGGGGAGTGGTGGTTAATTCATTTTTGTCACAGATTGTGATGTTTCAATGTAGTGAAGGCCACAGCTAACCATTTTCTATCCTCTAGCAATAAACATTAAAATAAAAACAGCTTCCAATATTACTGTTCCTTCCAATTCCCACTCAATTTATTGTAATTTCATCCCTTAAGACAAAAACTTTGTAAACTGCTGTAGCAAAACTATTCCCATTCCCAAACTCCTGAAGTTGGAAGCAGCAGAAAACAGAAGGTAGGCCCGTGTGTGTATAAAACTATTGTTAGGCAAAATCACCTGCATTAAAAAGCAGAATTAATTAATTAGCCAACCAAATAAATATTTATGTCTGGTGCTGGATTTATCAAAGATAAGCAATATCACCCTTACCTTAAAGAAGCTTACAGAATGGAGATGACAGGTAACAAATGGTTTCAAATCATGATGAAAAATTGAAAGTTTTGTTCTTAAAGGCAAAACCTGTATAACTTTTCTAAACAAAATAATCATAACACAAACCTCTCACAACCCTTCAAACTATATAGAGATGGGATTCACTTGAGCTCAATTAAGTAGAATTCTTTTTTTTCTTGTATCAGATGCCTACTTTTATTACACCTGCACCCAATCCAGTACAAATAGCAAATGAATTTCTTCATTTCTTCATTTCCATATTTTCTGTAAGATTCACAATTGTGAATTCACTAGCAACTTGACAGCTAGGTTGCTAAAGAGAACTTAAATTCCTCAGGGAAAGAAACTGTTAATGGTATCTTAAACTAAAGCCCCCAATATACTATCCTGGTCTTGCACTCCTCCTTCTGCTTTTTGAAAAGATTATACTTTATATAAACTTCCTCAGGTATTTGCACACATTTCAGTCCTCCTAAAACACAGGACTTCAAATTTTATTATCTTGGGCAGAAGTAGTCTGATAATATCAACTCAGATTTGATCCTAAATCCCAGGGAGCTGTTGATGACCTATGCAGCTACAGCTGTGAGTAGTTAAGCCATTTCCTTTTCAGTGAATAATTCTGAAATGGGTTTACTGCCTAGTATTAACTAAATGGGGACGTAAAGAAAGAAAAAACAAAACTGTAAATCCATATGCTGCACTACAGGATACGCTGTCTCACCTACTTTTAAACCCCTCAGATCTGGTCATACAGTGCTCTTAAAAAATTGTGTTATTTCTAAGAATGGCCAGGCAAAAGCACTCATGTCTCAAGGTAAAGGTTCTGGTGTGTGTGGGAGGGGTATGACACACTGTCACTCACTACATCCTCTACACATACACTCAGATTACCATTCACTTCAGTTAGCTGTCTAAAGTTTTTCCTTAACAAAAAAAATAAATTTTTTTTAACCAAGAAATTTCTCCTCTATATATTCCTAAAAATAAAATTGCTGAGTCCAAATGAGAGATGGTCTCCCCTTCCTGAAATTTACCAATATAATGTTTAAAACATGACTGAGCTCTAAATGAGTAAAACTAAATACAGTCTTAAAATTGCCACACAATTCTCGACTTTGCCAATACTCCTTTGAATCATCAGGCTGACTTCTCTCCTCGGTTCTGTCAACATCTTGGTTTCCCTCCACCCCCTTCCACCTCCCTGACAGCATTACTTGTGCTAAGGAAGCTGATGATAAGAAATCTGACCCCACATCCTTTGAGAAGGCATTCATTCATTTCAGCTATTATGGAGCCAAGAATGGCTCAGGACTGATAAACAGGGAGGAAGATGGGATGGGGATTATAACTGACATTTATGCTGGAAGTTTATTATTACTCTCCTTTTACACAGGAGGAAGTTTAGAACAAATTAAAAGTGATACTGTTAGTAACTAGCAAGGCTATGCACATTCAGCTTATTTTAAAAATAAAAATGACTGCTTTCTGTGAATATAAAAATGATACATAGTATTGTAAACGATTTTGACACAATACTGATTTACATTAATTAGAAAGTAAAAATTAACAAAATGATGGCCCTGTTAACATTTTTGGGAACAATCTTCCAGATCACTGTACATTGTTTCACATAAAATTTGTGTTATTTATGACTGCTTTATAACCTATTGATACTTTTGTTTCTCAGTAATTATGGTGTATCGATTTCTTTTACTGTTAATACATATAGTACACATCACCATTTTAATAGCTGTTTATTATTTTGTTACATATAACACATATGTAATATTTAATCCTCAAAGCAACCCTTAAGATAGGTGGGTACCATTAGTCTTATTTTAGAGATTCAACCTATAAAAATCCTGCAACAAACTTTTTTTTTTTTTTTTTTTTCAGTACACGGGCCTCTCACTGTTGTGGCCTCTCCTGTTGCGGAGCACAGGCTCTGGATGCGCAGGCTCAGCGGCCATGGCTCATGGGTCCAGCCGCTCCACGGCATGTGGGATCTTCCCGGACCAGGGCACGAACCCATGTCCCCTGCATCAGCAGGCGGACCCTCAACCACTGCGCCACCAGGGAAGCCCCTGCAACAAACATTTTAAACTAACATCTTGGATTGTTATATCCTAGGATAAATTCCTAGTGGGACAAAAGGTGATCACTTGAAGTTTTTTTGTTACATATTAACTACCTTCTAGAAAGGTTATGCTAATTTATGCCCACAATCACTTTTATCTACATATATTTTCAAAAGTATAATATGGAAATATATGATATTGAAAAAAATGTAGAATGCCTTCTAGAAATGTCCAAGAAAAACATGTCATAGGTCAAATCTCATGCCATTGTGCTGTCTATATATATTCTTTTGCTATCTTGGAATATGAAATTCAGGATCCTAAATGTCTGCTATACACTTAATTACCAAATTAAAAATAATCTCTATTTTCTTGAAAAGCCTTTCTCCTTTATTCTTGTCCTTACTAGGAGATCATATAGGTTTAAAAAAAAAAAAAAAAAGAAAAGGAAAACACCCAGAGTTTTTAGAGACCGCATGCAGTTCAGGAGTGAACTAAAGAACAAGAGATAATGAGAAGCAAGACTGGAACTAGGGCAGATTCAGACAGAATAGCCTTCGCATTAGTAGCCCCGTTGGCCCCCCAAAGAGCCCCTCTGACATTAGAATGCTCGTTTCATCTTGTTACACTATTTGAACATGCTATTTAGAGATTCATTCAGGCAATAAATATCCCTGGAGGCAGAGAGAGAATGGGGATTAGGAACTTTTCTTTGGTGGGTGTTGAGGGAAGGTAGGAAAACCTGAAATATCTGGAATGTGGAAGGAACACGGGTGGGAAATTAAAAGGTGGGAGGCACCATGATGTAGTAGGAAAAACATGGGCTTTCAAAATAGACTGGGTGATCATTTCATAATATATACAGATATCAAATCATTATGTTGTACACCTAAAATAAAACATTATACGTCAGTTACACCTCAATTTAAAAAAGGGCTTAAACAATTTCAGGCAAACAGTAGGCAGATTATAACAGGATCATATCTATTCATTCTGTGAGAGGGACTTGGAAATAACTTATGAGCATTTAGGTTCCCACACAAAAACTCCCACACAAGTGATACTTTGGAGATCTTGACCTCTTAAATCCATACAGCAAAAGAGGAACTGGACTTTTTTTAACTCTAGAACTACTTCATTCTGTGGTTTGAGTCTTTGGATAGTTTTTTCTTTCTTTTTTGGGGGGCTGTGGTTTGGGAAAGCAGAGGTAGGATATGGACACAGTTTTTAAAATGACTCACTACATTTCCTAGGTTGTATGTATATATAATTGGATAGATAGATAAGATACTTGTGGCAGGCAGAATAATGACCCCCCAAAACGTGTATGTCCTAATCCCTATAACCTATGAATATATGTTAGGTAACATGGCAAAGATGAGTTAAGGTGGCAGATGGAAATAAGTTTGCTAAACAGTTGCCTTTAAAATAAGGAGATTTCCCTGGCTTATCCCAGTGGGCCCAATGTAATCATAAGCGTCCTTGAAAGTGGAAGAGAGTATCAGAAGAGGGAACTGAGAGATGGCAGCATGGGAACTCAGCCTGACATTGGTGGCTCTGAAGATAAAGGGAATGGGGATGAGCCAGGGAAATCAAGTAGCCATTAAAGATGGAAAACGTGAGGAAATGGATTCTCCCCTGGAGCCTCCAGAAGAGAATGTGCCTTACTGACACTTGATCTTTGCCCAGTGAGATCAGTGTCAGACTTCTCATCTACAGAGCTGTAAGATAATAAATTTGTGTTGCTTTAAGCCATTAAAAAAAAAAAAGGGGAGACTTCAAAGTATAATTATACTTAGTTAAAACTTCCAATTGGGCTTCCCTGGTGGCGCAGTGGTTGAGAGTCCGCCTGCCGATGCAGGGTACACGGGTTCGTGCCCCGGTCTGGAAAGATCCCACATGCCGCGGAGCGGCTGGGCCCATGAGCCATGGCCGCTGAGCCTGTGCGTCCAGAGCCAGTGCTCCGCAATGGGAGAGGCCACAACAGTGAGAGGCCTGAAAAAAACTCCCAATTAATTGATAAGAAGATTTTCTTATTTTTTCATATTCTTAGTTTCCTCATGTGTAAAACAGTGCTCATCATAGAACCTCTCTAATGAAGTTGATATAAAAATTAAAAAAAAAAAGGAATTGACAGACTGGAGTGCACATCTGCACGTCTGTTCTCATCCTATGTGTGGCCTCTGCGAAGTTATTCTCACTTTATTTCTGTAGCTTCAGCTTTCTCATCTGTAAAAGGACAGGTACTGGACCACTATATCTAACATATTCTTTAGCTCAAACATTCTGATCAGACTTTATTGTACAAATAAACTCTAGAAGTCATTAAAACAGCTACAATTTATCCAACAATTTCTAACATTTAAAACATAAAATTATTGACCCATATGATCCACATGATTACAATTAGCATTAGAAGATAACTTTAGGACCTGATTAAAGCATTAAATATTTCATGGAAAAGTGGGCAAATCTGATATGTCGACTTTGTCTAAACTGGTTTAGCTCTAGACTGGGTTTAATGTATGAAATCATTACATATACTATCAATATCTAAAATGAGCAGGGGCAAATGAGTATTATTTTTCAATTTTAATTTATTTCAAAGGTTAATTAAAGTAAAACCAGTGTTGGACCTAATTTTTATATCTACATAATATTAAGTTTTTAAAAATATATCTTAAAAAATAAGCAGTTAATATCCAGTCAAAACAAATAATTTCCAGATCAATGTTAATGCCATACTTCTAAATTCTCTGTTAACATAATTATGAACTCTGTTATAATCTGTTTCTTTTGCTTACTAAACTTCCCATTAATTGCAAAGACATTAAAATAAATATGTTACTAACGTCCCATGCTTTTCCTCAACTGCTTAAACTGCTGTTTTGAACCCCAGTAACCTTTGTGGGTATTAATAATAAATGTACTGACAGTTTAAATCACTGCTCTAGTAACAAAATACCCAAGGGTACTTATATATATTTGTAAACCGAGATAGGACAATTAAGAGTAAATACAGTGAGATTATTAATAATTTCAACTATTTTAAGGACCACTTACATGTAAAGTAATTTATATTGTATTAAGTTATATAAAAAAACTAAATAGATACAAGTTATTTTACATAGCTTCTGTAAATATTTGCTGAAATAACTGTGTTGGAAGATCAGTACATTAGCCAGGGTTTTTTAAAGGGGATTTAGCAGGGATTTTAAAGATAAATCAGTTTAAGAAACATTTCCAGAAGAGTGGGAAAGGTTAAGAGTACCCACCAGGGATGCTGAGGGACCCCAAATCTAGAAACTATAGGAAGCTATTACTGCTTAGGAGCTTGAAGGAGTAAGGGGGAGGAGACAGTTCTATCAAAACCTAAATAAAGCTGAAGCTGCTGGGAAGGTAGGGTGGCGGCTCAAAGCACAGGAAATCTAGCCACAGTGACACAGCCAATGCTAGAACCGTAGTGCTACACAGGATGGGAGAGGAAAGACATATCCTGACTTCTTTCTCCTCCCATCATCTAATCTCCTCTTGATGCTTTTCACTGAACTCAATGGAATGGAAGTCAGGGCTACACAGTCCATAGGGGTCACCTCGCCCTCCCTTTCATGTAGAGATATACATATGCAACACTAATAAAGGCAAGAGTAGATCTGGGGAGTGGGAGGAAAACAATCAGAACAACTGCTATTTCTTAATACTGTTTGATAAGAATCACTTTAGTACCCTTCTGGAGAATATCCCTAACCCTCTTCATCATCCAAATACATTACCACAAAGGCTTTGGTATATTCTATCCACAATACCATTGATGGTCAGTTTGGTAAAGTCTGACAAAGCTTACAGATAGAAAGCCTGGAGGTTAGTTACTACATGCAGGTTAATTGCCAACAAATAAAAAAATTGGTCTCATGTTACCTATCCAAATCAGTAGATAGCTAGATGATCTGTTTAGATGGATCTAACTAGCTTGTTTTCATAACAGTTTTGTCATTGTGGTCTGGGTTTGTTTACAAGCCAAGCTGTTCCTTTAATTCTGTTCTTCCCTTGTGCTTTTGGTTTCATACCTAAGAATCCATTGCCAAATCCAAAGTCATTAAGATTTATCCCCAAGTTTTTGTCTAAGAGTTTTATGATTTTAGCTGTTATATTTAGATCATTGATCAATTTTAAGTTTTGTATATGGTGTGAGGCAGGGGTCCAACTTCACTCTTTCCACGTGGATATCCAGTTGTGCCAGCTTGAAGAGTTTACTATTTCCCAACTGAACAGTCTTGGCCACTGTTGAAATTCAATTGGCCATATATTCATGGGTTTATTCCCAGACTCTCAATCCTATTCCATTAATCTACATACAGTCTATCTTGATGCTAGTACCACACTGTTTTGATTACTGCTTTGCAGTAGGTTTTGAAATCAGCAAAGTATAAGTCCTCTACCTGGTTCTTCTTTTACATATCGTCTTGGCTCTTTGGGGCCCCTTGTGTTCCATATGAAGCTGAGGATCAATCTTTTCATTTCTGCAAGAACATTGTTGGAATTTTGACAGGGATTACATTTAGCCTGTAGTGTGCTTTGAGTGGTACCTACATCTTAACAATAATAGGTCTTTCAATCCATGAACACAGGATATCTTTCCATTTATTTAGGTCTTCTTTAACTTCTCTCATGAATGTTTTATAGTTTTCAATGTACAAGTATTTCACCTCCTTGGGTAAATTTACTACTAAGTATTTTATTCTTTTGGATGTTATTATAAGTGAAATTGTTCTCTCAATTTCATTTTCTGATTGTTCACTGCTGGTATATGGAAACACAATCTAAAATAATTTGAGTGCTACCAAGGAAACAAAACAGCCAGACTGTGACTTAACATTTGACCAAGTACCACACTGCTTTTTTCTAGAACACTTGATGCAAAAGTGGTCGAGCAGCTAATTTTCAATAGAATTCTCTATAATGCTTCAACTTTCCCTTCATGATTTTCTTCATTAATTCATTTCTTCTTCTCTAACATAAATTTAAAAACTGATTGCTTCAATGCCCAATGATTCCATGAGGCTGGCAGTTAGGATATGCTCAGTTCAACTGCCATATTAAAGTAGAGTTTCATGTTAATAGCTGAGTAAATGAAATACAATAAGTCTAATTTTTCACTTGATTCCATGAGATAAGCAAAGTAAAAAGCTCTAGCAAACTTCCTAATACATTTTCTTAATTCTTTTGCAACAAATAGTGATTTCAGAAATATTTACTAAAGGATGAGTAAAAAAATACTATCGGAGTAATTGTATATATAGCACAGTGGAAAAGTGTGCCTCATATAACGATTATTTGGAAACAGGGATTAAAACTTCCTGTAGGAGCAGGGGGGATGGAAAGGGCATTTAATCCAAAACATGACACTGGATCCATCTGAGACACACTACAGTGTGCTTTCTTGTTGCTTTACAAGTTTTCTAATAGCAGTTCCTGAATATCACCATAGAAGTAGATCTGAATCCCAGCTCTGAAACCGAGGAGTTATATGGTTTTGTGAAATTAATTTAAGGCCTTTGAACCCCCATTTTCTCATTGAAGGTTGTTTGAGAATTAAATATGCACATATTTAAAGCATGCAGCACTAAACCAGAGGTTTGCTGTTATACTGCACTTCCTTCACCCAATAAGTAAGCCAGAATACAAAAAACAGGCCTACCTGAAGAGAGTCTCCATGGCTAACATTTACCTCATAGAATGCCTCTTAGTTTTTTTTGTTTGTTTGTTTTTTTGCCGTTCGCGGGCCTCTCACTGTTGTGGCCTCTCCCTTCGCGGAGCACAGGCTCCGGATGTGCAGGCTCAGCGGCCATGGCTCATGGGCCCAGCCGCTCCATGGCATGTGGGATCTTCCCAGACCGGGGCACGAACCCGTGTCCCCTGCATCGGCAGGCGGACTCTCAACCACTGGGCCACCAGGGCAGCCCCATGCCTCTTAGTTTTAACACCCACATCTCAGGGAGTATACGTCTCTTAATCCAACATTTTCCAGTGGATGTTTATACAGGAAAAGTTCTCTACTTAAATTTCTCAAACGTAATATAACATTTTAAATGAAAGGATGTATGAGGCGAAAGTCTCATGTTACAGCCCAAATACAAGTGGTGGAAAGGGCAGATCATGTGTAGACATTATGAAAGCCCTCAGAGTGTCAACCAAGCAACTTTTCCTTAACAGCTACATTTGATTGTTAGGTCGGCAGGAAGCACGGTTTAAGCATTTTACATCCTAACATCATAATTTGCTAGTTTAAAAACATTCCATTATATGGACTTAGCAGGTTTTAAGAAACTGGTTGGGCATTTTTGGGAAATGGGCTCCTGGTTAGCATTTTCAAGTAGGATACCTCGCTTTCTAGGATGTTAAGTGTTAGGTAGGAAATGCCTGAATACTAAAAAGGTATTCTAACATCAACAAGGCATTTTTAGTTTAACTGCAAAAAAAGCTCACGTCATGTAATTTTTAAGTCATCTTATCTCTTTAATTTTATTTTCTAAGGAAAGGGTTTGTTTTATTTATACTTCCCAGGGCTTTTTCCCTCAAGAGAAAATGGTATCCAACAGCATACAGTAGGTACTTAGTAAATAGGAACGACTTATATTTAACCTATTCTATTACATATATTTGTATTGTTATATATTTCTATGTCCAGTATCATACCTACAAGATGAATTTTTCCCATGTGTAGTCTGTTGATTTATCTTTTCAACTCTACTAACATATGGACTAACATATAGAGGTAGCCATGTTCTTAGTACTGTTATATACATAATTTATCGAATGTCCTGTGGTAAAATTTGCTGTGACTATAAAAGGTGTTCAGCTTACCCTGTAGAGATTATAGAGATGATGATTATAGTAACAGTTAACATTTACTGAGTCATTATCTGTTAAATGCTGTTTTATAAACATCATTTTATACTGATAGGAGCAGCATAATCTAGAAGTATGTATTAACACTATCACAATTTTACATATGAGACGATATTGCCCAGGGACAAACAGTTACTAAATTGTTTGTTTCTTTCTGGGGAGTGGGTTGTTAAATATTTATCGGCATACCACTAGTGGAACTAGGCAAAGAATTATCAATAAATTGATTTTTTTTTCTTTTCTTAAAAAGTAAATCAATACCCATTGAGATTTCTATCATAAATAAATAAGTCAGGGCATTCTCTGCAACAGATTATAATATTTGCTTTGTATTTTTTTGCTATTTTACTTTTGTTTCATCAACTTTGTCTTATTTAGGATTATAATTTTCCAGTATACCAGGCAGTAATAAGTAGTATAGTTTAGTGGTGTGGATTAGACTATAAACTTCACAATCAGATAGTCTTGGTTCAAATCTCACCTCTAAACACTGGTTCGTAGTGATTGACAATTCCCATGGTAGACATACCCCAACATGGGTACTGACTGTTTAAAACTGATTTGTAACATTCGTGAAAAAATTTAAAGCAGCTCCTGCAAACTGGTAAGAGCCAGTTCTAGCACAGCACTTGGTCCAACTCTAAATGCATCCAAATCAACACAAGGTATTACTTGAAATACAGTTTTAAGTAATGATTACTGTGTCGTGTAAATTTCTTTAAACCCCATGAAATATTCATGATTGTAGCATGTGGCGTCACTCACTCAAAGGCGAGAAATGAGATTTTATAACATTTCCCATAAGCAAAAGAACATGTTAAAGAGCATAAAAAGACAAGTTACAGACTGAGAGAAAATATTTGCAAGGTACATATCCAACAAGCAACTTGTATTTAGAATATATAAAGAATTCTCAAAACACAACAGCCAAATAACCCAACTAGAAAATGGGGAAAAGATACAAAAAGACATTTTACCACAGAGAAGATATTAAGGGCAAATAAGCACATAAAAAAAAAGTGGGCCACTAGGCAAGGACATCAGGAGGAACTAGAAAAGGCAAGGAAACAGATTCTCCCCTAAAGCCTCCAGAAAGGAATGCAGCCCTGCCATCGGCTTGATTTTAGCCAGTGAGATACATATTAAACTTCATACCATGTGACCCAGCAATTGCACCCTTGGGCACAAGGAAATGAAAACTTCTATTCACACAAAAATCTTTATACGGATGTTCATAGCAGCTTTATTCATAAGAGCCCAAATCTGGATATAACCTAAATGTCCTTGGACAGGTGAATGGCTAAACAAACTCGGATATATCCATATGGTGGAATACTACTCAGCAACAAAAAAAGTTACAACCATTGATACATACAACTTGGATGGATCGCAAGAATATAATGCTTACTGGTAGAAGCCAATCTCGAAAGATTACATATTTGCTCTATGATTGTAGTTATATGACATTTTTGAAATGACAAAACTGTGGAGATGGACACAGACTTGTGGTTGCCAAGGGACAGAGATGAAGGGAAGAAGGGAATATTCAACAATAAAGGAGTATACAAGAGAATTCTTTGTGGTGATCCAAAATACAAGGCTGTATCTTGACTGTAGCAGTGATTACATTAATCTATAAATGGGATCAAACAGTGCTGAACTATACACACACAAATACACATGCAAATGCACAAATACAAATGAATGCATGTAAAAACTGGTGAAAACTAAATCAGGTCTGTAGTCTAATTAACACTATTAAACTCACGACAATGTCCTGGTTTTAATATTGTTCTACAGTCATATGAAATGTCACATTTGGGGGGAGGTAGTGAAAGGTTCCTGGGATTCTATGTACTATTTATTACAGCCTTCTGTAAATCTATAATTATGCTAAAATAAAAAGTTAAAAAATAAGAGGGAAGAGAAAAATGATCCACTGCGTATAAAATTAAGATAATTAGAATAGATATTTAATACATAAACTCTCATCCTTTTATATTTCTGTGTTTATATGTTTTTTAATATGTTGTATAATGTACTTGTATATAATTTATAAATAAATAAGCATATACTGGTGGTTCATGCTAAAAAGTAAAAAAGTTTACCTTTTAGAGACCAATGCTCTGAAGTATTATTAGCATACCTTTCGTAAACAGTGAAAAACAAAATGTAATATAGTATTCTGACACATTATCTCCAGAATATTAACCAAGCATTAAACAGTAAAAGAAATACAAAAAATAAATTTGAAAAAATGTTAAGTAGAAATAGAATAAGCACCAGCAATTCTGGCAACTAGTCATTTATGTTGCTTCTCTCTGGAAAAGACTTTAGCAATCCTAACACACTTTCAATCAGCTGTAAAAACCCTTTGTACGCTCATCTAATTTATGGATGTTATTGATGTTATTACTGTTATTATTATTTACATATTCTTATTCATTCTTTTTAGACAATCTGTGACTCGGGATTAACCCTACCAACAGTTTTGGAGGTTATAAAAACAAATGAAACTAAAACTGAAACAATTTTTGCTCAGCAAGGTATCCTTCCTCTATTACACATACTTGAAGAACCCTGGAAATTAGTTGGTAAAGATTAGCAAATTCAAGCTCCATATATTGGCAGACCATTTTGTTATCAAGCAAATAGTCTCTCTGTTCAATTAATAACTAGTGTTTTTACTGCCCTTCTAAAAAAAAAGTACGAATTTATGGTTTTGGAGGGGAACCTGGCAAATGTAGACTGTTGTTTAATATTAGCCGATCAACAGTTAAGCCATAAAGATTCATCTCTGGATTTGTCATTTTTGAGGTACTGTCTTATAGAGTAAGTTGAGAATTATTCATGGAAATTTGTCTTAGGTGAACTTACAGCAAGTGATTAACTGGCTTATGAAATACCTTAAACATTTAAAGTCACTCCCTCAAGTACAAAGATGTTCACACTACAGCTATCCTGGTATTTCCTGATTTGGTAAAGAAAATGGGCAAGGAAAGAGGAAATTTCAAATATATCTTTAATTTTTTTGGTTCTTTAGTTCATGTTATTAAAGTTATCTCATTGTTCCTTCATTGTGAATTCTTAAAAATCTTCCTCTCAGGGGGCTTCGCTCTCTAAACTGTGCTTTTATTTTTTAAAGTTATTTATTTAGTTTTAAAGTTTTACTTTGAAGGTAGAGCATTCACTACAAAAAATATGATTCAAAATCATGGAATGAGAAGCTCACGTGAGGACACTGGATCTTTATTATTACACCGAAACTCGAAGCCTGTGATTTATTTACTTTTTTAAAGTAACTGACACCTTGTCACAGCTACCTTGCCTTGGAGAGGTTAAAAAGTTGTCCAAGTTCCAGACAGCAAAAAGAGCAGCCTCTAAACTGCCAACATGCAACGTGCTTGGACAAGCACTTTCTTTTTACAATGAAGTAACAGGCTTGCTTTTTCAGTGCAACCAAATTCAAACAACGAAAGCAGCCACTCCAAGCCATGAGCAGGGACAAACCGAGGGCCAAGCTTATGGTACGCACAGGAGCACTCCCAACTGGGCAACCGTGGGCAAACACAAGTTTTCTCTTCAAAGAAATGTTTTAATATTACATATGCATCAGCCCCTGAGGTATCCACAGCTTTGTTAACAGTATGTTTTCAATATGCACTGAACAACAGCATGAATTGCTGTTCTGAACACAACATTCCTTTGGGCTTTCAAGATGATGTACAGGAAGAGTAGAGAAAATAAATGTTATTCCTCTCATAATTCTGAATACCATATGAAATGGTTATGGTAGAAAACAAATTAACACACAGAATGTGGACATTCCTTTGGAAGAGAATACCTGGTGCCAGTGTTTTACTTATTCATTTATTCAGGGTTTGTGTGTACTAAAGCCCTGTGAATTTAAGTTCATCTCTGAAATAATCATAACATGAATTGCTACATATCTCTCATTTCAAAATTTGGAAAAGAGAAAAATTAAAGTCTTGCTCCACATATCAATAATAATAATAATAAAGACAGAGATCTAAGGACAAAGAATTAACAAAAGTAGTTTTTAAGGAATCTAAAGATATTTTTCATTCCTTTAGAGGCATGCTAAATGTATACATGTTAAAATACCTTTAAAAAATTTAGTCCAGAAGAAAATCAAAGCCTGGTTTAGGTAAATATTCCATACAAAATAAGGACCACATAAAGGTAGATGTTTTATACACTCTGCCATGAGGATTAGTGGATCTATAAGTAGGCTTGCAGGAAAGTCACAGACAAAACATTAGAAATCTGGGTATATCATTGTAAAGATTCTATAATTTATTGTACCTAGTGCTTATAATATGACGAATTTAAAAATTTAATGGGGAAAAGCTAATATGACATTATCTATTTAGAGCTATATTTTAGTCTCTTATATTACCACTACAAGTCTTCTCATAAATTCAAAACAGGGCTTCCCTGGTGGCGCAGTCGTTGAGAGTCCGCCTGCTGATGCAGGGGACACGGGTTTGTGCCCCGGTTCGGGAGGATCCCACATGCCGCGGAGCGGCTGGGGCCGTGAGCCATGGCCACTGAGCCTGCGCGTCTGGAGCCTGTGCTCCGCAACGGGAGAGGCCGCAGCAGTGAGAGGCCCGCGTACCGAAAAATAAAAAAAAAAAAAAAAAAATTCAAAACAATTATGTTATTACTGATTCTGAAAATCATTGTCTCTGTGGGTCATCTAAATTCTCCAAGTTCGGTTTGTTTAAAAGTCCTTTTGTATAATGTAAACATCAAGATTGTTTTATATTTGATGTTTGGAGAGATCAGAATTTGTATCTTTCATACACCTAACCAGGCTCTATATCCATACCTATCATCTATTTACTGATCCAGAATGTCTATAACCCATAGGTATCAAGGAGTAGCCCTGACACGGAGGCATCTGCTCTCCTCCAGACAGGTTAAGCATGAGTTCTGCACACTGGCGTTTAGATCCACTTTCCTAGACCATTAAGCCTTCATAAATGGGTTCAAGAGGGAGCCCCAAACACCTGACCGTCCCTTCTCCCACCATTCACAGTGACACCAATACAATTTATGCCTTGAATCTACCAATACTAATATCATGCATGTTGCCCTTCATCTATGTTATGTCAGACTAACACAAGACGTCCCAGAATTCCAGTTCACCCCTCACCTCCTAGATCTAACCCCCACAAATGTCCACACGTTCCCTAATCTTATTTTGTTTTACAAGTAACAGAAAACATATTTTAAAATGCAAGTCAACTTTAGCATATACCAATCTCAGGTGGGGGAAGGACCCAATCCTAGGGTAGGAAGCTGTTTGGGCTTTGAATGGTCCTACTTCGTGATTTTTAGTGTTGTGTAAAATCCTAGCTTCAATTAATGATATCTATCTGAGAAGATACAAATTCAGAAGCAGAGATATAATTCTAGGAAGAGGCTGGTAGGATCCCTTCAAATGGTGGTCTTATCAGAGTTCAACCAGGGAGCCAGAGACCCAAAGGAGACAAGAACACTCTGGTCAGATAGATGTATGCACATATATACATACACAGATACACAATCAGGCACACACACATACACACACACCATAATACCAAGCAAAATAGGTCCATGATGTAGGGAGAGGAGGCTTGGGCAGCTGTAAGCTATATACCTTCAAGTTGGTTTCTATTATCCTCTTAATGCACCATTATGTTGGGGGCTTCAAAATCCCAGAGTTTCTATTGTTATTTAAATAGAATTTGCAATTCAGCATTCAAAAACTCTTAATAGAGTTAATACTTTGAACACATCCATGAAAGTAAAGTACATATGCTTATAGAAAAAGAAACCTAGAATGAAACTAGTGAGCACGGTCAGGGAGCATAATAGGGAATTTAATATGTACTTCCTTTTTTATCTTATTTGTCTTTAACTGCTACATGCAAACGTCTATGTTCTCTTAACCAAGGGGTGGATTTAAGAAGTAACAGAAATGAATAATTAGGGATGAGTAGGGAAAAATATATAAGTATAACAAGCACTAATGGTTAGTCATATTATTTGAGCTAACACTGTCTAAAATTAGAGAATCAATGTCCCCCTAAATTGTTGCACTGACTGAATCGGTGGGTTTAATATATACTTTAGCTGTATTTGACTACTTATAATAAACCTAGGTATGGCCAATATAAAGTGTGTAAATCTAATAGTTTCAGACAACTCTTTCAAATGATTGATTATTGCAGTAAAGACTTTGTTAGTATTCTTGCTTGTACTTCTAATGAAAAACAGGAGTAGGATACTTATTCTTTTAAAGCAAGTGACACTGTTAATATTAATGACATCATCTTCTTTGAAACTAATGGACAGCATTTTTGTCTAACAGTATTAATAATCTTTTCAACTCATTTCATTCAATGTTTTGTGTTTAAGAGAGTTTTGGATTGCCAGAAAAATGGCTCCTATAAATCCATAAATAGTAAAGACACCATGACAACAATATTACTAACACTACACATAGGGCTGGAAAAGGAAATTATAGTGACTTTGTTTCTAATACTATTAAATAGTAACTAACTTGTGGAGTCTGAGAAGTATGCTTCCGTAGTTTCTCTTTACTTTCCCTCATCCACTCTCTGCACCTAGTTATACCTGACCAACAAACAGCAAATAAAACAACTCCTATTACAACATCCACTATAAAGAAATTCTTTAAAGAAGTAGGATGGTTCAGAAGTAATGGTCTAATGTGGAAAAAAGTGACAGGCTTTTTCTTTTTACGTGAAATGCTCAGGAAAACTGTGTTAAGCTGATTAGTACTTGAAGAATCCAGCCAGCTTCCATGTGAAGGCAGCCTGCTGTATTTTAAATAAACAAAGCTTGCTGTTGGGAGGGTGACGGCGGCAGCTGCAGGGCATGGGGGCTGCTGAAATAAGTCACCAGCATTTCCAGGTTGGGAAGGAGTGTTGGTTTCTTTTCAGGTCAGACTGGCTGTCGCCACCAATAACTGACAGGAAGAGTAACTGGAGTGATGGGCTACCTCTGATGACTGAGGGACACGGAGACAGCAGAACAAGAGGGAAATCATATCCCTAACACCTTGTAGATCACCACCAAAGGAAACCTGTTATCCGGCTTTGTTTTGTTTTGTTTTTCTTTTCATAGAGGATTAAGATTCTTATCTTAATAAGATATGTTGTTAGCTTGAATTTTATATCAGTTTTGTAATCTAGATTTTAAAAACATCACTGTATATATGCATATACATAAACTCATAAGCCCTCTCTGTACATGCACTGTATTTTCAAACATCTACTACTGAGATTCAGATTGGATTCTCAGGATAGCAAATAACTGTGAGAAAAGGGAATGTCCTGGATTATGTCTTTTCTACATAAAACAAGTTGGTTTGACATATTTATCTCTTTATTTTTTATTTAACTAACTGGCATAATGCCTTAGTGATGAGAGAAGTGTGTAAAGTAGTCATGCTTTCATTTTACCTTGTTTAAGAGTCACCATATGATGTCTATCATTAAGCTGTTATTAGCTTAATATCCTTTTAGAAACTAGGAGGGGAATGAATAATGAGGGAATGAATGAAAGAATGAAGATTTAAAGTTATTTGACTTGTTTTTCCCTTATTTTCCCTATTTGCTATTTAATAATAATAATAATATGGGGGCATCTTAAAAGAAAATCGGTAATAGATGGTAATCAAGTAAGAAGTGTTCTTATGATTGTCAGACATCATTATTTTGATTACGACTTCTACTGCTGCTAGTAAGTGCCAGTCTTGCTCAGGAGCCTAGGAACTGTTTGATTTTGTTGTCACCACAAAACTAGGAAATCTCATGTTTAAAGTCATGCACTGATCATTGATTTTGAATTAACAATTAAAAAATTTAAACACCATTCAAAAATATAAATAAATTAACTTGTTAATTGAAATGCAATAAATATGCTGATACATTTTCTTTATAATTTTTTGAATTTTCAAATCTCTTAGCTTTTATATTACTCATTAAGACAGATTTGCCTTTTCTTATAGAGGAAATATATTTAAAAATATGGCTCAGTCTTAGCATAGCCCTAAGAAAAATTACTATAAAAAGTGCCATTGAGGTTTCAATGAGTTTTTCTCTAGCCCTTATGTCCGACCTTGCTATCTCCCCGCTAATACTCATGTTCCTTATGGAAGGAAAGCAGATTGTATTATCCTGCCTTCCATTCCTCAGTCACCCAAGAACTAATACCGAATTACATAAGTGCTTTAAAATTTATAAGAGCCACTTATAAGACATGGTAAAACATAAAATAAGGCAGCATATGAGTTACATATTAACATGGAAACTGTATAGCCTTGTAAATTACCTTATAAAAAGAAATTTGATGATTAGTTTGTGCCTCAAAGACTGAAGTCCACATAAGACATTTTATATAAGTCATTTCAAGTTGTTGCTTAATAAAGCCTTATGATTCAATAAAGTACAGATAATTAATTACCTCCTCACCCTAAAAAACAGTGGAGAGTAAACAGAGAGGCTGATGGAAGAATACTTGCCCTATTACACTAGAATTTTCCTTTCCATACCCAGGGGACATTAGTTCTGATGCCAGTAAGTCTCCTTTTTCTCCCTTTACACCTTGGCTTAAAAATGTAAGTTTGTTGTGTGGTCTGTTTTCAGGAATGACTGAGATGGACTACACATGTGTTAGTTTTTTCTTACTTGTGCAAGTGATGACATTTCTATACTTCTAATTTTTCAGGCATATTTTAAAGATGTCAAGTCTGGTTTAAATTTTGATGAAAATACAAGTCTGTATTTTATGTCCTTTTCCACATTTTGATTAAGAAACAAAGGTGCACTGCATATTACATGTTAAGATCAATCTTCTTTGCTTTTACTCTGACCTAGTGAACTTCTCTGGTAATTATACACCAGCGAACAGCTTTGCTGTGGGGTTCAGTCTTATTAAATGCTTTAAAATGTTAAATCATTTATTAATTGGCTGTAAAATGAATATTACCCTTTATTCTTATCTGTGGTGCTTTAAAGTGAAACTTGTTATTTATTATTATAACATTCAGCAACAAAGTTCATTAGGAATAATCAGTATTAACAGTTATCTTCAATCTTATATTCTCTGCGTATTGTATTGAAGGACAAAACTTCATATGGGTAAATATATTAAAATCTTGTAACATTAGGGAGTGTATAAAAAACAGAAACAAGAATGCTGTTTTCAATTTCCTAGATGCTTTCCGAGTGCACTGAAGCCTGCAGTATTTATTTCACAGTTGGTAGCACTGCATTAATGCCACTAAGTATGTTAATGCGTAGCTGCATGAATGATAGCCTTATTGACACTGGTTATCAGGCAGTTTGGTTTTAATGCTTGAAGTTGGGCTGTTGTCGCTACGTTAATCTGCAAAGTTTATAATTCTCCTCACAAAATTGTGTTTCAGCAAAGTTTTACTAGAAAGCTTCAGGTTTCCAAGACTACTTGTATTTACTTGGGAGTTTACTGGTATCCTCAGAAGAATTACAGATATTCAATGAGCAAACAAAACATATTTTAAAAACTGAACAATGTACTTTTTCAGATAAAGCCTAGACTAATTTCTTATTTATTCACATGAGTACCTTAGAAATATTAAGCAAATATTCTATTATAATTTATGCTTATGTTTAAAGTTAATACTGAATATGGCATGTCTTTAAATAGACTGGTTTATTTACTTGACAGGCCTAATCAAAGGTAGAACAGAAAACTAGATTTGGATTTAGGACGAAAAATATATTGACTACAAAATAAACTATATTTAATTTAAATTAAAATTAAGGGTAAATTTAATAAAAATTAAGGGTAGAAGAATCAAACTTTTATATAAATGAACAATATTTTAGTTAAGGAATGCAAGCTTGAATGCTGGGTAGCTGCATTCTTAATAATGACAGTCTAGGTAATTTGAACAAACCCTCCTGCTCAGAATAGGTAGAAAAAGTGGAGAAAAACAGCTGAATGAAGGAATCAGAGAACTAACAAGTAATAATGAGGCCAAGATCTGGGAGGAGGACTATAGAGACGAGTCCTGTATTTAGGGCAGCTTTTCACCTGGGAGCAGCTCTAACTCTTGGAAGACGTTATTGAGAGATAAAAAGCTAGCTGCCTTTTCAACATGCTTATGGGTTCAGGAGGCCAGAAACTGGAATCAAAACCCACTAAGAATAGAGTCCTGATAAAGACCCTAGAGAAGAGCTGGTGATGTTCTGTATGTGCACTGTCCAGTAGGGTGGTCATCAACCACAAGGGGCTATTGAGAACTTGAAATGTGGCTAGTGTGAGACTGAAGAACTGAATTTGAAATTTTCTTTAATTTTAATCAATTTAAATTGAAATAGTTATGTGGATAGTAGTCTCTGTATTGGACAGTGTATATCTATATGAGGAGATGCATGACTATATTCACTGCAGCACTGAATATTACAACAAAAGCTCGAGTTTGATTAAGGACCTAAATATAAAAGGTATAACTTGAGAGAATTTAATGAAAAATATGATTTTGGGTGTACAGAAGGATTTCTTTAAGAAGACATAAAGAACACAAAAGGGAAAATACTGATAAACTAGGTTACATTAAAGTGAAAAACTCTCCTACAATAAAAGACCACATAAAACATAAAGTGTAAAGACAAGCCATACGACTAGGAGAGGACATTTAAGTTACATATAATTGACAAAGGATTAGTAATCAGAAGATATGAAGACCTAGAAAGTAGTAGGAAAAAGACCCCCCAAATGGCCAAACATATTGTCAAAGTTTTTAGGGTGAGGGGATAGACGTCACAAAATAATCCTGTTTTCCCTATTTGAATACAGCGGGGGACTGGAAGACGACGGTGGGGAAGGTAGGTATGAGAGAATAAGAACACAGAGGAGGTCTTCTGCAGTGTAGCACATCCGCTGCATAAAATGGAGAAAGGTGATTTGTTGGTAGTCACACCATTACATGACCAGGAATCAACATAGTAGGTCTGGTTTTGGTTTTAAATTGATCTGTAAAATCATTTGGCATCTCTTATGACTTCTCATATTTTGAACTAATGTTGAGAACTGCAGAGCCACTCTTCATCTGCTTATGTCTTGCTACCTAAATTAGACTATAAGTTTCTTTATAACAGAGAACCCACAACTAACTATGGCATAATGCCTTGCTCATAGTAGAAATAGTTGTATTTGTTGATATGATTTAATATTCAATAAAAATAGTTCACTTGTTAATATGATTTAATGCTGTAAAATCCAATCTCAGTCTAGCCTAGGATCTGGGCCACCTTCTTGCTTTGTCTTAACTTTGTTCCCTGACTCTCTACAACTTTTTTTTTTTCAGCAAACTCTATTAGCCTATGGGTAGATGTGGATATGGTATACTCAATAATGCTTATAGATTGATAATCACCTAAAATATACATGTAAAGATGGAACATATGTTCCTGAACCCAGGGTATGGCTGGATTCACTGATTCTTAACATGGTCATTTATCTTTGTATTCAGCAATCACATACTAAACATACACTAGGTATAAACCATTGTATACAGGTTAAATAGAAACAAAGATAATTAGATTTGGTCTCACCCCTCAAGGAACTTATATCCTTCTGACTGAGAAAGAGTGCTCCAATAGGTGTACACAAAGTGATATGAGAATGCAAAGGATGCAACCAACTTTATCTATGAAGGGTACAAATGTCAGGGAGTTGCCTTAGAGGATAAGGACACCTATACTATGTTTTATAGAACAAACCAGAGCTTGTCAGAGGTCAGCACATTCCATAAAGGGAAAATAAAATGTACAAAGGCAAAGCCATGAAGATATGTATGCAACCTCTTTTCTGAACCAAAGGATTGGGAGCGTAAGGTTTAACTGCTATCAAGTCTCTCCTGAAGGTCTCAAGACCCCTCCCTACATGGTGAATTGGTAAAATGGAGAGAGTCTGTTATACAGAGATGTAGCTGGGAGCTCAGAATTTTAACATCCAGTCACCAAGTACTTAATAATATTCTCTGTATTTCAGATTGAAAAAAATATTGATCTAAAGTACATGTTGAGGTCTGGATTCTGAAATTCAGGAATTATATCAAGAAGCCAACAAATAAGCCTGGCCAGGAAAATCTGGGTATATTCATATTTAATATCATTTTTCTGCTACTTTACATTAATCTGGTTTGACACAGGATGGTGCTTAAAGAAAAGTTGGGGAATGATAAGCAATTTCCACTCCCTGCCTCTGTATGTTTTATTTCTATCATCTAAATGATGCTTCTTTTTCATATATTATTAAGCGGGTCACAATGAGAGCACTACAAAGACAAATACAAGACATTTTTTTTCACATAAAAAGGGACTGGAGAAGCGTTTGTACAATAGTCCCATCATTTCTTAATCTTTCTATAACTGCTTACCATCCACCTCTGCTTGGTTGCTGAGTTAACCTAAACCAACATAATGCTTTTTGAAGCTGAAGATAAAAAAACCCAAAGAAGTCCTTGGAGAAAAGGGAAAATGTGACCCAGGGAAGAAGGCTGACACAGAGTAGTGATAGCCGTAACTACCAAATATGTTTAGTTCTTCAGTGTTTCATAGGTATTATCTCATATACTTAATTCTATAAGAAGGACATACCTTTAGGAACAATGAATATAAATTCACTTGTTAAACCTGCAAATTTTAGAAGTCTGTCAATTGTCTCAACGTTACAGAACAAGAACTAGCTGACTACAGAATTCAGGGGCCCAATACAACATCTATGACTATGAGGATGCCTACCTATAAAATGATGCTGTTATGATTCAATATACAATAGATACACTATTAAAACAGAATTATTTATGATCAGCATGTCAAAATAGAAGTGATCTAAATCAAGACTTTTGGAAAAGATAATAAATTTTAAAGAAGGAAAAAGGCTAAGAGAAAAAACATACTGTTAATGTGGAGATAACATTTGAACTGGTAGTGCAGTTCCACACTAGCAAACAGTGTCACCTAATCACTAAAGCTCATGCGATTGTTTATGATGGGAAAATAGTTTGTGAAGAAAAATGAGAATGACAATCCTTCTGCCAAAGTTTCTTATTTTGAGTACGTTGCAGAAATGTTGTTAATATTTCAAGGGAGAACTATTGCTTTTCTTTTAAGGATATAGATGTTTAAAAACAAATATGATTTTATGATAGATGTCAGAACTAGAAAAATGGTTTACAATTTTAATATTATGGAAATCATCGGGAAAAAAAATCACTATAATAAATAGAAAGTCGTAGAGCAAACTTTTTAGGAATGTATCTATTCTATTAAGGAAAAGATATTCAAATATACAAATCCCCACTAAATACAGATTATTAACTTTATTACATGGACTATATAATACTGTGCTCTATATATTTAATAATAGGAAATAAAAATAAAAGATTAAGAATAGAAGTAATTTTATTTCCTTTCTTTTTTCTTAAAATCTAGGAGTATAGATTTAAAGAACAGAGTTCAGTCTTTTTCTCCCTAGGGCACAGAATTGCAGAGGACCACTTTAGTTGAGATACAATTGATAAAAATAATACAATTATTGTGTATAATCAGCACTAAATGTAACTTTGATGCCAAAATTTTCTAAGCTTCAAAGAGAAATATTCAAAATAATATTTATTACTATTCTTAATAAATAAAGACTCTATCGTCTCCATACATATTATAATTACAAAGAGAAAATGATGTATTTTTTAATGAAAATGTTAATACAGTCCTGGTCAGGGGACTTCCCTGGTGGTCCAGTGGTTGAGAATTCGCCTTCCAATGCAGGGGTCTTGGGTTCGACCTCTGGTCAGGGAACTAAGATACCACAAGCCATGGAGCAACTAAGCTCACGCACTCTACGGCCCATGCACCACAACTACTGAGCCTGCGTGCCACAACTACTGAGCCTGTGCACCACAACTAGAGAGAAGCCTGCCCCACAACTAGAGATAAGCCCGCGTGCTGCAACGGAAGATCCCATGCGCCTCAGTGGAAGATCCCGCATGCTGCAACAAAGATCCAAATAAACATTAAAAAACAAAAACAAAAAAAAATTCCTGGTCAAAAGCAAAATTCAGCAATCGTAAGTAACACACTGGGCCATTAGATACCCTCAATATTTTCTTCTTTATAAGTGGTTTCAGCCATTCCAGAATGAACTTAGGGAATAACTACAGACGCAAATTAATGCAAACAACTTCATAAAAGTGAGATGATGAGTGGTAAAGAAGTTACAAAAAAAGTGACTATGGGAGGTTTGTTTCAGAGAGCATTATAAAGACAAATGCACACCATAAAAAACAGCAGTAAAAACCAAAGTATACTGAACCATGACTTCTCTCTTTTGCGGTCATTTATATTTTTGAATAACTGTATTTGTCCTCCATCTTATTTACAAAGCAATGAAAACAGAAGAGGCACTTAGAAAATCAAGGATGTTTCTTTTTCCTGAGTCTTTCCCTTAGTATGTACATACTTCCTCTTTCCTTTCTTTCCTCAAAAAGCAGTGTCTAGGAGCCACTGCAATGACAACAGTCTTTTAGGTAGCTCAGTCTGCCCTACACTCCTTTCACATGCCAGACGTGCCTTTCAGTTCCATTCATAAGAGCTCTGCAGGTACATATTTCACCCTCCCCACTGCCCATACCTGTACTCTCATTCTCTGAATGGCCGAAGAATAGCATACGGTGCTCTCCTTACAATTAAGGTAACTTCTTAGGACCATCCCCACATGCTTTACACCTCACATCCCCAACAGCATGTATGTTCGTGAATACAGTTTCCATTATTTTCCTTTATGATACTCTGGGCCAATACTTCTCAAGAATGAAACCTTTAGGAAAACTACAACCCATGATTGAAAGCGTTCAATTAGATACTTCAACTAGAGTTCAAACTAAAAATGTTCTATCTTTCACAAGGTTATAAGACTATAGAAAACTGAGCTTACAAATCAGAAGAGCACATTACTTTTTAAGAAAAGAAGGCATCCAATGGTATAAGTGGGGTGTTAAATTCCTCCACTATTATTGTGTTACTGTCGATTTCCCCTTTTATGGCTGTTAGTATTTGCCTTATGTATTGAGGTGCTCCTATGCTGGGTGCATAAATATTTATAATTGTTATGTTTTCTTCTTGGATTGATCCCTTGATCAGTATGTAGTGTCGTTCCTTATCTTTTGTAACAGTCTTTATTTTAAAGTCTCTTTTATCTGATACGAGTATTGCTACTCCAGCTTTCTTGTGATTTCCATTTGCATGGAATATCTTTTTCCATCTCCTCACTTTCAGTCTGTATATGTCCCTAGGTCTGAAGTGGGTCTCTTACAGACAACATATATAGGGGTCTTGTTTGCGTATCTATTCAGCCAGTCTGTATCTTTTGGTTGGAGCATTTAATCCATCTATATTCAAGGTGATTATTGATATGTATGTTCCTATTACCATTTCCTTAACTGATTTGTATCTTTTTCTTTTCTTGTGTTTCTCACCAAGAGAAGTTCCTTTAGTATTTGTTGTAAAGCTGATTTGGTGGTGCTGAATTCTCTTAGCTTTTGCTTGTCTGTAAAGCTTTTGATTTCTCCATCAAATCTGAATGAGATCCTTGCTGGGTAGTATAATCTTGGTTGTAGGTTTTTGGTTGTAAGGTTTTCACTTTAAATATATCCTGCCACTCCCTTTTGGCCTGCAGTTTCTGCTGAAAAATCAGCTGAAAACCTCATCCAGACAGAAAATAAATAAGGAAGCATAAGCTTTCAATGGCACAATAGACCAGATAGATTTAATTGATATTTATAGGACATTTTAGGATAGGATATTTATAGGACATTTCACCCGAAAGCAGAAGAATACACTTTCTTCTCCAGTGCACAAGGAATATTCTTCAGGATACATCACATCTTGGGTCACAAATCAAGCCTCAGAAAATTTAAGAAAATTGAAATATAGATGTATCAAGCCTCTTTTCCGACCACAACGCTATGAGATTACAAATCAATTACAGGAAAAAAAACTGTAAAAAACACAAACACATGGCGGCTAAACAGTGTGCTGCTAAATAACCAAGAGATCACTGAAGAAACCAAAGAGGAAATTAAAACCTACCTAGAGACAAATGACAGTGAAACACGACGACCCAAAACCTATGGGACGCAGCGAAATACCTAGAGACAAATGACAGTGAAACACGACGACCCAAAACCTATGGGACGCAGCGAAATACCTAGARACAAATGACAGTGAAAACACGATGACTCAAAACCTATGGGACGCAGCAAAAAAACTTCCCTTCTAAGAGGGAAGTTTGTAGCAATTCAATCTCACTTCAAGAAACAAAAAACTCAAATAAACAATCTAACCTTACACCTAACACAACTAGAAAAAGAAGAACAAAGAAAACCCAAAGTTAGTAGAAGGAAAGAAATCATAAAGATCATAGAAGAAATAAATGAAATAAAAATGAAGAAAACAATAGCAAAGATCAATGAAACGAAAAGTTGGTTGAGAAGATAAACACAATTGATAAACCTTTAGCCAGACTCATCAAGAGAAGGGACAGGACTCAAATCAATAAAATTAGAAATGAAAAAGGAGAAGTAACAACTGACACGGCAGAAATACAAAGGATCATGAGAGATTACTACAAGCAACTATATGCCAATACAATGGACAACCTGGAAGAAATGGACAAATTCTTGGAAAGGTACAACCTTCCAAGACTGAACCAGGAAGAATCAGAAAATGTAAACAGACCAATCACAAGTAATGAAATTGAAACTGTAATTAAAAATCTTCCAACAAACAAAAGTCCAGGACCAGACAGCTTCATAGGCAAATTCTATCAAACATTTAGAGAAGAGCTAACACCTATCTTTCTCAAACTCTTCCAAAATTGCAGAGGGAGGAACACTCCCAAACTCGTTCTATGAGGCCACCATCACCCTGATACCAAAACCAAACAAAGATATCACACAAAAAAGAAAACTGCAGACCAATATCAGCGATGAATATAGATGCAAAAATCCTCAGCAAAATACTAGCAAACAGAATCCAACAACACAATAAAAAGATCATACACCACGATCAAGTGGGATTTATCCCAGGGATGCAAGGATTCTTTAATATACGCAAATCAATCAATGTGATACACCATATTAACAAATAAAAGAATAAAAATCTATGATCATCTCAACAGATGCAGAAAAAGCTTTTGACAAAATTCAACACCCATTTATGATAAAAACTCTCCAGAAAGTGGGCACGGAGGGAACCTACCTCAACACAGTAAAGGCCATATACAACAAACCCACAGCAAACATCATTCTCAATGGTGAAAAACTGAAAGCATTTCCTCTAAGATCAGGAACAAGACAAGGATGTCCACTCTCACCACTATTATTCAACATAGTATTGCCCTAGCTCTGGCAATCAGAGAAGAAAAAGAATAAGAGG
Source organism: Aethalodelphis obliquidens (assembly GCF_003676395.1). Lineage (NCBI taxonomy): Eukaryota > Metazoa > Chordata > Mammalia > Artiodactyla > Delphinidae > Aethalodelphis > Aethalodelphis obliquidens. The sequence continues at coordinate 57,706,410 of NW_020837950.1, read as the reverse complement.
AATACAAATTGGAAAAGAAGAAGTAAAACTGTCACTGTTTGCACATGACATGATACAATATATAGAAAATCCTAAAGATGCCACCAGAAAACTACTAGAACTAATCAATGAATTTGGTAAGGTTGCAGGATACAAAATTAAGGCACAGAAATCTCTTGCATTCCTATACACTAAAAAACGAAAGATCAGAAAGAGAAATTAAAGAAACAATCCCATTTACCATTGCAACAAAAAGAATAAAATACCTAGGAATAAACCTACCTGAGGAGGCAAAAGACCTATACTCAGAAAACTATAGGGGCTTCCCTGGTGGTGCAGTGGTTAAGAATCCACCTGCCAATGCAGGGGACACGGGTTTCAGCCCTGGTCCAGGAAGATCTCACATGTTGCGGAGCAACTAAGCCTGTGTGCCACAACTACTGAGCCTGCGCTCTGAAGCCTGCGAGCCACAACTACTGAGCCCCCGTGCCGCAACTACTGAAGCCCGCGCACCTAGAGCCCATGCTCTGCAACAGAAGAAGCCACTGCAATGAGAAGCCTGCACACCACAATGAAGAGCAGCCATCACTTGCCACAACTAGAGAAAGTCCATGTGCAGCCACGAAGACCCAACGCAGCCAAAAATAAATAAATTAATTAATTAAAAACAAAAACAACTGAGAGACACCAGGGCTAACTATTGGCATACCCCTGGTTCGGGTGGGGCCGAGAGCAGTGCCAACAACAGTGTAATCTGAGAGCTCACATAACAGGTGAAAGGTGACACAACAGAGCACACTCACAGGGCAACAACTCCAGAGGAGCAATAGTCAGTTGCTTCTCTCCCAGTGGGAGTGCTCCAATCCCACCTACCTTGCACCACAGATCAGAAGCACAGCTCAGAAACAGATCTGGGGGCCTCAACTCCAACAACTACAGAGCAGACCCCACCTCTGACAGGGCAGTGACAATCACAGAGCAAAGGGGAGGCCCTGCTCAATAGCCAGTGCAGGCTCTGGTCACCACATCAGCCACACCTATCAAGGAGATAATGGTCAGCATACACTGAGGAAAGAGGTAGCAGACATCTATAGTAAATGCAGAGAAGCCCCCGCTCACTGCAACTAGAGAAAGCCTGCACACAGCAACAAAGACCCAACACAGCCAAAAACAAATAAATAAATAATTTAAAAAAACCCTATAAAACACTGATGAAAGAAATCAAAGATGACACAAACAGATGGAGAGATATACTATGCTCCTGGATCAGAAGAATCAATATTGTGAAAATGACAATACTACCCAAAGCAATCAACAGGTTCGATGCAATCCCTATCAAATTACCACTGGCATTTTTCACAGAATTAGAACAAAAAGTTTTACAATTTGTATGGAAATACAAAAGACCCCAAATAACCAAAGCAATCTTGAGAAAGAAAAACGGAGCTGGAGGAATCAGGCTCCCCAACTTCAGACTATACTACAAAGCTACAGTAATCAAGACAGTATGGTACCGGCACAAAAACAGAAATATAGATCAATGGTACAGGATAGAAAGCCCAGACATAAACCCACCCACCTATGGTCACCTAATCTATGACAAAGGAGACAAGAATATATAATGTAGAACAGATAGCCTCTTCAATAACTGATGCTGGGAAAACTGGACAACTACATGTAAAAGTACGAAATTAGAACACTACCTAACACCATACACAAAAGTAAACTCAAAATGGATTAAAGACCTAAATGTAAGACTGGACACTATAAAACTCTTAGAGGAAAACATAGGAAAAATACAGCAAGATCTTTTATGACCTACCTCCTAGAGTAATGAAAATAAAAACAAAAATAAGCAAATGGTACCTAATTAAACTTAAAAGCTTTTGCACAACAAAGGAAACTATGAACAAGATGAAAAGACAACCCACAGAATGGGAGAAAATATTTGCAAATGAAGCAACGAAGAGAGGATTAATTTCCAAAATATACAAACAGCTCATGCAGCTCAATATCAAAAAAACAAACAACCCAATCAAAAAATGGGCAGAAGACCTAAATAGACATTTCTCCAAAGAAGATATACAGATTGCCAACAAACACAGGAAAGTATGCTCAACATCACTAATCATTAGAGAAATGCAAATCAAAAGTACAGTGAGGTATCACCTCACACCGGTCAGAATGGCCATCATCAAAAAATCTACAAACAATAAATGCTGGAGAGGGTACAGAGAAAAGGGAACCCTCCTACACTGTTGGTGGGAATGTAAATTGGTATACCCACTATGCAGAACAGTATGGAGGTTCCTCAAGAAACTAAAAATAGAACTACCATATGACCCAGCAATCCCACTTCTGGGCATATACCTAGAGAGAACCAGAATTCAAAAAGACACATGCATCCCAATGTTCACTGAAGCACTATTTACAGTAGCCAGGTCATGGTAGCAACCTAGATGCCCATCAACAGATGAATGGATAAAGAATATGTGGTACATATATATAATGGAATATTACTCAGCCACAAAAAGAAATGAAATTTGGTCATTTGTAGAAATGTGGTTGGACCTAGAGTCTGTCATACAGAGTGAAGTAAGTCAGAAAGAGAAAAACAAATATTGTATATTAATGCATATATGTGGAATCTAGAAAAATGGTACAGATGAACCTATTTGCTGGGCCAGAATAGAGACGTAGACATAGAGAATGGATATGTGAACACAGAGGGGCAAGGGCACGGTGGGATGAACTGGGAGACTAGGTTTGACATAAATACACTACCATGTGTAAAAGAGATAGCTAGTGGGAACCTGATGTATAGCACAAAGAGCACAGGGTGCTCTTTGGTGACCTAAATGGGTGGGATGGAGGGGGGGCGAGGTCCAAGAAGGAGGGGATATATGTATACATATAGCTGATTCACTTCACTGTACAGCAGAAACTAACACAACATTGTAAAGCAACTATACACCAATAAAAAGAAAAAGAAGGCATCCAGTTTTGAAAGGTCTACCAACTCTACTGGAATAGGTTATAGCTATTTACTAAACTCTAAAAGCTACTTAAGGCAGAACACAATAATGAAAAACTGAAAAGCCACTATCTTGGAGAAGTAAACCTTCCATTTTTAATAATTTTTATTCAACTTCTCCATTGCTTATGTTAAAATCATCCCTTATGTTAATTATTCTGGAGTCACAATATCCATCAAGATGAATCAATACAGTACCAGTATCAATCATACTACTGTCGGCTGTAAACTAAAATAGAAATGGATGAATGATCTGTCTCCAAAATAATCCTTATACCAGGATTCCTAGACAATTGTGCTACTAATTACTAAAACCTATGCAAATTTTGGCATTATACTCATCACAAATTTGTAACTTTGAATGTTTAATCAGATTAGCTACAGAAGATCCAAAGTTTAGCATTTTGAATGATATACTCTTGCAAGTTTGTCTAGCTTCCAAAAGAAAATAATAACATGCATGACACTATGATACTTTCCACAAATATCTATGTTCCGAGTTCACCTAACGAAAGTGCCCATGAAACATACCTGGAGAAGATCTCTGACAATTCACAGAGAGGCCACAACACTTCTACCCTCTAAGTAACTTTTAAAGTCCTTGTATGTTGTGGCAGTAAACTGATTTTCTACAGTTTGATAACAATGGAACAGAAAAACGTTTTTATCTTAGAAAATTAAAGCATACATATGGTAAGAACCCCTGGTTTAAGAATAAAGATGTTTGCTCTGATATGCCCTCCCTGTTTCCCAAATAAAACCAATCTTACTTTAATAAGAGTTGTGAATATAGTGTTGAAGAAGTAAAATAAAGTTGTGGAACAAGAATGAAATTTGGAATCATATCTGAGTTCAAACCTCAGTTTGTGTGAATTTCGATGTTATTTCAACCTGTTTGGTGTCAGGTGCTACATGTTCAAAATGTGAATATTCACACCCATACTCTCATAAACATATAAAATAATATGAAAAGAGAAAGTAAAGGACAGTGTCAGAAATAAGGTCCTACAGTAGCTATTCTAATAATAGTTAATATTATGGCTGGGTTTGATATGAAATTATGAATACTAGGTAGATAGTAAACTCTATAATGGACATAACAATATATATCTCATAGGGTGATAGAATAAAAATTAAATGAAAGCAGGTAAAGCACCAATTCAGTACCTGAATAAAGGTTAACTATTACTCCAATATTACTCTAATTCTTCAGACATTTGGTCTCAGTAAATACTCTCTAACAATCCATCTTGGGGATGTTGGGAAGGGGTGAGGACCAAATTGGCTTAGTCTAGCCTTATCTACTGAATAAAGGGCTAGTTTCCGAGGGGAGTTAGGAGACCTGAGTTTTAAGATTGACTCTGCTACAAACTAGAGCTATGACTTGGCCAAATTCAACTTACCAGTACAAGGCTATAATTTATACGGCTACCCCTGGGAATTTCATTGTAACCAAAGAACCAACATAATTGGCTATTTTTAATGATGATTTTTCACTGCTCATTTTCACTTTAGAAATGGCTACCCTAGACCTTACTGAAAGGGATAGTCCCAGTAATACATAACTGTGATAGCAGTTCAGTGTTTCATAGAACACATCCAAACTACTGGGCAAATAATTTTTTAAAATAGTAAGACAATACTTAGCATGATATGACGAGTGGAGCATGAAGCACTCTTACGTTTCATGATAAGACTTATTTTCTTACATATAAACAAACATGAAGGATAAGTATTTTTAAAGGACCTCATAATATTTAGGATGTTAAAAACCATAGCAGCCTATGTACATACTTATTTTAGCACATACAAAAGGCTGATATCATTTCTTTCTTTCTGGTATAGTATTTGAAATCATATTTTTAAAGAACACTAAACATTTGCTACAATTACCATGCATATATCATATTCTTGTATGCACTAGCACCCCAGACTCAATTGTGGCTTTGGTCTTAAAAAAAAAAAAAAAAGTCAGGTTGGGCCTAATGGAAATCAAGCAGTGAACACAGAATACTTTTGTATCCTTTCTTTTCAATTTTTCTTTTACTGCATTTAGTTTAATTCTAAATAGTTTCTACCAAATAGACATGACTGTCCCCTTGGCCTATTAGCAACATGTACATACTACTGCTGTAAGAAGTACCAAGTTTTCCTAAGAAAACTACAGAGTGAATATATATTTCTATTAATGAGATGCTGAAAAGTCACATGTGGCATAACTAATTTAATTTGGGACTGTCATGAAATAAATTTCGAATTCAAATCCTATTTAAATAAGATTATATTCAAAATTTAAATTCAGTTTAAACTTTTTTCCTACGGAATACAGTATTTGTCAGAAAAATAATAATACAGTCATATACAATGATAAACGATTTACTGAGTGTTCCATGCCAAGCACATAAATGCTAAATTATCTCATGTAATCCTTGAAAACATCTATGCAATATAATTTTATTATTATGTTTACTTTTTTGGAGAGAGGTTAAATGATTTGCTCAAATTCATATAGGAAGTAAATCACATAGCCAGAATTTAAACTCACATCTGTCTTACCCTACAGACCACAGCAGTAACTACTCCACTGGTTTTCAAACCTGGCTGGATCTTTTTAAAAATATGGATTCCTAGGCATGACCCTCTCGAAGACTCTAATTCAGTAAGTCTGCGACAGGGCCTGGAAATCCTTGGTTTTTCAAAGTTCCTCTGATGATTCTGATGTACAGCCGGATTTGGGGAGTATTGCACTAGGGTATTTTGTGCAGTACTTTAGGTTGTATATAACACAAAACCAAATAAACCTGAGAAATTCATCTCAGATTTCTAGGGAGTTTCCTTCCTACCTGCCCCCACCCAGAGCAACTTCTGTTAATGAAGGCATAGCTTTTATTACATGAAAATTGGTTTAAAGAGGCTTTTGATGGACGTAATTGATGGGAGGGGGTTAAGAAAAAAAGTCAACTGGGAATTAACTACCTTTTAATTGGACAAAACCTGTCCAGTCTCAGGGAATGGAGACTTTCATTCTCCATGTCACGGAAGAAGGAAAAAAAGAAAAGGAATAGAGGGAATGGAGCAGACATCAGTGGAGAATTTCTTTAACAACAACTATGAAAGAAGGAAAGCCAACAGTTTTATATTCTAAGTATAAAAATGTAATTATTTACAGATGAAAGGGAAATAGGAACATCTGATGTCTTTGTGGACTAAGGTCCTAGAGAAAGTCAGCAAATATTTGAGTGGCTACTATGTGCAAGGCACTATATTAAGAACTGAGTTATCCATACTCTAGAGAGCACTTGATACCATTGGAAAAGAAACAGTGTATTCAAAATCCACGTATAAGTTCTGGTTGGAAAAAGCTACTGCTGCCTTGACTAACTAGTCATTGGTCACCTACCATCTTCCAGATGTTAAACTAAGAAGAATTTATTGCCCCTATTGGCTAATGTTATTTAAGCTAGTAGTTTTAAGTAAAAAATATATATATATATTTTTTCCTATAATAAAATTTATAAAGGGAAATTCAGTTATAAAAGCACATAGCTTAAAAGAATGATGTATAATGACGATTTTATGTTTTGTAGTTTACAAAGCATTTTCAGTATCTACATTTCAATTAGAAAATTAAGCAATTTTAAGAGGTAGGAAGAATTGGTGCCATTTCCTCAATTTGATGAAGAGGAAATTGAAAGTCAGAGTGGTTTGGTGGCTTGCTTGAGACCATAAGAGTCTAACAATTGGCGCGGGGTGCGGGGGCGGGGGGCGGAAGGACTCAAATTCAGGCTTTCTGACACTGAGTTCACATGCCAGATGACTTGGCTCTAGATAATTCTAATCTAGGCATTATGGAATTTAACTGAAGCACAATCAAACTTTTTCTGCGATAATTAAACTGTATATCTAAAATGACAAAACAAAAGCAAGTGTATTAGGTATTTCACAGATTCTGCAAGCTGGAAGAGACTATTAAGTTATTTTCATAAATGGGTGAGAGAACCCAATCATACCAACTACCTATAAGCACAAGTGAGTTTGGGGCAGAACTGAGTCTAGAATTAAGGGCTCACTTAAAACAGCCAGGGGGTCAAATCTGTTTTTGTAGGCTACTCAAGGTTAGAATGTTTCTACATTTTTAGAAGGTTGGAAAAAACAGAGGATGAGGAGAGAGAAGGGGAAGAGGACGGTGGAGTTGGGGGAGATGCAACAGACACCATATGTAGCCTACATAGCTTAAAATATTTACTCTCTGGGCCTTTGCAGAAAAAGTTTGCTGACCCTCGTTTTAAAGGAAAACAGAAATACTGAGACTTAAGAACAAAAAGAATACCAACCAAACACCCCTGGTATATCAGGTAATAAAACACATTTCAAAAAGGCAGTCAAAACTTCTTTGCAAAGGGGGAATTAAAACAATATCCTTTTCTCCTTCAAAGCATTGAAATGTTTTAAGGTAAACTGATTTCAGATTTTAAACACCTGTATTCTCAGGAATTTCTCTGTTTGAGATTTACTACTTGTCTATAATGTGCAAAAACATAAGAACCAGAATAGAGAATTCTAGTATGAATGCCAAAATTAAGAAATGACCTTGCCTAAATAGATATATAATCCTCTCCTCAAAAAACAAATCAAACTCTGGCCCATGCCTACCAGAAACACCGTGTATTAGAAGTCAGCAGTGCCCTAGATGGCTTCCTACTACAGTGCCAACCACAATTACTTTTAAAGCCAAATGTACCACATGTGAACCTCTGTAAATATGAAATCTGTCTCCTACCACCACCGTGGTTAGACTTAAATCACTAAAGAGGCTAAAAATCACTTTAGCTCCAAACTGTGCCTGTAAAATAGCTAAATCAATGTGATGCTACTAAGTTCTGTATTAGCTTTCCCTTCCCTTTGGAATCACATGCTTAAAACACTTTATCCTTTCTGATAAAATTCCCCTGTAAAGAACACTATTTCAAATTAATGATTTTAACAGAATGTCCAATGCTATAAGCACTAATTCTTATAGCAGTTGCCAAGAGGCTGACATTTATTATGTGTGGGTGCATATATGGAAACTTGTGTCAAGTTCCATTCCTGATATGGAGATACTAAGTACAGTCTTACTTAAAGTGTGTGTGAATTGACAACTTGATGAGTTTGCAAAAAAACACATTCAGTTATTTAGGTGAGGAAGCAACCTGTCTGTTCTCATTTTACTCCTTCCAGATTGCTAGCATCTGTAGGAAAAACTGCTTAAGGTCCTAGTCCGCTTAGGTACACTAACTTGAAAAAAGTTCCTCTAAAGGTATTCTTTTTGGCTTCTTACTATGTTTTATAGTCTTGGGCCCAAGGGTGTAGGGGATATAGAAAACAGAAATATGTCTAGGAAGGAAAACTGGTTGGGGGGAAGGTGGGGAATAATATTGTACTACTGTCCATTAGCTCCCTCTATTTCATAAGATCAAAGGCAGATCAAGAATTTTTCACTCATTTTAGTGTAAATGAGTTTCAGAATCTGGAATGGACCAATGCAGCTGTGGGAAGCCTATCTGCAGGTACTAACAGAAGCACGGGGCATGTAGAATTAAAGACTATTCTGTATGCTTACAGTAGTATTATTTTTCTAGTATTCTTTATTGCAAACATAGTATGTTGGCCACATTATGGGTTTAAAAGAGACTGTGAGCTATCATTCTTAATACTGTTTTACAGCAAAATGTGAATTTGGACAATTTTTGTACAATTTTTGAGAACACAGTTCCTTCATAATCCTATCTACATAAAACAAATGTGGAGTTTGCTAAATATTTTTAGAGATGAAACACAGACATTTCAAGAGATCAAACGCAGAAGTCTGAATAAGTTCTATAGAAACAATGTTACCTCTCTCCAGAAAACATGGTCTAGGGACTTCCCTGGTGGTCCAGTGGTTAAGACTCCGTGCTCCCAAATCAGGGGGCACGGGTTCGATTGCTGGTTGGGGAACTAAGACCCCACATACCACAACTAAGCCTGCGCACTGCAACTAGAGAAGCCCGTGTGCTGCAACGAAGACCCAGTGCAGCCAAAATAAAAATTAATTGATTAATTAATTAAAAAAATTTTAGTTTGCTGGGCTTCCCTGGTGGCACAGTGGTTGAGAGTCCGCCTGCTGATGCAGGGGACACGGGTTCGTGCCCCGGTCCGGGAGGATCCCACATGCTGAGGAGTGGCTGGGCCCGTGAGCCATGGCCACTGAGCCTGCGCGTCTGGAGCCTGTGCTCCACAAAGGGAGAGGCCACAACAGTGAGACGCCCGCGTACCGCAAAAAAAAAAAAAAAAAAAAATTTTAGTTTGCTACAGACCAATTCTTTAAAAGAAAAAAGAAAAGAAAACGGTGGTCTTATACAATACAGGGATTTAATAGCTTATATTGTATATTCATAAGCAAAATTCCAGAGTAATTCAACTGGGGTATTGTTCAAGAATGTGAATGTAGGTATGTTTGCTTCTTAAATCAAAATTCGTTATATTTATCAGTGGACATAAAAGAGATCTAGGGATCTGCCATGGATTTATAGAGGTAGTGTAATAAAGAGTAATTATCCTTAAAAACTAATTTCAGGGTTTTGAATGCTTATAAAAAAGTTCTATATTTGTTCCTACGACGTTAATGAAGGTTCAAGTAATTATAGAGATTACAAAACAAGATTTGATGACATAAGAATTATCACAGGATACTTTTCCACCTGCCTGTCCAGAAAGTGATGTAAATAAAGAATGTTTCAAAAAACACCAAGATATCTTTTCCAAAACATAGTCAATGAAGAATAAGAACTAACAGTAAGACACAACAGAGAGGCAGATTGCCCTTCATAGGTGCATTAGCCTTATCTTGCTAACGCCTGTGAAGCCAGGGGGCCCAATGTGATGGAAACACTGGAAAGGGCAAAGAAAAGCATAATGAGGACCCCAGGAGACAGAGACCTACACGTTCACTTAAGAGTTGAGCAGAAAAGTGTCAAAATAAAAATTAAGTTTTTCTTTCCTAAGTTAAAGAATCTATTATCTTAATACCTATTAATACTGCCTCTAAATATGTATTATAGAAATTGAAGTCAATTCACTCGAGACGCTAGGACATTTACTTTTAAAGAATCACTGACAAGATGCCAGGCGTGGGGATAGGAAGTCTTTGTTTCTTAAAAGTACAAGCTCTTTTCTATAGTTAGAAAGTAAATTATGACATAATAACATGATTACAGGCATTAATTTTAAGGTTTATGAAGAAATCTTTTACCTATGTAAAAGATTGTTTTTAAACCTTCTACCTTTACCTTTCTTTTACCTTTTATTTACCAACGTAATCAAGTAGCTTTCTCTGCAGCTAATATGAGTTGGGTGTTTCATTGTTTTTGTTTTGTTGTTGTTTTTACTTTCAAAGCTTTTGGATATGTTTATAGTTAAATCAAGTTCTCACATGAAATATTAATGCTCTCATTTTACACTAGTGGGCATGTTTTATTTCAACAAGCATCAACATGCTATCATTACAATAGCTCATTCCTGCTGGGGGAAATGAAAGAGATTTAGGAAAAGCTTAAAGAAGGCCTCCCTCACCTCCCACAAGGCAAGGGCGGTAAATGCAAATATGAAGCTGGGCCACAGGCTCCTACTCTTTCCCTTAACATGTTTCTGCTAATGTATAGACTGCCCTTTAGATCTCAGCTGTTGAGAACTGAATTATTATAATCCTCAATCCATAGCATATTATCACAATGGTCCTCAGGAGACTCCTCTGTTATTTAATAATTTCCTTTCACCCCCCAATATTGTTCACCCCCAGTATTGGCTACTGGCCCTTTCCCTCTACCCTCACTAATGATGAGAACCTATGCATTTGGTATAGAACCGTGTGTGTGTGTGTGTGTGTGTGTGTGTGTGTGTGTGTGTGTGTGTGTGTGTGTGTTTTCATCCTTGAATAATACATACTCTTGTTTTACTTATGTGTTTAATGCTATAGATCTTGTTGTAAGCCCTTTTTAACAATCTATATCATGTTTTAAGTTCTCTTCAAGTTGTTGCTGTACTGTGAAAGAGAAAAGCACATCAGGGTTTGGTATTATCAGCAAGGCCTTCGTGTTATTACGAGCCTAATACTTGTGTTCTGTTGAACATAAACAATTTCACAGAACATCAACATCACACAAGGCCACTCTGTGACCATAATGGATCAAGACAAATACAAGACCAACTGCATAATCATGTTTGAACACAGACACATGAACGTTGTCCAAGCCACACAAACAACCACACATTCCCTCTCCTGGCTAGTAAGAGTGACCACAGCTTCCTTGTCAATTATAGCTTTGCCTCATTCTAGTCTTCCTTTCCTATGGATAAGATTTAATTAAGATAACCAATCATAGAATTGCTTCTACTTCCTGACAGTGTCCAAGCCAAAGAAAAGTCCCACTTTAACCCTCTCTCAAATCATCTAACACGAGCTTGAATCTTGTAAATCCTTCCAAACATTCTCTTGCTGAGAAGCCTCACGGTTCTAGTGTGTGTTACCCACGCCCTATGATGAATAATAAATCCATTTTGTTTCTACTACAGGGGTATGTTCCTGGGGGTCTTGGGCTGGAGGGCATTGCCAATATAGTTATTTTACTCTTTCTGACTGCTACAGTGTTCTATAGGATGCATCCATCATATTTACTTAACCATTCCCCTAGTGATAGACCCTTAAGTTGTCCTCAACTCTAAACCACCAGAAACAATTCTGTGATAAACAATGTCTGCAATATACCCCGTTATAGACCTGAGCTGTGTTGTACTGGAATAGGTACACAAAAATGGGACTACTATCAGCTCGGTGCTTTGTGACCAGCTAGAGGGGTGGGAGAGGGAGGGTGGGAGGGAGATGCAAGAGGGAGGAGATATGGGAGATATGTATACGTATAGCTGATTCACTTTGCTATACAGCAGAAACTAACACAACATTGTAAAGCAATTATACTCCAATAAAGATGTTATATTAAAAAAAATGGGACTACTGGGTGAAAAATTGTATGCATACTTTTACTAAGGATTGTTAAGAGATTTCTCTTCAGACTGGTTACAGCAGTCTAGATTCCCACCATTAGTTATTAAGTGTCCCCACTACCCCAAATTTTCACCTACATTTTGATTTGATTTGATTTACCTACTGATTTTTCAAAAATCTCTTCTCACTCAGATGGGTGTGAAGTGGTATGTTACTGTTATATTAATTAGCATTTGTCTAATTACTTATAAGGTTAAACATCTCTCTTCATACACTTAGTTGTTCAGGAACCTCCTTCTATGAATTGCCTAGTAATAACCTTTGTATGTATATATGGGGTTGGCCAAAAAGTTCGATGTTATGGAAAACCCCAAACAAACTTTTCAGCCAACCCAATATATGTTTCCTCTTCTTATTCTTGAATTTGCAAGCATTTCTCATGTACTCCACATATTTATCTCTTTTCAGTCTTTGACGTTGCAGGTATCTTCTTCCAACCTGTCACTTAAATGTTAGTTTTGTTTTACCCTATAATTCACTGAACACAAATGCTTAGTTTTGACATTGTAAAGCTACCAATTCATCCTTGATAGCCTGTGCTTTTAGGAAAGGGTTTAAGTTCTCTCACATACCAAGGTCACAAAAATATTCTCTGACATTTTCTTTTATTAGCTCTATAGTTTTACCTATTACTTTTAGGTTGGTCTTTGTTCTCTCTGCAGTTCATATATAGTATATGATGTAAAGTAGGGGCCCAACTTTATTTTTTTCATCTAATAAACCATTTTTCCAAGAACCTAATAAGCAACAAACCTCTTCCCCACTTTGGGTCTGTTTTTGAGTACCCATCTCTGTTTCATTAGCTTGATTATCTGTTTCTGCGCCAGTTTCAAACTGCTTTTATTAATATGAATTAAAATCTGGTTAAAAAATAAAAAAGTAATCTTCTTCCAGATATATTTCAAATAGACAGCTATTTGGAGAGTTTTGTTCTTCATCATAGGCATTTTATTGAAATCCTCAAAAAAAATCCCACTATAATTTTAATTGGAATTGCATTTGGTAAGAATTGACATCTTATGCTGTTATGTGCCCCACCAATGACTATGTTATAACTCTTCATTTATTCAAGTCTTAATTTACACCCTTTAATAAAGTTTTAAAATTTATAAAGTTGTTATGCATTTTTTAGGTTAATGTCTAAATGCATTATAATTTTTTTTAAACTGTGAATTTTGCAATGTAGTTACTGCTAATGTGAAAGAACAAAACTATTGATTTTTGAAAGTATATACTTCGCTTTTGCTAGTTCTAATACTTTGCCTATGTAGACATCATATAATCTCTAAATAAGGGCTGTTTTGTCTGTTATATTTTTCTCTTTTCCCCCTCCCTCCTCCTTTCCCTCTGTCCATCTTTATTTCACTTTATTTTTTTTCTTATTGAATTAGTCAGATCTATATCAAGAATATCAGTCTTAGCAGGTATATTTGTCTTGCTTTATCTAAAGTTTGTTTAAAGTTTTGATGTTTGCTATAGGTTTTTTTTCTTTTTTTAAATTTTATTTTTATTTTATATTGGAGTATAGTTGATTTACAATGTTGTGTTAGTTTCAGGTGTACAGCAAAGTGATTCAGTTGTACATATACATATATCCATTCTTTTTTTTTTAAATTTTATTTATTTTTTTATACAGCAAGTTCTTATTAGTTATCCATTTTATACATATTAGTGTATAGCTATAGGTTTTAGTATATAACCTTTATCAAGTTTGTAAAATTTCCTTTCAGTCATAAATCAGAGTTAATCAAATACTTTTTAAGCATTCTTTGAGATAATTATGTGATGTTTTTTGTCTATTATGTATGTTTACCATTAATAGATTTCATTGATACTTCTGCTATTAAAACATCCTCACCCTCCAGAGAGAAATACTGTATTAAAAAAATCTGCTGTTGGGATTTAGACAGCAAATATTTCATTTAGAATTCCCACACTTGTCATTGTGAGATGGACCTATAATTTTCTTTTCTTTACTCTTCTGGAATTAAGGTTGTACAAGTCTTATAAAATTAGCCAGGCAGCATTCTCCCAACCCCTCTCCCTTTAAAAAAAAAAAAAAAAAAAAATCTGCATGAGACAGAAGCTATAACTCCTGAAAGCTTGGCAAAAGTATCTTGCAGAACTTATTCAACAGGGGGAGGTGTGTCGGTTTATTCAGGTGTTTGTGTGTAGAATTTAGGGAGGGCTTTGATTATCATTTCCATTTCTTTGACAAATATTTGACTATTAAGTTTTCCACTTTTATACATATTTACTTTCTGTTTTCAGTGGTTTCATACAAGGAAATTAATCACAAGGTTTTTGACAGCCAACATTCTGAGCACAAATGAGATTCAAAAGAACCAGCACTGAGACCTCATACTCTGTCCCCAATTTTAAACTCAGAGTATCTCTAAAAAATAAGCTGGCTAGCAAAAAGTTCTGTTCTTAGTCTCTAGAAAAAATTATCTTTCCCTATGTGGATAGCAGCTTGAGTAATGTGGACTGACAGGACGACATCTCAATAGGAAAAGTCTTCTGAGCATGTATACTTCAAAAATAGGAAGTAGTGCTTTTCAGAAGTAAGCGACTTAAGAAACAGTGAACTGAACCAAAGAAAATTTGCTGAAGGTCCCATAAAGTGACTGAGAAATGTTTTGCCGCTGAACCTGGTTTTTAAATCTATTTCATTTTGATGGTCTGACCTAAATCAATGCTCTTCTCCGGCTAGCAGATTGTAGGAACATAGAGAAATTGGTTTAGGTATAGATTAAAGGGGCAACGTTACACTAAAGATGTGAAAAGTTATTAGAGATACACTTGGATGGCTAAGTTTAGGATTTCTGAATAATTGAGACAAATGAAAGCCTTCAAAGTTAGGCAGCTAATTTATTATGTGAAGACTATTAAATTGACATGATGGAACCCTTTCTCATGATCTCAACAACCACATTATTTAATATATCTTGTGTATGCTGTCCCATAGGGCCATAACAGGATTTTTATAAACTGTTAGGACAAATACTGACGTGCATCTTACTTTGTTTATCACTGGACCCGGGCCAAAAGGCACTAATTAGAATAGTTCTGCTACACAATGTTTATATACTAATTACCCTACTTCCTAAACCAAATGTTCCAAGAAGTACTAAGAATGCATGGCAAAAAGCCACTGGTTGCAGTAACAAGTATGCTGCTTTACAAACAAAAGGAACAATAGGCTCCAAAAGAAAAGAAATAATAGAAAAATTAACATGACATAAATGTGGTGAATAAGACAACTGCATTTTCCTAAAGATGTGCTAAGCATTACTACATTAAATAGCATAGGTATTTAGTAATTATTGAGATTTCCAAGTTAAAACAAAAAATTTATAAACAAAAATGTTACATGTAGTAAAGGCAAATAGGTTACACTGAGTCAAGGGATTTTATATAATCATAAAATACACACATATATTTCATGTTCAAGGCATATTTATGGGAAATATTAGGGAAAAATGATGGAAAAATCTAAGTTAGTATTGCAAAGTCCTATTCTTGAAATTTAAACACTTACTGAGTGCCTACAATGTGAAAGATACAATGATTTCAAAAATGAACAAGACATACATGTTTCTTGCCTTCAAAGAGCCTGCAGTCTGAAGGGGAAGATGGACAATTAATCAAGCAAACGGAATACAGTGTAATAAATGCTATGAAGTGACGGGAGACAGCAGCACACAGAGCAAGTGGCTAGGATTTTATTTTGTGTGTGTGTGTGTGTAAAAACAAGTAAATGAATTTTAGAAGTAGGAAGAACTTTCAGGAACTTTCCTGTTATGTGTTCTCTCTCCCTGTGTGTATATGTTTTATACTGTCTATTTCTATAGTACTTACTCTCATGCCTAATCCTATCAATTTGCATTCTTTTTCTTCCCTCATGTCTTGTGATTTTACCTTATCTATTTTTATTTCTCTACTTGGCCATGATGTAGAACTATGTACATTCATAGCACTTTTTTTTTTTTGCATTTTTATAAAATCTGTCCAAACAAAAACAGTGATAATGTCGAAAATAATTATAGTAATAAGCTTACTATATGCCAGGTTGTTCTAAGCACTTCAACATGCATTAATTCATCTACTTTTCACAAAAAATCTATAAGGTAGGCATCCATGTTACAGATATGGAAAATAAGGTACAAAGAGGTTTAAGTAACTTTCCTAAGGTCACATAACTAGTAAAGGGCAGAACTGAAATATTATCCCTGCCAGTGTGGTTGAAGCCATACTGGTTTAACTGAAAACAACTGAGTAGTTATCAGGTACTGTTCTAGTCTTTCTAATCATTACACAGACATGATCTTATTTAATCCTCACAATGACTCTGTTAAATAGGTAGGTTAATAACCCCATTTTAAGGATAAGGAAATTGAAGTAGAGTGAGTTGCCCAAGTCACATAACTAATAAAAACAATAATAGGAGTAAGAAAAATGTAAATGAATTTTTAAAAAAAGAAGAAAAAATCATAAACTAAATTATCTTTATTTTTATACCAGACCGTATTCTCTTGGTAAAGATTTTGGAGAAAAACAACAGTTCTGTGCTTCAGGCTAATAAATCTGACTCACTGCAATACCATTAGCCAAAAGTGTCTCCTGGTTCTTTAACAAAAAGGAATAAATAGACTCTGCTTTGTCATTTTTCAAATCTGTTCAGCAATCAGTGAATTACCTTCCTTTAAGCTGACATAAACCCAAAGTTAGTTTTTATTCTTTCTACTTTCTTAGTATTAGCACAAGAAATTCAGGTAATAGCACATCAAAAAGAGATACAGGATCACATTATTGATTAGTTATAGATAGAATCTGACCATCAGGAGACAAAATGAACCTTCTCTGTCTCTATGTTTTCTATGAAAAAGCACACAACATCTCGTATCTTAAACTTTTATAATTAATTATCTCTTTCTCATATGCAGGCAGTGCTGGTTTGGATATATAAAACAAAGACATACTGATTTATTTGTGCTGCTATAAAACGATATGCATCAAAAACTTCTCCAAAAAACTTTAATTCAAAATCTTGTTACTGGAATTCAGGGGAAGTAAAACTCTCTCTATAGTGGGGGAAGACCTCTTAGAATGCTAGAAGACTTACTAGTTAAAAAGCACATCAAAATTCAGATTAGGAAAAGGAGGTAATTAGTGCCTGCAGCTTGTTTATGGTTCTTAGTGCCAGGAGGGTAGTCAAAGAGCACATGCAATCAGCCCTTGCACATTATAATTAGATGATGGGAAGGACAGAGCTCTACATCCTAACTACTAAAAATACTACAATCATTAGAATTGCAAAAATGAACCCATTAGTTATCCCCACCAAATCGTTTTTTCCAGCTCTGCTACTTGAGCTGTGTGACCTAAAGGTTTTTTAAGCATTCTTAAAAGAAACTGTTTAGGAGAATATGTTTAATTTGTGTCTACACACTGTTCCAACCCTGCATAAAGATCTAGGGATATATTTGCAGTTAGATCCCATGACCTGAATAAAGTATGGAACCTGATATGATTGCATACGTTAGATTTGGAACGGTAAATTTAGAGCTATTGGCTCTGCACTACCTCAGATTTCTGAGAAGAAAACAGAAAAACCTTGTAAAAAAACCATAATTCAAATGTAGTTCTCAAATTTCAACTTGGTCCTTACTGCTTGCTCTATGGCTATTCATTTTATTAACCCATCTGCCCTTGCCTCAATGGCTAATCCAAATCCCTTCTACTCCCCACAAAGCTTCAAGGAAGTCTCCTGTCCTTCAAAGTTGGCTAAGGGCATCAGGTGTTAACTCTTTCAACAACCTTGCTCATGACCTCAAAGTCCTCCTTTTTTAGACCCATTAACCTAAATCAGAGGAAGAGCTGACTTGCCCTCACTTTCTTTCTTCCTTTCCCCATTCCCAGCCCCAACACAAGGCTAACAACTTGGGGGAAAGTGTTCTTAATTCTGCTACCTCCAACAATGCAACACACGCTCAATTATGCTTCTCATCTCCCAGAATGCTTTCAATTCAACAGATGCACCACTTAAATATTGTTAAGCATCTAGCTGGGTGTCAGGTACTGTGCTAAGTACTGAGACACCAATAACGGAGACTGCGCCCTTAAGTAACCCAGAGACCATCTTCCCTTTTGTCTTCAAACACATACTAACAATTATCTTCCAAAGGTCTTCACTCCACCTCAGGCCAATATCTCCATCTAGTGATAATCCATCCGCCCAGAGTTCAGAGTCCAATTCCAAGTTGTAACCTCAAATAGCTTTTCCTGATTATTCCACTCTGGAGCAATCTCTCCTTTCTTTCTTTCACTCATTCAGCACTAACCAGAAACTACACTATATTGGCAGTCACCTTTTCTGTAACTATTTTATATTATGCTTTATATATCATACATATCTGCTTGTTTAAGAGGGAACAAGTAAGATTTTACAGTCAGATAGAACATGGCTCCAGGGCAGACTCTACCTATCTGAGACTGAATGACCTTGGACAAGTCACTAATCCTCCCTGGATTTATGGGGTTATTCTGAGGACTGATAATTTAAAAGTTGGGAACACCATAGATTGGTAGCAAATATAAATGCTCTCCCCCATTTGGCACTTACTGATTGAAATCTTATAGCATGTGAATACAAAAATGAGAATTTACTTAGCTCTTATTTCTAGGTTCCTCACTTCATTTTCACTATATAAGCAAGAACTGAAAGCAAAGATGGAAAAAATGTCACCTTTTAAGGGATCATTCAAGGAATGTAAGAAATCTTCATATAAGCCTACACTTGACTTCTAGCAAGAAGCTATTACTTTGTCTTCTCCCCACCCCCACTAAACGTGCAACCTTCTAATAATATTTTAAACTAACAAGACAGTTTCCATCTCATCATCACGGATTTAATACTGTAGTTGTTATATCCAGATTGTTACTGCATTATCATCATACAAGTAGACATTTACCAACTGAGGACAGGTACTATTTAACCAGGTTTACAGCTAATGGATGCACTTAACTGCAAGCAGGCATTAAGTACTCTAAAACAAATCATGTCATAAGATAAGATTCTAAAATGATAACCAGAAACGAAATGAAATCCCAATCATCTACAATTAGCTTCAACTACTCAGTCAAAGAACAAAGTATATTTATGGTAATATCAATTTTTCCTTTTCTACAGGGAGCTATCAGACACAAATTAATAATATTTATAGCTTTTAGTACATACAAAAGGAATCTTTGGCGTTTTTCTTCCCCAAATTAAAGAGACTTACAAAGTGATATAATGTTTTTATATTTTAAATGACTTCTTTGTTAATATGTATCCAAAATATTCCTCCATTTGAAGTAGTATTCAATTAATTCCTTATGATCATTATCTTTTTATAAGCAAGCTTTACTTAAGGGAAAATGGAGACTACTCTGCCCTTCCTCCTAGTAGAATTAATAACTTTGGTATTCGTAATGTGCCAGGTTCTAAAATTTATTTTTATTTCGCAAAAGCACCCTAGGTTTTGAATATTAACCTGTTATTACGTAGTTGGACAAATTATTTTAAAAACTAGCAATCCTGTCTTGTACATATTTTTAAAAGCAGTTGGATATTACATCATTTACTGTGTCATCTGAAATAAAAATAAAAATGTAAATAATTAGTTGAGATTTGCTTTCTCATTTTCACTTTATCTGTTGTCACAATTAAGACTCTATACAGGGGACCTTGAAGATGGCGGAAGAGTAAGACGCGGAGATCACCTTCCTCCCCACAGATACACCAGAAATACATCTACACGTGGAGCAACTCCTACAGAACACCTACTGAAGGCTGGCAGAAGACCTCAGACCTCCCCAAAGGGAAAAAACTCCCCATGTACCTGGGTAGGGCAAAAGAAAAAAAGAAAAAACAGAGACAAAAGAATAAGGACGGCACCTACACCAGTGGGAGGGAGCTGTGAAGGAAGAAAAGTTTCCACACACTAGGAAGTCCCTTCGCGGGCGGAGACTGCGAGAGGTGGAGGGAGGAGCTTTGGTACCGCGGAGGAGAGCACAGCAACGGGTGCGGAGGGCAAAGCGGGGAGATTCCCGCACAGAGGATCGGTGCCGACCAGCACTCACCAGCCCGAGAGGCTTGTCTGCTCACCCGCCGGGGCAGGCGGGGCTGCGAGCTGAGGCTCGGGTTTCGGTTTTGGACGGAGCGCAGGGAGAGGACTGGGGTTGGCGGCTTGAACATAGCCTGAAGGGGTTAGGGCACCACGGCTAGCCGGGAGGGACTCTGGGGAAAAGTCTGCACCTGCCGAAGAGGCAAGAGACTTTTTCTTCCCTCTTTGTTTCCTGGTTCACGAGGAGAGGGGTTTAAGAGCGCTGCTTAAAGGAGCTCCAGAGACGGGCGCGAGCCGCGGCTAAAAGCGCGGACCCCAGAGACGGGCGGGAGATGCTAAGGCTGCTGCTGCCGCCACCAAGGGGCCTGTGTGCGAGCACAAGTCACTCTCCACACCCCTCTTCCGCGGAGCCTCTGCAGCCCGCCACTGCCAGGTTCCCGGGATCCAAGGACAACTTCCCCGGGAGAACGCACGGCGGGCCTCAGGCTGGAGCAACGTCACGCTGGCCTCTGCCGCCGCAGGCCCGCCCCGCACGCAGTGCCCCTCCCTCCCCGCCGGCCTGAGTGCGCCAGAGCCCCCGAATCAGCGGCTTCTTTAACCCCGTCCTGTCTGAGCAAAAAACAGACGCCCTCAGCGACCTACACGCAGAGGCAGGGACTAATCCAAAGCTGAGCTCCTGTGAGCTGTGAGAACAAAGAAGAGAAAGGGAAACCTCTCCCAGCAGCCTCAGAAGCAGCGGATTAAAGCTCCACAATCAACTTGATATATCCTGCATCTGTGGAATACCTGAATAGACAAGGAATGATCCCAAATTGAGGAGGTGGACTTTAGGAGCGAAATCTATGATTTTTTTTCCCCTTTTCCTCTTTTTGTGAATGTGTATGTGTATGCTTCTGTGTGAGATCTTGTCTGTATAGTCTTGCTTCCACCATTTGTCCTAGGCTTCTATCTGTCCATGGTGTTTAAAAAAATTTTTTTTCTTAATAATTAATTTTAATTGTAATAACTTTATTATACTTTACCTTCGTTCTTTCTTTCTTTCTTTCCTACCTTCCCTCCTTTAGACAACGAATCACTCCAAATTGAGGAGGTGGTCTCTGAGAGCAAGATTTATGATTTTTCCCCCTTTACCTCTTTTTGTGAGGGTGTATGTGTATGCTTCTGTGTAAGATTTTCTCTGTATAGCTTTGCTTCCTACATTTGTCCTAAGGTTCTATCCGTCCCTTTTTTCCTAAATAAGTATTTTTTAATTCAATAACTTTATTATACTTTATTTTATTTTTACTGTATCTTCTTTCTTTCTTTTTTCCTTCTTTCCCTCCTTCCTTCCTTCCTTCCTCCCTCCCTCCCTCCCTCCTTTCTTTCCTTCTTGCCTTCTTTCCTTCTTTGCTTCTTTCTTCCTTCCTTCCTTCCCTCCTTTCCTTCTTTCTTTCCTCATACTTCTACTAATTCTCTCTACTTTTTCTCCCTTTTATTCTGAGCCCTGTGGATGAAAGGCTCTTGGTGCTCCAGCCAGGAGTCAGGGCTCTGCCTCTGATGTAGGAGAGCCAACTTCAGGACACAGGTCAACAAGAGGCCTCCCAGCTCCACATAATATTAAACGGCGAAAATCTCCCAAAGACCTCCATCTTAACACCAGCACCCAGCTTCACTCAACGACCAGCAAGCCACAGTGCTGGACAACCTATGCCAAACAACTAGCAAAACAGGAACACAACCCCACCCATTAGCAGAGAGGCTGCCTAAAATCATAATAAGGCCACAGACACCCCAAAACACACCACCAGACGTGAACCTGCCCACTAGAGAGACAAGATCCAGCCTCATTCACCACAACACAGGCACTAGTCCCCACCACCAGGAAGCCTACACAACCCACTGAACCAACCATAGCCACTGGAGACAGACATCAAAAACAGCGGGAACTCCGAACCTGCAGCCTGCAAAAAGGAGACCCCAAACACAGTAAGATAAGCAAAATGAGAAGACAGAAAAACACACAGCAGATAAAGGAGCAAGATAAAAATGCACCAGACCTAACAAATGAAGAGGAAATAGGCAGTCTACCTGAAAAAGAATTCAGAATAATGATAGTAAGGATGATCCGAAATCTTGGAAATAGAATGGACAAAATGCAAGAAACAGTTAACAAGGACCTAGAAGAAATAAAGATGAAACAAGCAACAATGAACAACACAATGAATGAAATTAAAAGTACTCTAGATGGGATCAATAGCAGAATAACTGAGGCAGAAGAACGGATAAGTGACCTGGAAGATAAAATAGTGGAAATAACTACTGCAGAGCAGAATAAAGAAAAAAGAATGAAAAGAACTGAGGACAGTCTCAGAGACCTCTGGGACAACATTAAACGCACCAACATTCGAATTATAGGGGTTCCAGAAGAAGGAGAGAAAAAGAAAGGGACTGAGAAAATATTTGAAGAGATTATAGTTGAAAACTTCCCTAATATGGGAAAAGAAATAGTTAATCAAGTCCAGGAAGCACAGAGAGTCCCATACAGGATAAATACAAGGAGAAATACGCCAAGACACATATTAATCAAACTATCAAAAATTAAATACAAAGAAAGCATATTAAAAGCAGCAAGGGAAAAACAACAAATAACACACAAGGGAATCCCCATAAGGTTAACAGCTGATCTCTCAGCAGAAACCCTACAAGCCAGAAGGGTGTGGCAGGACATACTGAAAGTGATGAAGGAGAAAAACCTGCAACCAAGACTACTCTACCCAGCAAGGATCTCATTCAGATTTGATGGAGAAATTAAAACCTTTACAGACAAGCAAAAGCTGAGAAAGTTCAGCACCACCAAACCAGCTTTACAACAAACGCGAAAGGATCTTCTCTAGGCAAGAAACACAAGAGGAGGAAAAGACCTATAATAACGAACCCAAAACAATTTAGAAAATGGGAATAGGAACATACATATCGATAATTGCCTAAATGTAAATGGACTAAATGCTCCCACCAAAAGACACAGACTGGCTGAATGGATACAAAAACAAGACCCTTATATATGCTGTCTACAAGAGACCCACTTCAGACCTAGAGACACATACAGACTGAAAGTAAGGGGATGGAAAAAGATATTCCATGCAAATGGAAACCAAAAGAAAGCTGGAGTAGCAATTCTCATATCAGAAAAATAGACTTTAAAATAAGGACTATTAAAAGAGACAAGGACACTACATAATGATCAAGGGATCGATCCAAGAAGAAGATATAACAATTGTAAATATTTATGCACCCAACATAGGAGCACCTCAATACATAAGGCAAATACTAACAGCCATAAAAGGGGAAATCGACGGTAACACATTCATAGTAGGGGACTTCAACACTCCACTTTCACTAATGGACAGATCATCCAAAATGAAAATAAATAAGGAAACACGCTTTAAATGATACATTAAACAAGATGGACTTAATTGATATTTATAGGACACTCCATCCAAAAACAACAGAATACACATTTTTCTCAAGTGCTCATGGAACATTCTCCAGGATAGATCATATCTTGGGTCAGAAATCAAGCCTTGGCAAATTTAAGAAAATTGAAATTGTATCAAGTATCTTTTCCGACCACAACGCCATGAGACTAGATATCAATTACAGGAAAAGATCTGTAAAAAATACAAACACATGGAAGCTAAACAATACACTACTTAATAATGAAGTGATCACTGAAGAAATCAAAGAAAAAATCAAAAAATACCTAGAAACAAATGACAATGGAGACACAACGACCCAAAACCTATGGGATGCAGCAAAAGCAGTTCTAAGGGGGAAGTTTATAGCAATACAAGCCCACCTTAAGAAGCAGGAAACATCTCGAATAAACAACCTAACCTTGCACCTCAAGCAATTAGAGAAAGAAGAACAAAAAAAACCCAAAGCTAGCAGAAGGAAAGAAATCATAAAAATCAGATCAGAAATAAATGAAAAAGAAATGAAGGAAACGATAGCAAAGATCAATAAAACTAAAAGCTGGTTCTTTGAGAAGATAAACAAAATAGATAAACCACTAGCCAGACTCATCAAGAAAAAAAGGGAGAAGACTCAAATCAATAGAATTAGAAATGAAAAAGGAGAATTAACAACTGATACTGCAGAAATAAAAAAAGATCATGAGAGATTACTACAAGCAACTCTATGCCAATAAAATGGACAATCTGGAAGAAAGGGACAAATTCTTAGAAATGCACAACCTGCCAAGACTGAATCAGGAAGAAATAGAAAATATGAACAGACCAATCACAAGCACTGAAATTGAAACTGTGATTAAAAATCTTCCAACAAACAAAAGCCCAGGACCAGATGGCTTCACAAGTGAATTCTATCAAACATTTAGAGAAGAGCTAACAGCTATCCTTCTCAAACTCTTCCAAAATATAGCAGAGAGAGGAACACTCCCAAATTCCTTCTACGAGGCCACCATCACCTTGATACCAAAACCAGACAAGGATGTCACAAAGAAAGAAAACTACAAGCCAATATCATTGATGAACATAGATGCAAAAATCCTCAACAAAATACTAGCAAACAGAATCCAAGAGCACATTAAAAGGATCATACACCATGATCAAGTGGGGTTTATTCCAGGAATGCAAAGATTCTTCAATATACGCAAATCTATCAATGTGATAAACCATATTAACAAATTGAAGGAGAAAAACCATATGATCATCTCAATAGATGCAGAGAAAGCTTTCAACAAAATTCAACACCCATTTATGATAAAAACCCTGCAGAAAGTAGGCATAGAGGGAACTTTCCTCAACATAATAAAGGCCATATATGACAAGCCCACAGCCAACATCATCCTCAATGGTGAAAAACTGAAAGCATTTCCACTAAGATCAGGAACAAGACAAGGTTGCCCACTCTCACCACTCTTATTCAACATAGTTTTGGAAGTTTTAGCCACAGCAATCAGAGAAGAAAAGGAAATAAAAGGAATCCAAATCAGAAAAGAAGAAGTAAAGCTGTCACTGTTTGCAGAAGACATGATACTATACATAGAGAATCCTAAAGATGCTACCAGAAAACTACTAGAGCTAATCAATGAATTTGGTAAAGTAGCAGGATACAAAATTAATGCACAGAAATCTCTGGCATTCCTATATACTAATGATGAAAAATCTGAAAGTGAAATCAAGAAAACACTCCCATTTACCACTGCAACAAAAAGAATAAAATATCAAGAATAAACCTACCTAAGGAGACAAAAGACCTGTATGCAGAAAATTATAAGACACTGATG
This sequence comes from Aethalodelphis obliquidens, assembly GCF_003676395.1. Taxonomy (NCBI): domain Eukaryota; kingdom Metazoa; phylum Chordata; class Mammalia; order Artiodactyla; family Delphinidae; genus Aethalodelphis; species Aethalodelphis obliquidens. The sequence goes on along the minus strand of NW_020837950.1, from coordinate 57,680,917 downwards.
AGAGAAATGAAAGATGATACAAATAGATGGAGAGATATACCATGTTGTTGGACTGGAAGAATCAACATTGTGAAAATGACTCTACTACCCAAAGCAATCTATAGATTCAATGCAATCCCTATCAAACTACCACTGGCATTTTTCACAGAACTAGAACAAAAAATTTCGCAATTTGCATGGAAACACAAAAGACCCCGAATAGTCAAAGCAATCTTAAGAACGAAAGAAGGAGCTGGAGGAATCAGGCTCCCTGACTTCAGACTATACTACAAAGTTACAGTAATCAAGACAGTATGGTACTGGCACAAAAACAGAAAGATCAATGGAACAGGATAGAAAGCCCAGAGATAAACCCACGCACATATGGACACCTTATCTTTGATAAAGGTGGCAGGAATGTACAGTGGAGAAAGGACAGCCTCTTCAATAAGTGGTGCTGGGAAAACTGGACAGCTACATGTAAAAGTATGAGATTAGATCACTCCCTAACACCATACACAAAAATAAGCTCAAAATGGATTAAAGACCTAAATGTAAGGCCAGAAACTATCAAACTCTTAGAGGAAAACATAGGCAGAACACTCTATGACATAAATCACAGCAAGATCCTTTCTGACCCACCTCCTAGAGTAATGGAAATAAAAATAAACAAATGGGACCTAATGAAACTTCAAAGATTTTGCACAGCAAAGGACACCATAAACAAGACCAAAAGACAACCCTCAGAATGGGAGAAAATATTTGCAAATGAAGCAACTGACAAAGGATTAATCTCCAAAATTTACAAGCAGCTCATGCAGCTCAATAACAAAAAAACAAACAACCCAATCCAAAAATGGGCAGATGACCTAAATAGACATTTCTCCAAAGAAGATATACAGACTGCCAACAAACACATGAAAGAATGCTCAACATCATTAATCATTAGAGAAATGCAAATCAAAACTACAATGAGATATCATCTCACACCAGTCAGAATGGCCATCATCAAAAAATCTAGAAACAATAAATGCTGGAGAGGGTGTGGAGAAAAGGGAACACTCGTGCACTGCTGGTGGGAATGTGAATTGGTTCAGCCACTATGGAGAACAGTATGGAGGTTCCGTAAAAAACTACAAATAGAATTACCATATGACCCAGCAATCCCACTACTGGGCATATACCCTGAGAAAACCAAAATTCAAAAAGAGTCATGTACCAAAATGTTCATTGCAGCTCTATTTACAATAGCCCAGAGATGGAAACAACCTAAGTGCCCATCATCGGATGAATGGATAAAGAAGATGTGGCACATATATACAATGGAATATTACTCAGCCTTAAAAAGAAACGAAATTGAGCTATTTGTAATGAAATGGATAGACCTAGAGTCTGTCATACAGAGTGAAGTAAGTCAGAAAGAAAAAGACAAATACCGTATGCTAACACATATATATGGAATTTAAGAAAAAAAAATGTGATGAAGAACCTAGGGGTAAGACAGGAATAAAGACGCAGACCTACTGGAGAACGGACTTGAGGATATGGGGAGGGGGAAGGGTGAGCTGTGACAGGGCGAGAGAGAGTCATGGACATATACACACTAACAAACGTAGTAAGGTAGATAGCTAGTGGGAAGCAGCCGCATGGCACAGGGATATTGGCTCGGTGCTTTTTGACAGCCTGGAGGGGTGGGATAGGGAGGGTGGGAGGGAGGGAGACGCAAGAGGGAAGACATATGGGAACATATGTATATGTATAACTGATTCACTTTGTTATAAAGCAGAAACTAACGTACCATTGTAAAGCAATTATACCCCTATAAAGATGTTAAAAAAAAAAAAAGACTCTATACAAACCTCTGACATTCTTTGTTTATACATTAATAAAACTGCTTAGAGATGAACACAAGTTTAGATTTTTTTAAAATATAAAGCTTAACAGTTTGAAATGCAGTAGAAGTCCCACCTTATCTCTGAATATCTTCCCCTCAAAATTTTCCAAGTTTAAAAGCAAAGAAGAATCTGTAGAGATGATTTATGTATGTTAGGGAACATTACAAATGAAATTACGAAGTAAACAGCCACCTGGGAAAATATCTCCAAGAAAAGATTAATAATCTAATTATACAAAGAATGTAAACATATTACTAAGAAAGATATTATGATTTCAATAGCTAAATGAGCAAGGACATAAAGAGCAAATTTACACAAGAGAAAATCAAATGATTAATAAAAATATGAAAATTAGAAAAGATATTTTTAATGATACTATTTTCACCAATTAATTAAAATATGGCAATAAAGTGACTCATATACTGCTGAATGAAATGTAATACAGTATAAAATTTCTGAAAAGTTATTAGCAATATGTAAAAAGAACATTATAAATACTCATAACCTAGTAAATCCACAGTATGCAATCACTAAAGATAAAGTTTTAGAATAGTTTATAAAAACATGAAAAATTTTTATGTTTAGTGAAAAAGACAAACTATAAAAATGGTCAGTTTTCTTTTTTTTTAACATCTTTATTGGAGTATAATTGCTTTACAATGTTGTGTTAGTTTCTGCTTTATAACAAAGTGAATCAGCTATACATATACGTATGTTCCCATATCTCTTCCCTCTTGCGTCTCCCTCCCTCCCACCCTCCCTATCCCACCCCTCTAGGTCTTCACAAACCACCTAGCTGATCTCCCTCTGCTATTCTTCCCACTAGCTATCGGTTTTATATTTGGTAGTGTATATATATCCATTGCACTCTCTCACTTTGTCCCAGCTTAATAATTTTTTTTAATGCCAAAGATATGTCAAGAAAAATATCAAAAATATTATCATTGGTTATCTTCATAAGCTCAGAATTCATGTTTTATTTCTTTATTTCACTGCATTCTCAAAATTTACTACAGAGAGCATGTTCTTGTTTTACAAACATAAAAAAAATTACATAAAAATATATAGCCCTATATTTCTTCTTATTGAAACTGTCGTAGTGTTGGAAATTCCACTTTAAGAGATTCTAATAAATCTTAAGGTCTTTCAGGGCCTTAGAACTGCTTAATTAAAAAGTAAACCTGGGAAAAGTAACACACTAATAAGCACTTATCAATCTCAGTTTAGTATGGAACATATACTTGGGGTAAGAGTAAAGTCACAGATGGGAGGATGGACAGGAGGACTTAGTGGGATGATAGAAGGAAGACAAAGAGGTTACAACCAATTTTATCATTGGTTGTAGGGCTGGCCCCAGCACTGGCATGGACCCAGCACTGGCATGGACTTTGCTCTTTGGTGATCTGACCAAAGTCAGCTTCAGCTGCTACCACCACTGGCAGCCAGACTTGGTAGTACCCTGCAGTAATTTCAACTGATCAAAACAAATAGGAATAATAGAGCCTTAGGTACATATAAAACAAGAGATTCACTATACATAAGGTGGGCTATTTTTGCCTCTGATGCAAAAATACTCATACTAAGGTATGCTGAAATATTGTCAAGAAATTTAAAAAGTTTAAATTTGTTTGTTTATTTATTTATTTTTTTTTTTTTTTGCGGTACGCGGGCCTCTCACTGTTGTGGCCTCTCCCGTTGCGGAGCACAGGCTCCGGACGCACAGGCTCATCAGCGGCCATGGCTCACGGGCCCAGCAGCTCTGTGGCATGTGGGATCCTCCCGGACCGGGGCACGAACCCGTATCCCCTGCATCGGCAGGCGGACTCTCAACCACTGCGCCACCAGGGAAGCCCCTGTGTTTTCATTTTGATGATAACCTCAAAAAATAAAAATGCGAGATCAACTGAATGAACACCTTACAACAGGCTACTGCTAACCTGATTTCAGCATATAAATCTGCATTTGTATTTCTGATTGTGTTGGCACCAAGTTATCATGGAAATGACAGCATTTAAATAATGCACATTCCTTGGCTGGAATCTGGAGGTATATTCTTAAAAGCCTGATGGAATTATTTTCTTTAAAATGTGTTCATGCATTACTTAAGTTTAAGAGTAAGTAATTAAACCTATGAAGTGAAAAAGGCTAAGAAAGAGTAAAAAAGCTACTAATATGTATCTCTTTACTCATTCCAACCAATTTGTTCAACATATTAATTGTTCAGCATATTATTAACATTATGTTAACAGTGAGTTCCTATTATACTATATTCAATGTACTATTCTAAGCACTTCCCATATATTAACTCATTTAATCCTCACAAGTTCATGAAGAATGTTATTCTCACCATACTGAGGGGGAGAATAACTTGTCCAAGGTCACAGAGTAAATGTCTGGCAGAGCTAGATTCAAATCCAGGGAGTTTATGGAATTTTGAAATTCAAGGAACTGACCAAATCAGTCTAACTCTCTTCTCTTTGACTAGATGAGGAAATTATGCTGGTTTATTGTGAATACTCCTTGAAAATGAAGAGCTAACTATTTAACTCTATACATCCAAACAAGTCCCTTCACCACCTAGGATCTCATAATAACCCCATAATTTAATAAGACAGACTGGATGATTTCTAAGGTCTCTTGCACCTTCAAATTTTCCTGTCTGATAGCACATGTTTGTGAAGTAAAACAGCATTACTGCTCAATTGGACATAAGAACACAAACCTAGAAACAGAAGCTAAAAGTATAAAGTCAAACGATATCAGGCATAAGGGAAATTCTCGGGAATGGAATAGCAAACAGAGATTAGCAAAAATTTAAGCCAGTAGATTCAACCTTCCATTGTCAAAAGCTTACCAAATTTGAATTTTTTTCTCAATGTGAATATCCCTCAAATTTAATGATAGAAATATATGAAAAATTAAGACTTCCTTTGAAAATATTCACTCTATGATCAACTCTGGTAGCATATCTTGATTTAAAAAGGCAAGTAATAATTATATTTTTCAGAGTTGAAAATCACAGATATCAGTCAGAAATCATCTGAATTTAACGAATATTACATATATCAATCCAATTAAAAAGTAGCAATAATTTGTTTTTCTAACAGAATAATTTGAATCAACATATTAGCCTTTCATACTAGAAATATTATCACTTTGGACAATTTATTATAAAATAAAATCTAACCATGTAATCCGTAAGTTATTTTTAACAACTTTATTGAAGAATTAATTTACATACCGTAAAATTCACCATTGTTAAGTGTGCAATTCAATGATTTTTAGTAAACGTCCCATGTTGTCCAAACTTTATCGTAATGTAGTTTCAGAAAGTTTTCATTGCCCCCCTAAGTTGCCTTATACCTTTTCTTAGTTAATCCCCCAGGCAACTCCCAACCCCAGACAACTACTGTTCTACTTTTTGTCTCCATAGATTTGCCTTATCTGGATATTTGATATAAATCATGGACTCACGTATCTTATTAGTTATTTTTACACTAAGAAGAATTTTTCTAAAGCCCAATGTACGTTTTTACAGGACTCACCAAATAAAGCTATCCTTCAAGTCAAGTGAAAATGAAAATCCCAGATGTTTATCAGAGATTATAACCATAAAATGAAAAGGAAAATTTTAGGACTGTTCAGAGATACTAAAAGAACCTTCAAATGTTACACTCATTGTCATTAAGCATAAGTCAGAACTGCAGAATCATTAAATAAGTATAGAAGTGCTATTTGTTGTTTTCTTCAGTATCATATTTAGAACAAAGAAAATTGGACTAGGGATTAGAACACTTAGTCTGTTTTCTACATTAAGTGATTCCTAGTCATGAAACCTCAAAGTGTTTCCAATTATTAAAATAAATCAGAAATGCTAAGAAAATTTTCAAAGGCAAATTAACTGAACAAAGTAATTAAGTGTTGGCAGAGACCTCAAAAAATATCTAAAACTAAGTAATTCAATAAATCTTAATCAAATATTTACCATACATAACTACATTTTTTGCTAGGCACCACGGGGGACATAGTAGAAATACAATAGTATAGTTTTCTACCCGTCAAGGGCTTAAATTTCTATTGGGGAAAATAAATGACACATATGAAATGATTAGAGAACTCAAAATAGAAAATAAGTGTCAAAATGTGAAGTCCGAATTGGGGCTGAGAGAGATCAAGGTAGGAAAAATATTGTGGGCTAGGAAGATCACTAGAGGCCACAGAGAAGAGGTAGAACTTAGGATGACTCTTCAAGTGTGGCTCGGAATTATATAAGAGCCCAAAGGGGGTGGCTTTCTAAATAAGAAGAACAGCACAGTAAATCTGCAGAAAGAAAGAAGAAAGTGAATTAGCTCAATAATAAGGAAGAGTCAATATAAGTTAACTATGACATATGGCTGAAGATGAGAGGGTAAAAAACCAGGTAAAGTGGTGACTTCAAATCTCTCCTCTGGTCACCATGCATTTCTGGAAAAGGTAAAGCTATAGAAGTATTAGATAAGGTTTAAGAGAGGAGGAATTACAAGTGTGCCCAGATGTTAGTAACAAACTCTTCACTTTGGTATAAAATAAAGTAAGTTTTTGAGTCTCTGTCCTCTCTTCATTTAGAAGAGACAAACTTAGACATTTCCTTTCCAGGGTTGCATAATAGAGGGCAGTCCATTAGGTGAATCAGTCCTAGGAGCTGGCACTGGCAAACAGGAACAGCTCTTTCTTCCCTCAGGGCCTATGAAGCCCAGCCAGGACTTCCAGTCCATGTAAGTGAGTAAAATACTATTAACAGGTCATGAGTGGGATACTCCCTGTTCATACATTTGAGGAAATGATATTAACACAGAGTTTTTACTATATACCATACTCTGCTAAACATAGAAATAATGAAAATGACCTAATTTAATATTCTGAACTGGAGAGTAGATAAGTACTGTTCTCATTTTACAGATAAAGAACCTGAGTTCATATTGGTTAAACAGGTTGCTATGGATGTACTGCTAATGAAGTGACTGAGTTAGGCTTCAAAGTGAGGTCAGTCTGACTCCAAAGCCCATGTTCTTTCCATTTTTTACCATTTTGTGTCTATGAAGTATGCTTACCTAAAACTTTTTTAGATAATAACATCAACTGTTACTATTTTTTAATATCAAATATGTTCTAGGTTCTTTTCTATGTACTGAATAAGCATTATTATTAATCTGTGTAATAACCCTGGAAGAGAGTAATTATATCCCTGTTTAAACCATGACCCAGAGAGACCAAGTAATATGCTAAAGTTAAAATAGCTAGTAAGTGGCAGAGTTGGCTTAAAATTCAGGTATGCCTGATGTCAACCCATGCTCTTTATACTATGCCATACCTCCTTATTTGGCATGCAGTTTAAGAAAGAGATTTTGTTATTGATATGTGGGTACCTAAACTTCCTTATATGACTTTGTACTTTCTGTTTATCTTAGAGCTATAAATTCTGAAATACTCATTCAATAACAATAAGTAAATAATATGGATGTTAAATTCTAAGATATTGGTGGGCCCATGGATTTTTCTTTCTTTACTCTCTGATAATAGAGATACATACTGATAAAATAAATCCAATGGTCTCTATTAATCGGTCCTTCTAAAACCATTTGCCAATTCTAACATACTTTTTATAATATTTCTGCTGGATGCCCTGCTACAATAGATAGTCAGCTTCTTATATTAAAGAGAAAGCTGCTTATCTATAACTTACAAATAGTTCTGATGTATGGAGTTAATCTGCTTACAAATCCCATTTCCACGTGGCCAACTTTTCATGTATTTGAAGACAGAGCTCAGTCCCTTACAAATCTCCTTTTTCATAAATTAAACCCTCAAAATACTTCAATTATTCTTCCTGTGTGACATGGTTTCTACATCTAGGTCACACTCTTCTGGAAACAGCCTAGTATTTCTGCTTGTCCCCCTGGAGTAACACAATAAGGATGCTGTCGCTTCTTCTAGATGACAGTCCTTTGAATTAACTGAAGTTGCCTATCACACCTCTCCTTCAGAGTCTTTTTTTCCTCCTGATTAATCAGGAACTCACAGTTTGCAGACCCTTGTCCCTCCCTTCCATCCAAATCCTGATTACTCTTCTTTGGATTTACCTTGGCTCGCCAGTGTTTCTCATAAAATGTGGTGATCCAAATGTAAGCTGACCAACATGCAAGAGAGTGAGACACTTTTTTTTCTTTATACATTACAATGTCATTCACATATATCCTTCTTTTGATTTAGTTTAGTGGCTTGTCTTAAATTCCTGTCCTAAAGAACTACTATAAACGCTTCACTCCACTCTGTAGTTTCTGCCTCTTCTAATCCAGGCTGAGCATGGATTAATCTTCCTAAAATCTCGTGACAGTTTCTTTCTTCTACTCAGAAATTATCTCTCTCCATACTCTACTAAAGTCTGAACTCCCCCAGATGTGATTTCAACTTACTTGCATAGCTGTATCAGCCACTGATCTTGTACTTATAATTCTGAACCATGCAAATAAGAATATTCATCATTCTCCAAATACATTCCTTGTTTTCATGTCTATGTCCCTTATCCATAGTGTCAGGTCTATATGGAATGTCTACCTACTCCTCTCCTCTGCTTTCTGAAATATCATCCTTTCCCCCAAGAATTAGCATAATTATTATCTCTTAGTTACTCTTGCTGGAAGCAATCTGTCCTTCCTAGATGATCTCCACTCTCTTTCTAGAGCACTATTTCCGGATTCCTTGTCTTCAAAGTAGCTGTGTTTCTTAAGTTTCATATTAGATTCTGATTTTGAGGCTAGTGATATATATTATTAAGCCAATACTGTGCATGGTAAATACAAACTTTATAGCTAGCAGATGATATAAATCACCATGATCTAACCAATCAATCAATTCAACATTTAGTGACCATCTGTTATGTACGAGGCACTATGCTAAGCTTTTGGGATATAAATCTGAAGAGATATGGTCTGTGCTTTCAAGAAGTATACAATACAATGAAAGAACCAAAGTATGTTTAAAAAGAAAGAAAGGAAGGAAGGGAGGGAGGGAAGACTGCTTTATGCATAGAATAACCCCAAATCTCTGCTGGGGGTGATCAAGAGATCTGATTCTTAGAAGAAGTAGGAATTTAGCAAAGCAAACAAATAGGAAGACCATTTCTTGTTCATAGTGATATGGCGGAGGTGATAAAATACAGTTAGAGATGAGAGAATCGTGTAGGAAGAAGAAATGTCAAAGAAGACAGTGCAGAATGAGAGGTTATCCCAGAGTACTACACCGCAGGAGGCCTGGTGCTTGAAAAGGGCAGGTGTTTACATTAGTAGTATTAGGTGATGAGCAGATAAGAAGGTGGCCACAGTAATTTGTGTTGTCTATGTTTTCAGGAAGAGGTGTGTCTTTATTTTGCCTACAGTAAAACCAAAGACTATGGGCAAGTCTGTACTCTGCCCAAAGTGAATCATTTTTTTTTGAAGGATGTAACTGAATGTTGTGTTTTAGTTTACTGGTGAGGGTGGGTTAAAATCTCATGTAAATAACTTCTAGCTTCTTTACTATCATGCGTAGGACTTGGATTTTTCTCAAAGTAGCACAACTTGGAAAAGAAAAGAAAAGAAAAGAAAAGAAAAGAAAAGAAAAGAAAGAAAGAAAGAAAGAAAGAAAGAAAG
>NW_020837950.1:57494858-57671366 GCF_003676395.1 Aethalodelphis obliquidens | reverse complement strand
AAGAAAGAAAGAAAGAAAGAAAGAAAGAAAGAAAGAAAGAAAGAAAAAAGCTAGTCATCTCATCACTATTTCTCCAGAGAGAGTACTTGCTGAGGGAAAAAAAAAAAAAAAAAAAAGACAAGGTTTTTGGCAGATTATAATTATTCACACCCTCGTTAGTTAGATTCATCTTCTTAAAACACTGGTTAACTTTATTTCTCTCCTTTTCAGAGGCTCACTAATGACTAAAAACTAAGGTTCAAATGCTTTAGGTTAGCATTCAATCTTTTAACTTGTCTTCTAAATCTCAGGAGAGTCTCATAGATTTTGAGGTTGTTCTCCCATTTAAATTGTTAAGACTCAATTTCGGATACATTCCTCTGTTCACTATTGAACAGAACCAGAATCTCAGAACCAAGGGCCTCACAACTCTTTTCACAACACCCTCTTCCCCGGCCCCCAGGTGCTGCTGGCTTGCAATTATCTCCCACTGCTTCCTGAGGAGTCTTCAGCTAGGTTCACCTGCTTTGTAACCCAGGCTCTACCTTGCACTCCTGCCTCCATTCTGCTTCCTCCTCTTCAGAAATGTCCTCACCTTTCCTAACCAACTACCTTCAATATTTCAATGATTCTAAGGAGCACATTTCTTCATCCTTTAACATCACAGAAATGAGTGAGTGTGTATCCTGGAATCAATGCACATCGTAACTTAATTGGCTGCATTTTCTTTCTCAGTACTGATATACCTTAAAGTAATGATATACCTTACCATCAGTGGCATCTTAACACCTGTATGACTTCCATCTGACTTGGCTCCGCTGTTTTCAAAATACTCCCCCACAGAATCATGCCTGTTTTATCTTATTAAAACTGTTTTTGAGTGAGAAATGAGACTTTTAAAAGCAACATTTGGTAGCTCCCAAATGGATCAAAATATCAGATTAAAAACTTGTCAAAATGTTTACAAAAGGAAACTAAATAATGCCTGTGAATCCTTCAGAATTAGTTCCTCAGAATACTTAATAGCTATAACCATATCACAAAGACACACACTTTTGGTGGGGAATGATTTACCTGGAATTTGCAAGTGATTTGGTTAGAATTATTCTCCATAACAGAGTCTAATGGACAGAACACTGGGGCAGGAGTCAAATAATGTTCTTGGATCCATGTTACCTCATCTGAAAAGTAGACGGTTTGACATGATCAAGACCCTTTCAACACTTAGCCTCTGTGGTTTTCAGTACTGATATTTGGATAAAGATCACCTTTATTGGTAGGGGAAAAAAGGGTTCTAAAATCTAGGATACTATGACAATTTTAGCAGCTGAATTTGAACCTTGTTTTGAGTTATAGGAATCTGCTCTTTCTCTTGAGTTGCAAGTGATGAGACAATTTGGCACTTGCAACTTGGCATTCTTTCCCTTTCTTGCTGACTTCCTTCCTCTGATTGCTGCAGACAGGTTGTAGCAAGTAAAGCTCTCTTTAGCAGAGATTTATTGAGCTCAAATGTTCCTTCTGTATTTTCCTCCACTGACATGATGCAACAATAAGCATATTTATATACTGCCTATGTATTCTGTATTTCTGGACTTGAACTTCTTTTGGGAGCCACTACACAATAGGTATTACCACACCTGGAACTTCACTTGTCAAGAAGGAGAGAGATGAAATACTGGAAAGGTATTTTATTCATCCCTATTATTGTTATGTCTTAGTAAATTAATAGCTTAGTAAACTCTAGTCTTTATATAGAGTTTATATAAAATTGCATTGATATAAAAACTCTAAGTATCTCCCCCTCCACACATATATAAACAAAACCTTTGCTCTGTAACTCCTTAGATTCACCTCTCATTGCAAATACACTGTCATAGACAAATTCCAAGAGGACCCCCAATTTTTTAAATATCCAAAAGAAATAGAGAAGCACCTGATCTGCGATTCAGGTTTACTATTTTCTCTGTCAAAAATGATTTGGGAAAAGTCATTTTATCTTCTCAAAGCTTTAATGATCATATGCATAAAGTGAGGACTTGGACTGTTGATGGTTTTCAATCTATTTCTGCCTCAACACACCAGAGATGATCCTATTCAGTCTCATTATACTCAGAGGCTCACTGCCCTAGTAATGCTACAGTGAGAGGGGAGGGTGAGGGTGTCTGTGAAAAAGCTTCTGGGTGTATGTGAGAAACCTAAAAGCCCTGTGTGTATTTCTGGGGGTAGTCAGTCTAATCTCCTCCTTACTCCTACCTACTTCCATTACTACAGACTAATAAGCTCAAAGGTCCTTTCCAGCATTGGTTTCTGTGACTCTGTAAATGGAAAGGACTCTTTCAATATGAACATGTTTCATTATTTAAGTTGAACAGGTTTTGCTCTTTGTAATATTGACGGGTTTTTTTTTTTCTTTCAGCATTTTAAAGATACCATTCCACTGTTGCCTGGCTTGCACTGTTTCTGACAATTCCTACCTGTGTTCCTGTATTGAACATGTTTTTTCTTTTTTCTCTTTTTGGTTTGCTTTTGAGACTTCCTTTTTTATCACTGCTTTTCGGCAACTTCATTATCATATACCCTAGTGAGGTCTTCTTGTGTTTATCTTGCTTGAATTGCTTTGTGCCTGCTTATCCTGCTTATTCTTGGAGCTACTTTTTTCTGTTGGGTTGATAGTTTTATCAAATCTGAACAAATTTTGGCCATTATTTCTTTAAACCTATTTTCTCTGATTCTCTTCCCAATCCACCCCCAGGAATTCATCTATGTTAGATCACCTAATAATGTCCATCAGGTCACCGAAGCTCTGTTCTTTTGTGTATTTGTGTGTGTGCGTGCGCGCGTGTGATTTTGTTTTATTTTTGCCTTTTTCTTTCTGGGCTTCAGTTTGAATGGGTTCATTTGCCTATAGTTGATATGTTTACTGATTTTTCTTTGCAGTGTCTCATCTGCTGTTAATCCCATTCAGTGAAAGCTTCATTTCAGATTTTGTATTTTTCAGATCTAGAAGTTTCATTTGGTTCTTTTTTCAAGAAATAAGAATATAAATATGACATTTCATAAGGCAACCGGGAGGGTTACTAAATCAATAGAAAGCAGTTCGTCTTGGGGAGTAGAAATTTGAGAATGAGGAGGAAAGGGCAGGAGACTTCTGTTTTCTTTTTAGCCTTGTAGTTCTTTTTGATTTTTAAAAATATAAGCAGGTATTACTATGATAAAACTAAACAGAAACAGATATATAAATGAAAAAAAATATATATATATACATATATAAAATGATTTTATAAGCAATACCATCCTCTCTCTCTCTGTCTCCCCACAAAATATAAACTTTTGCACTCTGGGAAGTACTGGGATAATTTTCTCTACCTCATACTGCTTAGAGTGATTTACTTGAAGGCTGAGACTGAGTAGAGTCATGCATAAGTGAAACTCTGTGCACAAGGACACTCAGTCCCCTTCCTTTCTGTCCTCCAGGACCAAAATCTTATCCAACTATCAGACAGTTTTTAAGAAAACTATCATAGGCAAGACACTTTTGAAATAGTTTATGTTACTGGAAGTAAAATAGGTGGTTAGCTCTCATAAACAGAATTTAACAATAACAACAACATAGGAAGCTATCATATTATCTACGGTGGATTAAAGATGGCTGCAAATATTTTCCCATTCTTCCCATCAAGAGGTTGAGTCTATTCTCCTCCCACTCAATCTGTGAGATGCTCTGGCCAAAATGTGGGGCAAGAGAATTGGGTAAACTGACACGGTGTAACTTCAGAGAGGGGCTTTCAGAGATCTGTGGCTTTTGCTTTTCTGGGCTTGAAACCTCCATCTTAGAACCTAGCTGCCATGTCTTTACAAGCCCGTGTTTGTCGAGAGGCCATGTGGAAGAGCTCCAAGGTGCTCCAGGAGAATGCCCCAGGTGAGCCAGACATATGAGTGAGCCACTGTGGATGCTCTAGGTCAGTCAAGCCTCCACTTAAAAGAGGGAGCTAGGACTGGGCTCAACTGCCCACTCAGACAAGGGGAGAGCTAATCAACAGCTGAATGATAAAAGAAATAAATAAGAAAGGAAATAAGAGGAAAATCTGGGACATTTCCGTGATTATAAGATACATGTGGTTATTATTATGACAATTAAATAATTTATCATGTGTAAAATTTTAAGATAGTGCCCAACACACCATAAGTATTCAGTAATGTTAGTGATTAAAACTACTATCAAAGAAATAACCTGAGTTTCCTCATTATTTATTATTTTATGCATCAGATGTCAGCTATCCCCTTGCCGGAATGAGCAGTTTGGCCAATCCTAGTTTCCTCTTTCAAACGTGCCTATACACACCCACCACAGCATAAAGTAGAAAGCATTCCAGCTACCAGAACCCACTTCCCATTAAGAAATGTTGGGGATTACATATTTTAAATGGCCGCTATATTTCTTCATTAATATTTTACTTCTTACTCAGTTAAATTAGTATGAAAATTATTCTAGCTAAAAGTTTTTTTTTTAAAGCAGTAAAAAACCCTACAATTTCTTACCTAAAATAATGTTTAGGAAATCTAAAATTTTTACATGTTTGCTGTATGATGAAAATAACATTGTTTAGACTTCCACGTCATTGACATGGATGCATATTTCCACATGCAAAAATCAAGTAGTTATTTATTTTACTTTATTTTTGTATGTGTGAGGTAGGCAGGGAAAGCATTGTTTAAGATCATTTGGTCATATCAGAATCCTGTGAAGAAGAGAGAGCATTTGTATACTTTGATGTAAATACATGCATACTCTTCAGAGGCACACCCTGGAGCCCCACTGATAATCACTGATTTAGGCAAACAACTTATTTTATTTCCTGTTCCTCCCCTCAGACCTTCCCCCCACCCCCACACCCATGCACAATTTCTCTGATAGTATCCTTCCTGTGTTTGTTTCTTTCCTTTTTCCCTCCATTGACTCCTTGTACATTTTCTGCATTAGATGATTCTAATTCTTTAGCCTAGGATTTTGCCAAGATCTGCAGCAAAGATTCATCTTACATAGTTTTATTGCTATCTCCCTTCATCACTTGATTCTCTATTTCCCCATTTCTAAGCATGAAACTCCTCTAATTACAAAGCATAAGTAAGACCTCTGTTACAACTTGGGTAAGGTGTAGAAGAACAGTGCGCTACAGGCATATGCACTCACGTGTGGGTTCTATACTGACTTCAATTCTAACATGTCACAAATTTTTCCAAGGTCGGTACCTTTTTTTTTTTTTTTGTAATCAAAGGAACACCACCATCCTCCTATCCCACTCTACGAATATACAGTGGATTAGTAAAGGCTGTGGTGGTATCAGCAGACCAGCCAACTCTATTCTAGTTACTGTAGAAATAAGAGTCATTCGTTTGGGCAGAAAGTTGAAGGAATCAAGATATACAGCTTAATGGCACATATTGAAATATAATAAGGCAGTTGCTACAGCCTGGCTAGGGACCAACTCCATTATCTTTTGCCATATCAGCATTCTGATCCTTTCACCGTTCTGGCTGATCTGCTTCTAAAATCATTTTATAAGCATGCACTCTTCATCACTCCTTGGAAAAGCTTCATTGTGTAATTTTAAAAGCATTTTTCTCTCTCTTCATCTCCCTCCTGTTCTCCAAAAATGTAGAGTTCTGGTCTTAATCAGTGTGTACATGTAGCTCTTAGTAGTGCTAAAAAGGAGTTATACATATATTTTAAAAAGAAAGGTGAAATTATTGCCTTCTCACATATACCCATGTTTAAATAGTTGTAACAGATGTAACTTCCAGAATACCATAAATACTGATATTTTTAAATGACTTTTATTTCAACTTTTTCCAATTATTCAATAATTTTAAATGATTTAACACTATCATCCATATAAAAGCTAGCTCTGAGAAACTTTAAATTGCTTTTTTTCTCCTTAAATTTGTATTTCCATTCCACTACCCCCTTCATTACTCATTTTGTAATAACTTTCACAAATAAAACTATGTACATACATTAAATTTTTAAAAATTCACATGAATATAAGGTTCTAGCTATTAAATTTCCTCTGGATTGAATTAGCATTGCAATTATTTATGTACCATTATACATATTATAGACTTAGACAAAATATTAAGCATAAAAAGTTACAGTTTATTGGAAATTCATTTCTTAATGAGACCGATGGAATGATCTCATTAGTCTCCTCCTCCCCAATGCATTCTTGTAAACATGGGAGACTATAAAGCACAGAGAGACTTTGTTCACATAAACAAGTAGGTGAGAATATAGGAAATTTTGCTATAATAACATCTCCCAGTTCTTTGAAATTTGAATTATATATCAGAAAAGACAACAAAAAAATCACAACTGTAAGTCCTTTCAAATTGCAACTCCTGAGAAAATGAGAGTGAAAATCACTTCCTGCTTTTACTCTCCAATCCCACCTCTCAAGGGCCTCTGTTCACTAGCAAATCTCTTAGGATCTCCACCCTAGGCATCTTTATTATTAGGGGCTTTCCTGCTTCTATAACAGTTGCCTGGTCCACAGAGTGAAGAGAGTTGAGAGAGATAAGATACGTAAATCTATTGTTAATACAATACTGTCTCCCAAGCCAGGCTCCCATACTGTCCTGATACTCTTGTCTTGTCTCTAGCTGGCACTAGACTGCTACTTTCTTGCCTTATACTAAAAACAGAGTGAGCAATTATAAGGGTACTATGAAGGAAAGAAAAGGGCTCAATTAGAAAACTCTCCCTCAGCTTATGATCCCTCTAATATGGCTCTTGACGTTCTCCTTCATAATAAAGCCAGTTTCCACCTCCCTAGTTGGGAGGTAAGCTAAGATCATCTCTAAAGTCTCTTTAAGGTCTAACATTTCCTGGTTCTAAAATTGAGTAAATTTTCTCCTTTTACATTTTTCTTTTTGACACTGAACTGATTCTCTCTGGAATTATTTCGTACTAGACTCTGAAATACTTCCACATTTAGCAATGGCATTCTGAAAATTCATAGCAGGAAGCAAACACAGTTTAAGCAAGTTCATACCTCATGTTATAGGTCATATTTTAAAATTCTATTTCAATTTTTATTATGTAAAGTCTTGTTTGTTTGTTTCTAGGACCTGGGGCTGTGAAGGGCCATGGGAATCTAAATAACGGCTCATACTCATAAACACTAGGGTTTCTGAATGCTGCTAGAACAATTAACATATAAAACATATAAAGCTACTTAACTTAAACATGGTTTTCTCCAAACCAGAAATCCTGGTTATTTTCTAACTTAACAGGAATGTTTTGTTTTACAAAATGAAAATTTAAAAGAAAGCAAATATATCTTTTTCTACTAACATTTATCATATATGTTAGCAGGATTCTAGATAATAAAATTGCATTACTCCTTACAAATATTACAGACATTTCTAGGCTAGGACCTTTCTAAACTGCTCTAAAGTACTGCTATAAATCATTAAGAGTAATCCACATGCAACCACCAAAAAGGAAAAAAAAAAATTCGAGGATTAAGAAATACTGTATAAAATGCATCTGAAATTAAATTATTGCTAATTAAATCTTAAAAATTTATTAGTTCAATCACCAGTCACTAGAATGCCACTCCAAAAATATATCTTTTTCTATCTATATCTGTATCTATCTACAAATGTAAACCAACATGCCAAATGGATATCTCTCATTGGGCATCAATTTCCTCATCCATAAAATGAGAAAGTATTTGCCAGAGAATTGCTGGGGAGACTAACAATGAGATGAGATAGTGTATGTCTCAGTGAACTCAGGTATACAGTGAATTATGTTTCTCATTTTTTGTTGTTACTATTGTTTGGAAGTTGTTAAAATCATTGGCTTTGGATTCAAACAGAATATTAATCCAGCTACTACGAACTATATTACTCCATGGAAATTTGTAAACTCTCTAAGCTTCAGACTCTCTTGTAAAAGAAAGAAATAACGTAAGGTGCTTAGCATGTTAACAAATTGAAATTGCATGATTTGCTATTATTAGATGTGCAGTATCACCAACTCAATTTGCTCAATTTGTCATCGATGAGTTTTATTTGAAGAACTCTTTATGTCACTGACAAGATTTAATGAAGAAATTGCAGCCACCTTCAAGACTCCTGTGTCTTCGCTGCACTGGTCCTCTTCCTTGACTTGTCTCCAGCTTCAGTTTCACTTAAACAACTAGGCAACTGAGTAAAAGAGCTGGCATATATATACAAGCTGTCACTGTAGCTAGATAAAATTATTCCCCCAATTGTGTGATGGGTAAAAGAAACTGTCAGAATAAATAATTTATGAATAATTTGTTAAAAACTAATTCTATGTAAGATACAGGCACTGGGAATATCACAAGCAAGAGAGTGAATCTCTGCCTTTCAGGAGTTTGCAATGTAGGGATAAACAACACGATAAATAGCAATTTAAAGCCATGTATATTAAATGTTCAGTGGACACAATAGAATATGTTCCACAAGAGACTGGAAGAAGGAGAAAATAAATTATTCAAGGCTGGGAAAGTACTTGCTTTCAACGCATTTTGTAAGCAAGTCCCACTTTTCCACAGGTCCATCTACTAATGGAGAAACCAAAACTGACAGATTTTTAAAATATTTTATATGAAAAAGAACACAAGAACATTCAGAACTATTCATAAACTAGTATGCGCAATTTCATCAAATAACTAAAAAACGGGGTTCAAGTCCCTATGAGTCTGGAAAATTTTACATAGCAGGCCCTGTGTGGACATATTTTTATCCCAGTGGAGTTTTTCCTTTTGTCTCAAAACTGACTGTAAAAACAAGTAATTTTTTTCTTGTTATTGAGAGAAACACTTCTTCTTTTAATCATATCTAATACTTAAGACAGGTTAAAGAAAGAAGAGAAAATGCCCCTTTATAATTATGGAGATTTACAATTACTGTATAGTTTACAACAGTCCTACTCACAAGATATCTTCCTTTTTCAACCAAAGCTAGGATCTTTCTGGATATTAAGTTATTTACTGGCTTCCCTTGCATGTGGCACCCAGTGCAGAACCTAGTATATAAAACTATAATCTGGCTTCAGATGATAAGAGAACAAAAGGGAAAGCATAATTAGCATGACTATATTATTGAAGCATGTAAAGAAATTGAAATTGAATTAGATCATTTATATAGTTTATCCTTAAACTGAACTTTGCTGAGCAAGACAGGAAAATATCTGTTAGAAAGAATATTAAAAAGTAAATGAATGATTATATAATCATTTCAAAGTGAAATAGTTTATAAAGGCCAGGTGAAATAGATCTTGGTGAAATTACAGGTAGCAAATGTGAAATGTGGAAATTAAATATAAAGAATGCAATTAATGTCTTAATGTGCAGCATTTTTAATGTCCTTTTCCTAGGAGAGTAGAAAGCATTAGTTAAAGATTGCTATTTTTTATATGAAAGAATTTTAAGTTATAATATAAACTATTTTGGTTATTAAAAAAAAAGTAAATGAAACCGACAGATAAATAGAGCTAAAAAGTTATGAGGATGGACTTTCCTGGTGGCGCAGTGGTTAAGAATCCACCTGCCAGTGCAGGGGACACGGGTTCGAGCCCTGGTCCGGGAAGATCCCACATGCCGCGGAGCAACTAAGCCTGTGCGCCACAACTACTGAGCCTGCGGTCTAGAGTTCGTGTGCCACAACTACTGAGCCTGCGTGCCTAGAGCCCATACTCCGCAATAAGAGAAGCCACCACAATGAGAAGCCCGCACACTGCAACACAGCCCCCGCTTGCTGCAACTAGAGAAAGCCCACGCACAGCAACGAAGACCAAATGCAGCAAAAAAAAAAAAAGAAAAAAAAAGTTATGAGGATGTACTTTTCCCAGAATTTCTGTCATGTCTATATATGACAGGGTAATAACAACAAAATGATGCCAATGATTCCTAGAGTAACTAGAAAAATTGTCAATTCCCCAGGCCTAGAGAATACTTGAGCTCTTCCATGAAGTTTACTACTTGTCTACTGGCAAACTGCCTAACGCTTTCTGTCCCTCAGTCTTTTATAGAAAGGGGATAATTGGCACTTACTAATTTCATAGTATGTCTTGGCAAATTAATTAAGACAACTGGCCTGTCCTAACTGATGAGAAGAGTAAACTAGTCTCTTCCTGGGGGTGCAAACAGGACATAGTTTAATTCCTGGGAAGATACATATTTATAAAATGTACTTTATTGACCTGTACAGATTAGAGTAACATTAAGGAATAATAAGAGTTTTTATTTTCAAAGTACTTTGATTAAACATATTTATTATTAAAATTAATAGTAACCACTATTTGTGGTTTGATTTAGGTACAAAAAAGATAACAGAAGATTGAGTAAAAAACATTCTAAAAACCTGAATATTCACAAAATTTAATTTTAATGACTATTATATTAATATTTTAAACTCTCTTACTAGCTCTAATTCTAGTAAGAACTGTAGAATTCATTGTAATTCTCAAAACCCATAATCCTTGGTTTATTTAGTACCACAGAATAAATTTACCATACATTTTAAGTTGTGTTGATAAAAGATTTTACTGCAGAGATGCAAGTCCTTATAGCCTTACCATAATAATTATCAGAGATTTTAATCATTAGTGGGCACAATTATAGCAAGCTACAGTTAGCTAAGTACCCTCTGAAAAATAATATGTCTATATAAAATAGGTTATTTACTGGCATTGAAGGAAAAGATTATTTACTTCATCTGAATGAGACCTTCATCACCTAATGACTGTTGAATTTGTCTTGACTCATTGTGGAATTGAGATCGAGTATGTATGTCTAGTTATGGTGCTAAGGAATGGTAAAGAATTTAGCTCAGGAGATAATTTAAGACATTATCAAAATTTTATGACAGTAAAGTTTATATATATTTACACTTTTAAAAATAATTTAAAGAGAAATCCATGTTCATCGCAGTAAAGTTAGAAAACTGAGGGAAATATATACTTACCATCACTTCCATAGATAACCACTTTTAACATTTGAACATATGTATCTTTTCAGGTTTTTTTCCCTATAAACAAAGGTATATGTACACACAATTATGCGTATACAGCAGTTTTTTTTTTTAAGAGTTTATATTGAAAATTTCTAGGCAAAATGAAGGGCTAATTCTCCCCAGTCTATTCACCAATATCTATGCCTCTGAATGAAATGTGGCGTTATGTGCACGTCCAATATGAAGTGCAGTCTCTTTGCAAAGCAACACTTTATAAAAGTTAAAATGAAATTAAGTTATTCAAAGTATTCATTTGTGAAAACACAGAGGCATTCATAACTTCAATTTCTAAATCACTAAAAAAATGTATTTTCAAAATGACATGGGAGGGTTTAATGAATCTGGTAGCTCTACTTTACATGTATAATTAGCATAAACTATCTAATTCTACCAACTCATAGGATTATAAAGGCTAAATAAGATAATGATTATGAAAAGTTCCATACAAATTGGAGTCATGATTTTTATAACATCCCACTGTCAAGATTCTACTTACTAATTTATAATTGGTCTGGTCTCTGCATATGGACCTTGACATGTATTATATACAAGTGTTACTTTGTTCAAAAAAATCATTGAAAATATTTTGCCTCTTGTAAAATGGAAAAATTAACAGTCACAAAAGACAAAAATATACCTACATTGAATTCAGAGACTACCCAAATGATTAAAGATAGTCTTCATTCATTGAGACTACCGGTTGCATAACCCCTCAATTTTCACCCTATCAGTCCTTTTCTTTAGATTTTACTGTATACTTCAATCATTCTCCAGCTAGGTGCTTCTCAAACTTTAATGTGCATACGAATTATCTGGGAGATCTTCTTAAAATATACAATACTTAGACTATCAGTCTTTTCCAGAAACATTAGAATTGCTAAATCTCAGACTCCATCCCAGACATACAAGTGACTCAAATGCATATTAAAGTTTAAGAATCGCTGCCTAATCATCCATTCAACACTCTTTCCTCCATGTGGCAAAACTGAGTCCCAATCAATATGACTATCTCCATTTCACACAACTACAACTGACGGCTAAGCACTGAAAATGAAAAATCTCAACAAAATTATCTCCATTCTCATATAGATCCTTAACCTTGCCTGGCATTCCAATTTCCTCATAAAGTTCTTTTTCTTGGAAGTTATTTCAAGCGTCTCCATTCTCCTCAAATCCCTAACCTGACCACTTTCCTTTTTTCTCAGCAGCTGACCTAACCTCCTATGTCACAGAGGAAATAAAATATATTAGATAGGAACTCTCTTAACTTCCTGACATCAATAAACTTACAAACTCTAACTTTACATAATTTATTTCTGAATATTCAAACTCCTACACAGATATAATTTCTTCTGCACTCATTACAGACTCCTTTTCTTCTGCCCACTCTTGAATATTGGAGTGCACCTGGGTTCCTTCCTTTCAACCTTTTCTTCAGCTACTATATACTTACGCTAGGAGATACTATCCATTCCAATGGCTTCAATTATCACTAAAATGCTTAGTCTTAAATCTGTATCATTGGCCAGCTGAACTAAGGATCCAAAGGCTATTAAATATTTTAAATACCTTAAACTCAATATATCCTATACAGAGCTCTTTATCTTTCCCCCAAAATGTATTCCTGTTTTCCCTCTCCCTGTGAAACATACCACCATCCAACCAGTTCTCAAGACCAGGACTGGCTACATAATTTACAAGGCTGAGTTTAAAAGGAAAATCTGGGGTTCCTTGTTCAAAAACCATTAAGAATTTAAAGACAGCAACAACAGCATTAAACCAATAGTGAGTCCCTTCTGGGCACAGGGCCCCACTCAGCTGTACAGACTGAATGCTCAGAACGCTGATCCTGTCAGAGTAAAATCAAGGCCATCGTCTAACCAACCATGATGTCCTGTGCATTCCACTCCTAAGGATCTCTTGAAACCAACTACTTCCTTTCACCCCATCTTCATAATTCCCTAATTCAGACCACTGACTCTCCTCCTAGATCGCTGAAAAGTCACTTCTACCAACAGACCCTCATCCTCTTATTATAATCAGAGAATTCTGAAACACCTATCTGATCATGCCACCTGCTGCTTAGCAGCCTTAATGGTTACTCTTGCTCCCAGGATAAGAGAAAAATTCTTTGCCATGGCATTCAAAGACTATTACGGTTAAACCATAAATTGTCTCTTCAGCGTGATCACTTCTGCCACTCTCATCTTCCCCTCCATGGCCAAGCCATACTGAACTACAAATGTATCATGTGCTCTCTCAATTTTAGGCCTTTCCACATAATGCTCTTCCTGAAACATCTCATCTCTTCCACTCCATTACTTCTAGCCTCCTTACCAGGTTCATTCTAAGAAACTTTTCTTTTTTCCTAAATCTAGTTTTAGTGTTCTCTTTGTCCTACCTCATTCCCCTTGGAGTTCTCTGCACTTCTGCCATCACAGAATTTAGCACTTTATTGTAGTTCCCTGTTTACTTGTCTGTAACCACCACCAAACCATATGCCTCATGAGAAGAGATTTCATCTATTTATTCATTCTTGTATTCCCAGCACTTAACATTATACACACTAAGGATCTAAACAAATATTTTTAGTAGGTAAAAAAACAAACAAAGCCCCCAGAAAACAATCAAAATGTTGAAAATGTTTTTAGGAATATTTTTAATATATTAAAAAGTAGAGGCAAAGTATAATTAGGAATTTAAGTATAATTAGGAATTTAATAATATAATTAGGCAAAGTATAATTAGGAATTTAATAATAATTATAAGGCAAAGTATAATTAGGAATTTAATAATAATTATTAAAGGCAAAGTATAATTGGAATTTAATAATAATTATTACTATTGGGAAAAGTATAATTAGGAATTTAATAATAATTATTAACTGTCTGGGAATAGAACCTTCCCATGTATCTCACAAATCTAATGTTCATTTTATTTTTGGAAATTCACTATACATAAATATTGGGAAGGATCTCAGATTTCCAAAAGCACAAATAATTTTCAAAAAGAATACATTTGTACTAGCCTACCAGATTAATATATAAATGATACCTTATAATGAATATATATAGATGATCTATTACATATAAATCAACCACATTTAATAATGTATTTTAATACACAGTGAACAAAATATCCATAAAGAATTTTTCATGGGTATAAACTGAGGCAAACTTTTAAAAAGTAGGCTAACAAACAATATTTATTAAGCATTGTTTTAAGTTATTTCAAATTTATTATTCATTTAATCCTCACAACAACCCTCTGTAATAGGTACTCCTGTAATTTCCATTTTACAGGTGAAAAAACAGTCACACAGATTCACTAATTTGCCAAAGGTCATACATATGGTAGGAGATGTAACTGGGATTCAAACCCATGGCCTGAGTCCATGTTCTTAACCATCACATATCAAGCTGTAGCAGCTTAGATACAACCAATCAATCAATAAAAAAATGTTAAATTGCCATACAAAAAAGAGCTCCCTAATAATAATTATTGCTATGCTAAAAACAGATGCCAATAATGTTGTAGTGAACAGTGTCTATTTTGAAATGATTTTGATTTCTACTTCAACTCATAAATGTCACTGTTAACAAGATACCATGGCATGCTTGAAAGAGAGGTATTACCGAACACCCCCATTCATGAAAGATCCCTCAAGCTGCAAATACATATTTTTGTCTGTTAAACAAATTAAAACCTTGTATACAAGAAGCAGGTACTTCTTAGATTCAACTGGTACCTGCCAAAAGTAAAGCAAGCTTGGATGACACATTATCACTCACCGTAGGATTACACACTCAGAAATTTTTCAGGTCAATGATAAAAGAATATATTGCAACTGACTTTATTGTTAGTACAGAGAATTAGATGGATTACTTAACTTCCCACTCAATAGCCATCATCAGATTTTCTCAGTGCCTTTAAATCTATTCCCAGAAACTCCCAAGGTCTGTAGCAACCCTGTTAACTAGTTCAGATTCTTTAAAGGCCATGAAAAGTCACTGATTTCTGGGAAGAATATCCAAATGAACAAAAGTAACATTCATTATAGAGTAATTTATTAGCTGTTAGATCACGGACCAAGTTTCTTAACCTCTGTGAGACTGTTTCTTTACCTACAAAACAGTATGAAAAGTATCTACCTTAACTGCATTATTATGCAGATTGAAATGAGACAGTATATGCAAACTACTTAGCCTGCCACATAGAAAATGAATTTTTTAACAAATAAGTAATGTGAGTTTATCTTTTCCTAACTATTCTGACTTTCCGTAATCTCTCTGTTCTCTGAACTGTAACATTTACTATATCAAACCAGCTAGTACTAGGTATCAAAAGCCTCTAGCTTGCTTTTTCCCCAGGCATAAACTTTCACATAAGTTCATTCATTCAATATTGATGGGAATATTTCCCAGTATTAGACTGAACTAAAGGACATAAGCTGAAAAAATTACTGCCCCAAAGCATCAGTAATGTTTCTGGTGAGGCCTGACTTTCTGAGCATACTTTCAGGTTAAAGACAGAAAAAGAAAAATTTATATTTACTTCTGGATGAAGCCAGGCTTTAGGTTCAACAGTTTTCTTCTTTTCTGCTCCATTTATGAAACTGTTAAAATCCTACTGGTCTCTCACTTTCTGAAAAATGCAAAACATAAATTCTATTCTTCATGCTTCTACAGATTGGGAGGCTGACAGTGTGCATACAATGCAAATTTATTAACATAACACTTTTCTCCTTACTTTCCCCTAGTAATACTTAAATCATACCTTCTTTAAACTTTTGTTCTTATTCCAAGCAGAGTCATAAACTGAATAAAGTTCTGATTTGAAGGGATGGTACAATTTTTGCTTTATGATTTCACAGGAGAATTATGATAATATAAATAATTTGGAAATGGGGAATGTTCCTAGAATAAAGATGAAAAGCTTAAATTTGTATTTATTTTGAGCTCATAAGTTCTATGCAATTCTATTAGAAGTGCTATGCAGATGCTGACCAAGATTAGAATAGACAGAAAGATACAGATGGTGTAGTTTATTCAGTATATGTTATAGGCTATATTGGAAAATGTGTGTGTGTGCACATGTATATAAGGCAAATCATACAGGCTAAACAAGAACCTTGGAGAAAATAAGGTATTATGTATACAATGAATGACAGGGTGATTCAATCTTTAAATCTTCCTGTTTCTGGCTTAACACTTTCCAGACTACCCTTCTCCAAACAGACTCATATCAACCCAGGCCAGTTTAAAAATACAAAAAATGTTAGTCACCAAGTTGAGGAAATCAGAAGATTCTATTTAGGTATTAGCCAAAAGGCTGGAAAAGCTCCCAAGAAGCTGGATTCCTGACAATGGATGAGGACCTTACCATTCCAGATTCCTTGAGATCTCAGAAACCTTTGTGCAGAAAAATATAGAGGAAGGGGCATAGATATCACATGCATTAACTATCACACTGTGAGAGGAAAAGGAGATATCACCAGGTTCCCCAAAGGAATACTTAGAGTTAACAAGCAATTCATTTATAGTGATGACCAACGACAAATTGCCGATACAGTCTCTATAATGGGAGAAAAAATTTCAACATTAGAATTGAAAAGAAAAAATAAAACAATCGAAGATGTAACAACTTAAAATTTTAAACTTAAAATTTTAAGTGCTAAAGTCAGGTATTTATCCATGACATTTTAAACTTTTTTTTTTTTTCCTGGCGAAATTGTAATGATAGCTATTGTTTCTCAAGGGCTCACTCTGTAACAGGCTCAAAGCTAAATGGTTCATATGAGTTACCCCATACAATTCACCAACATTTCTGAAAAAGAGGTAGCATCCTCATTTTACAGATAAGCAAACAGTGCCTCATATCACACAGTAAAGGCCAAAATAGAATTCAAATCCAGCTTCAAATTATTTAAAACCCATTTATAACTATAGATTATTTTAAGGGGAAAACAAAGAAAAAGCTATTCTATCCTGTATTATCTAAGAAGTACTTTTCGTAACGGCTCTTGGTTTTTCAGAGATTAATAGTGAGAGGGCATCTAAAAGAACTACCATTCTCCAGGACTTCCCTGGTGGCACAGTGGTTAAGAATCTGCTTGCCAATGCAGGGAACATGGGTTTGATCCCTGGTCTGGGAAGATCCCACATGCCATGGAACAACTAAGCCCATGCACCGCAACTACTGAGCCTGCACTCTAGAACCCGCGCGCCGCAACTACTGAAGCCTGCGTACCCAGAGCCCGTGCTCCTCAACAAGAGAAGCCACCGCAATGAGAAGCCTGCTCACTGCAACGAAGAGTAGCCCCCGCTCACCACAACTAGAGAAAGCCTGCACGCAGCAACGGAGACCCAATGCAGCCAAAAAAAAAAAAAAAAAGAACTACCAGTCTCCTGTATCAATGCCCACAAGAATGGAGTGAAGTTTATGGCAGACTACCAAAGTTAATATATCTATACAATACATTGTTTTAGATTGATATGAAATCAACATATGTATAGATTCCCTAGAAAATTCATAATTTAATGATGAAATAAATTACATATATAATTTAAAAAATGACAATATATCTGCTTTGTCTAAATGCTAACGTCTATCTGCTGCTATCTAAATTGAATATATTTATTTACATGACAAATGTTAATCAGGACTTGAGAGTGCCAAAAAACATCCTGAGACTAGGCCATGGATAAAACATGATGACTGCCCTTGTAACTATTAAGGATGCATGCATATATTCTTTCACTCTTACATTCCACAAATGAGTAACTCAGTGTAACAGGTACTTTCTGTGTACTACTCAGTGCTAACTAGTATCTAAAAGCAATTAAACTTTATAGTAATATAGATACTTAATGCAAAACACCCAACCTCTCTTGCTGAATTCTGCACAAACATACAACCTATATTCACTATCCACTCTCCCAAATATTTACAACATTAAAGAAAGGAGAAGAATATCAAGAAGTTTTGGATGATGAGATGAGCCAGAAAGCCTATCTATTCAAATAGTCAACCTAGAGTTCAAAGGGCAATACTGTCAAGGAATGATCTTCAAGTACATTTCCCCCCTTTCGAGGAGGGACCATGTTTGCTTCAAAGAAAGCAGCAAGTTATTAGACTGTGCTATTAAGTTCCTAATATTCAACTTTCACATATGATCAGAAAAGTGGGATTCACATGTTAAACAGAGGACCTGTATTGTTCATTCTTATTCCTATCTCTAGCTTCAGACTGGATTTATATGACCTGGGCCAAATTTTGATGTTTGTTTTCTTTTTCTTTTTGATACATATTTGTAATCATCTTTAAAAAGAAGAAAAAATATAGAAGGCAAAAATACATGGAACGTTCATAGGGCCAAAGGTAATTTTCAATGATTAGTCTCAAAATTCAAATCCCAAATTTGTAAATATTCACATATATGCTAAGTGACTGAATAATAAAATCGTTTTATACTTGCCAATTCAATTCAAAATTGAAGAGATCAGAAATTATCCTTTCCAACTTCCTAATCAACTTCAATCAAAATTGAAGAGATCAAAAATGATCTTTTCCAACTTCCAATCAACATAGCAGACAGTTAGCATAATCAACCCCTTTTTAAAACACCTGCAATAACAGGATGATAATAATAAGTGAACAATTCTAGTTCATTGGGAAATTGTTCTATTTATTTTGCCAGAACCTTTTAATTCTGTCCTTTCTATAGGATAAACTTTTAAATATCTGAAGGCAATAACTGCCTTGTATTTTTCTATTTTCCAAGGTAAAATCATGTTCTGATCCATACCTGTTATGTCTAAAATTATTCACAAACCATGAGATCCCAAAACTGTGTATTATGTTCTAGATGTGATCTGACCAGGACAGAGTACCACAAAAGTATTAGTTCATGTGATCTGGATACTATAATTAATGAAGTCTAAAATGACATAAGCATTTTTTAGTAGGTTTATGACAATGCTGACTTATATTACATGTGAGCTCAAATTTCCATTTACCACCAAACAAATAAAATCTTGGTCATCCTATATGTGTCTACTTTGATGATCTTAAACGTAAAAATTTACAGTTCTTTTCAGTAAACTTCATTTAGGGAAAGAATGTTGTATGTAATGTTAGGATTATTCTTTATATTGCAATAAACATCAAGATTTATTAAAAAAAGAAATATATACAGAGCAATGTGATAATCAGCAATCCACTTTAAAAATCAGAAAGTATCCAAAGGGTTAATTTTAAATAGATTTAAATAAGAACTAAATTTAATTCAGCATTTTTCAATTTAGAGATTTATAATGTCTCTGGCATCACAAGAAAGGATGGCTTAAAAAAACCAAAACAAAACGACACTCATCCTCTGAGAAAGTTGTTATGACACAGAACAGGTGTGGAGCTCTGACTCAATAAATAAGCTTAAACCATCATCCTATATCAATCATTTACAAGACTATTTTAATTATTTTCTATTGTGATGTTAGATTGTAAGTAAAAGAGGAAAGCCAGATTTCAAGTACAAAATCCATTAAACCATTTACATCTAACACTCCCACTGAAACTGAAGGCAGATTCTATTTTAAAACTAATAAAAATATGAGTGGTTGACAAAAGACGGATTTCCTCACTTAATCATCCTCCTGTATTAACAGCTTAATTTCCTACCTGTCACTTACTCAATCAAATGCTGGATGTTCTGTAAACAAGTTTGTTTGCTTTGTATCACAGAGACTGAAGGGAAGAAAGGAAACATAGTACAATATTTCTTTTCCTGAAACAGTTACCAAAATGTTAGCCTTCATGAGCTATGATATGCCAAAGAAAAGGGTAAATTCCTTGATTCAGCAATGACCTGTCAGTTGATTATCTGCCCATTCCTGAGGGCTCTCTGAACATCTGAACAACCCACCTGTGATTTACCACAGTATTCTGGAGTACTCAACACAGAGCTGACAGAATGGGGCTATTATTTTGACGTGCAAATCTTGATGGCAATGAACAGGACAAATTATCTTGTTTTACACTTTGTGTGTCTTGAAAAGAAGGGAGAATGTGAGTTCTCCAAATTTAGCCCTATCCCCACGGGACATCTATTTATCTCTTTGTGGGCATGGTATTTTAAACTGTTTGTTTTATTCTGGAAACCTATCTCTCTGCTATGGCTGAAAAGCAATGGATCTCAATTTGAAAACGGGAAAAGGTTCATACTAAATATTGATAATAAGCTTAAAAATTTAATAGAATGTATAAACTAAATGATTTAGAAAACTAGTAACCATTCACAAAGTTGTTCCCAAGTTGCTATTTATGCTCTACAAGTAGTGTAATAATGTGTCAACTTTTACAGAACATAAAATACAACATACATTTTTACTTAAATGAAAGATAAAAGTTCACTTCATATGACTAGTCATTCCTTCATAACGGTTTTAAATAAAGTACATTAATCCAGGTGTTGCTTTATCAATCTGATACTTTGAAATTCATTGAGTATCTTAGTTCTCTAATATGGAGATTAAGTTACCACTAAAGTATATTCTTTATTACTATATTTGTAAAACTAGAGTTTATACTTTTACTTCTAGCTTTTCTGAATCAAAATTCTGTTGAATAGATCAGATTGTAACCTTCAAATACCAGAGTTCATTTTCTCAAATCTTTAAAACTCATCTGATTTCAGAAGAACGAAAAAAGACTATTGTGTCCAAGGCTAAAAAACAAAAAACAAAATAGAGGCTGCTTAAAAGAAGTCTGATCAGAACAATTTCATTGCTGGTTTTAATGAATCTTTTTGAATGACTCTTAGTACTAATTCTTTAGGAACAAGACACTGATTACTAAAGAAGAAAGAAAAAGAAAGCAGCCAAACTCAAAGCATTTTTTGATCTTTCAGCTCTATTTTCCTGGAAATAATCTGTGCTTCACAGACATCATGTTTTTGGTTGTCTTAATATTTGAAAAATCTGTTTCTTTTTCCATTTGAGAAGACTATACTATAATCAAAGATGAAAAAGATAGCTATTAAAAATTCCATAATTATACCTGTTAACACCTCACAGGTAATAGGAAACTTTTAGGTGGATAATGTGAAGAGTACTTCCGCTTTAATGGTAAGGTTTGAGTTTGATAAAAATTAGACTTCTTTGATCTATATATGTAAATATTTTCCCCCTGAATTTGAATCTATTCAACTCTAGCATCCTAGAAAAAAATGTAAATTTTACTTTTGTTATTATTATTCATTAATAGTCTAATGTATGGTTCCCAGTCTGTGGGTTGCAGACTTCTGTGCTTGAAGGCCCTACATTAATACCAAGCATTATCTAAAACATGAATAAATAATATGACATGCACATATATATGCTATTGTTTTCTCAAATATATGTATATTGTGTTGCGATTACAAAAACAGAAAATCATTTAAAGGTGTTACACAGTTCTCAGTAATATTTTTTTCCAGAAAATATTTTTTCAATTACATTGAGAAAATTTAATTGCAATTATGTGGGAATCCACAAAATGTTTTGATGCCAAAAACTAGTTCCATTACTCAAAAAAGTTAAGATAGCTGGAATAAATTTTTAATGAGCTATTTTAAGAAGTACTTAAGAAGATGGAAAAAAAGTCACATTTTAAAAACTAAATTAGGGGCTTCCCTGGTGGCTCAGTGGTTAAGAATCCACCTGCCAATGTAGGAGACACGGGTTTGAGCCCTGGTCTGGGAAGATCCCACATGCCGCAGAGCAATTAAGCCCGTGTGCCACAACTACTGAGCCTGCGTGCCACAACTACTGAAGTCCGCGCGCCTGGAGTCTGTGCTCCGCAACAAGAGAAGCCACTGCAACAAGAAGCTCGTGCACCACAATGAAGAGTAGCCCCCGCTCGTTCCAACTAGAGAAAACCCACATGCAGCAATGAAGACCCAACGCAGCCAAAAATAAAATAAATACATTTATAAAAAAAAAACTAAATTAGAACCCCCAAAGATATGATAATAAGTAGACTTAAAAACCACATGCTTAAAAGAGTAAGAGATTTGTCATAAGCACTACTATTGTCTGAAGTAAAATACAGTCAAATGTGCCTACCCTGAAGCAAGTGTGCCAGAGTAAAAATCCCAGCTCTGCCACTTATTAGCTGTGTGACCTTAGGCAATTAAATCTCTTTGCATCTCAGTTTTCTCATCTATATCGATAATCTCATATTGAATTAAAAAAAGAATTCCAAGAAAAGAGGTATGAATAAAGTTATTTTTCACATACTTGTAACATAAAAGGCTGAAAGTAGTACAGAACAAAACAAATGATTAAAGGTAGTACAGAAAAGATTAAGTGAAGAAGAAGAGGCTAAAGAGCAACTAACTTAAGGATGCTTTCTGAGGCACACACCTAGCTGTCACTGAATACCCATCTTGACCTAGATGGTTGTAAGGTTTCTACACTTCACTTTAACTTATAATATATTAACTCTAAGTACAGTCTGAAAAATGAAGTGTGAATATTGCAATCACTAGGACAACTAATTTTAAAAAGCATACAAAGAAATACAATAATAAAGGCAAAATATGAAGTAAAATGGAGTACTGAAAAATATTCCAATCATTCAAAAGGAGGCAGAAAGAAGAAAATAGAGGAATGAAAAAATAAAAAACAGAAAAGCAACTAAATCACAGAACTAAACCCAAACATACTGACAATTATACTAAATGTAAATGGTATAAACACACCAATTAAAAAACCTGAGACCTAACTAAATGTTACCTATATGAAACTGAAATGAAATTAAGAAATAGATATGTTAAAAGTAAAAGAATGGAAAAAGATGTCCCAACAACAGCAAACTACATTCTTTTAAAAATCACATGGAACATTCAATAAGATAGGATGGCATCCTGGATCATGAAACAAATCTATCAAATTTAAAAGAACTGAAATCATACAAAGCATGTCTCTGACCATAACAATTAACTAGTAGTTAAAAACAATAAGATATCTGTAAAATTCCCAAATATTTGGAAATTAAGCAACATACTTCTAAATAATCTATAATAAAATAGGAAGTCTTAGGGGAGAAATTAGAAGATTTTGAGCTGAATGCAAATAAAAATAAAACATATCAAAAAAATTGTGAAATGCAGGTAAAGCAGTACTTTGAAGGGAATCTATAGTATCTGAAGAAAGGTTTTAAATCAATAACCTAAATTTCCACCATATGAAACAAGAATAAGAAGAGCAAAAAATACCCAAAGGAAGAAGAAAGAAGGACAGAAAGAGGAAGGAAGGGAGGGAGGGAGGGAGGAATGGAGGGAGGACAAGAACAGAGATCTGTTAAATTGAAAACCAAAAAGCAATAGAGAAAAATCAATGAAACCACAACCTGGGTCTTTGAAAAGATCAACAGAATTGATAAACTGCTACTAAAATGGAAAAGAGAAAGAAGACACAAATTGCCAACATCAGAAAGGAAAGAGGAAATCTTACTCAGACCCTTACAGACACTAAAGGATAAGAAAAAACAGTGAACTCTAAAGGTATAAAGTTGACAATCTAGATGAAATGAACAAAATTCCCTGAAAGACACAAACTTACAAAACTTTTCCAGGAAGATAGATAACCAAAATTGTCTATTATCTATTAAAGGTACTGAATTCCTAGTAAAACAAAAACAAACTGCAACAAAGAAAACTCCAGACTCAGATGGTATTAGTGGAGAATTCTACCAAATATGTAAGGAAGAAATATTGATTCTAACTAATCTCTTCCAGCAACTAGAAGAAAGGAAATACTTCCCATCTCATTTTATTAAGAGAGTATTATTCTGATACTAAACCAAAGAAAATGTAAAACAATTACACACAAATATCCATCATGAACACTGACAGAAAAATCCTTAACAAAATATTAGCATACTGAATGCAGTAATATATAAAAAGAGTAATACAACATGACTTACTGGGTTTATTCTGGGAATGCAAGACTGGTTTAACATTTCAAAGTCAATGTAATCCAAGATTTTAGCAGTCTAAAAAAGAAAAATCCCATGATCATATTGATAGGTGTAGGAAAAGTATTTGACAAAGTTCAAAATCCATTCATGATTAAAAACTCTGATCAAACTAGGAATAGAAAGGAACTTTCTCAACTTGTTAAAAGGCATCTACAAAAATGTCTAAGCTACCATCATATTTAATGGTAAAACACTAAACACTTTCTCATTAAGATAAGGAACAAAACATGGATGTCCACTGTCACCACTTCTATTCAATATGGTACTGGAAATCCTTGTAGGAAGTCAGAAAAACAAGTATACAGGTTGGAAAGGAAGAAGTAAAACTATATTCATTCACAGACAACATGATTAAGTACATATATCCCAAGAAATCTACAAAGTACCAAGAGGTACAAACAACCAATAGTGAGCATAGTAAAGGTGGCAACATACAAAAATCAACCATATTTCTAGATACTAACAATAAACAACTAGAAACCAAAATTAAACAATACCACATATAATACACCTCAAAGAAAAAGAATTACTTAAGTATAAACTTAACAAAATATGTGCAAGTTCTCTGTGCTGCAAACTACAACACACTGAAATAAAAGAACATCTAAATAAATGGATAGACAATGTTTACGACTGGAGATTCAATGTTGTTACGTTATAAATTCTCCCCAAATTGTTCTATAGATTTTAAATAATCCCAAACAAAACTCCAAAAGGATTTTTCAAAGATAATGACAACCTGAGATGATACTTTATATGGAAAGGCCAAGGAAGCAGAATAGCTAAAACAGCTTTTGAAAATGAAGAACAAAGTTAAACACACTGATTTTAGATCCTACTATAAAGCTGTGATCATCAAGACTGTGTGGTTTACTGAAAGGATAGACAGAAATGACCCACACAAATATGGTCAACTGATTTTTGACAAAGGTGTACAGGTGATCCAATGGAGAAAGGGTAGTCTTTTTGACTACCTAAATGGTGCTAGCACCCTAAATGGTGCTAGAACAATTTTGCATGCACATGTAAAAATGGACCTCTACATATAACTCTCACTAGATATGAAACGTCAAAAATGAATTATGGATCTGTGAAATGTAAAACTGTAAAACTTTCACAAAAGTGGAGTCTCTTCAACAAATCATGTTGGGAAAACTAGATATCACATGCAAAAGAATGAAGCCTTACCTTATATCATGTATAAAAATTAACTCAAAATGGATCAAACACCCAAACGTAGGCCAAAACTATAAAACTCTTTGAAGAAACCAAAAGGGAAAAGTTTCATGACATTGGATTTCCTGGAATGACACCAAAAACACAGGCAACAAAGTAAAAATAGACAAATTGGACTACATCAAAATTAAAAGTTTCTGTGACTCAAAGAACAAAATCAACAGAGTAAAAAGGCAACCTACAGAAAGGCAGAAAGTATTTGCAAATAATATATCTGATAAGGGGAAAATATCCAGAATATGTAAAGAAATCCTACAACTCAACAACAACAAAAAATCACATTAAAAAAATGGGTAAAGGACTTAGATATTTCTCCAGAGATACCATACAAAAGGCCAAGAAGCATATGAAAATATGCTCAACATCACTAATCATTAGGAAAATGCAGATCAAAACCACAAAGATACCACACATACTATTAAAAAACAACAACACAAAGATACCACACATACTATTAAAAAACAACAAAAACAACAAAATAAAACCTGGAAATAACAAGTTTTAGCAAGGATGTGGAGAAATTGGAACCCTTGTACACTGCTGACAAAGTGTGGGTGTTCCTCAAAAAATTAAAAATAGAATTACCATATGATCCAGCAATTCTACTTCTGGATATATATCCAAAATAACTGAATGCATGATCTCAAAGAAATATCTGTATATTCATGTTCAAAGCACCATTATTCACAATAACCAAGAGGTGGAAACCCATGCAGCCACAAATGGATAAATAGATAAGCAAAATGTAGTGTGTGTATGTATGTGTGTGTTTGAGTGTGTGAGTGTGTGTGTGTGTATATATATATATATAGGCTATAGAATATAGCCTATATAAAAGGCTAATAGAATATTAGCCTTTTAAAAAGAAAAGAAATTCTAATACATGCTACAACATGGATGAACCTTGAAGATTGTATGTTAAATGAAATACTCCAGTCACAAAAAGACACATACTTCAACTTATCTGAAGTATGTAGAGTAGTCAAATTCATAGAAACAGAAAGTAGAACGGTGGTTGCCAGGGCTGGGTGGAATATGTGATGGAGAGCTGTTTTACGGGATAGAGTTGCACTTTTGCAAGATGAAAAAGTTCTGGACATTGGTTGCACAACAATAAATATACATAACACTACTGAATTGTATACTCAGAAATGGCTAAGACAGTAAATTTTATGTTGCATGTTTTTTTACCAAAAAAAAAATTTTTTTAATTATTTATGACCCTGGGTTAAGCAAAGAGTTGATCAAAAAAACCCTGAAAAACAAAATAAGGACATTGAACTTCTTCAAGATTAAAAACTTTTGCTCTGTGAAATACTGTTAAGAGAAAGAAAAGATAACCCACAGACTAGAAGATATTTGCAATATACCTAACAAAGGATTTTTAATCAGAATATAAAGAAGTAAGAAAACCACCCAATTTAAAAAGTATAAATAGGTCAAAAGAATTTAAAACACTTCTCCAAAGAAAATACTCTAATGACAAATGAGAGCAAAAAAAGATGCTCAATATTAGTCATTAGAGAAACACAAATTAAAACCACAATAACTTAACACTACGTATCTATTAGAATGGTTAAATTTTTTTTTTAAACTGACAATACCAAGTGCTAGCAATGCTGGCAGGGATGCAACAAAGTTCCAACAATCTGAAGATGAATATGGCAGTTTCTTATGAAGTTAAGCATAGAGTTAGTTACCCTATGACTCGGTAGTCCCACCCTAGTAATTATCCTAGAGATACGAAAGCTTACATTCACACAAAAACCTGTCCACCCATGTTTACAGTAGCATTATTCATAGCAAACATTGAAAACAATCTAAAATGTCCTTCAACAAGTGTATGGGTAAACAAACTGAAGTGCTTCTATACAGTGGAATACTACCCAGCAAAAGAAACAAACTACTGATACACACAACACAGATAAATTTCAAAAACTTAAGTAAAAGCCATGTTTAAAAGGTTACATACTATATAATTCCATTTATATGACATATGAAAAACGGCAACTGTAGGGACAGAGCAGTAATTGCCAGGGGTTAGTGGTGGAAAGAGGGTTTGATTACAAAGGTACAGCCTGAAGAAATTTTCTGGAGTGAATAATTGTTTTGTATTGTGATTGTAGTAGTAGCTATACAACTTTGCACATTTGTCAAAACTCACATATCTCTACACTGAGCTAGAGTTACTAGCTCTGTAATCTTGGTCAAGTTTCTGTATACCTGTCTGTATCTCAGTTTCTCACCTATGGCATCGGGTATGGCAATCGTATTGACCTCATAAAGTTAAGAAGATTTAACGATTAAAATACTTAGAGCAAAACTTAGATTCAGGATATGTTGAATTTGAAATGCCTTTGAGATATCTAAGTAGGCAATTCACTGAAGAGGTCAGAGGAAATATCTGAGCTGAATCAGGGACAATGATGTTGATTCCGGAAGCAGTGGGTGTGGATGAGAGTGCCCACGGACACAGAAGAAGAGGGGTCCTAGCACCCAGTCTTCATGAACTGCAACATTTTATGGCTAGACAGAGGAGAATAAATATGCAAAGGACTCAAGAGGGGACAGAAATAGATGTAAAACCAGGAGATTATTATGTCATATAAAACAAAGTAAGAGAATGTTTCAAGAGGAAGGAGTGGATAAAGACAGTGAATAAAGCTAACAGATGATGACTGAGACTTTTAGATTTTCTCTTTTTCGTTTAGTAACAAAACCCCTCAATTCAAGCTGTGCAACCAGCTACTCAAAATAGAGAATGTATTTATTTTGCAGCCTCTCTTGTAGCTGAACATGGTCATGTAGCTAAGATTAGCCAATGGGATGTAAATGATACATGCAATTTACAGGTTATGTCCTTAAAGCAAGGGACTGAGCTATTATCTCACCTCCTCATTCTTTTTTTTTTTTTTAACATCTTTATTGGAGTATAATTGCTTTACAATTGTGTGTTAGTTTCTGCTTTATAACAAAGTGAATCAGCTATACATATACATATATCCCCATATGTCCTCCCTCTTGCATCTCCTTCCCACCTTCTCTATCCACCCCTCTAGGTGGTCACAAAGCACCGAGCTGATCTCCCTGTGCTATGTGGCTGCTTCCCACTAGCTATCTATTTTACGTTTGGTAGTGTATATATGTCCATGCCACTCTCTTACTTTGTCCCAGCTTACCCTTTCCCCTCCCCGTGTCCTCAAGTCCTTTCTCTATACCTGCGTCTTTATTCCTGTCCTGCCCCTAGGTTCTTCAGAACCATGTTTTTAGATTCCATATATATGTGTTAGCATACAGCATTTGTTTTTCTCTTTCTGACTTACTTTACTCTGTATGACAGTCTCTAGGTCCATCCACCTCACTACAAATAACTCAATTTCGTTTCTTTTTATGGCTGAGTAATATTCCATTGTATATATGTGCCACATCTTCTTTATCCATTCATCTGTCAGTGGACACTTAGGTTGCTACCATGTCCTGGCTATGGTAAACAGAGCTGCAATGAACATTGTGGTACATGACTCTTTTTGAATTATGGTTTTCTCAGGGTATATTCCCGGTAGTGGGATTGCTGGGTCATATTCACTTCCTCATTCTTGCTCACCTGAATGAGAACCCAAGTGACATGAGTGATGTTTCTTACCATGTGGCCTAAGGGATGGTACAGCAGCAAGACAGAAGGAACCTGAGTTTCTGACACCATGGAACCACCATATCAGTTAGTGGCTCCATTGTGTTAAATTACTCCCTTTAAAAGACTCTTAACTGAAGATGCAGTAGCCTTGGTATTTCAGAATTCATCACAGCAGATTTACGAGAAGGGACATATACAAAGAATGATGTCAACATATACATATTTTTTAAATTTTATTTATTTATTTATTTATTTATGACAGTGTTGGGTCTTCGTTGCTGCGCACGGGCTTTCTCTAATGGCAGTGAGCGGGGGCTACTCTTCATTGCGGTGCACGGGCCTCTCATTGCAGTGGCTTCTTTTGTTGCAGAGCACAGGCTCTAGGCACGCAGGCTTCAGTAGTTGTGGCTCACGGGCTCCAGAGCTCAGGCTCAGTAGTTGTGGTGCATGGGCTTAGTTGCTCCGTGGCATGTGGGATCTTCCCGGACCAGGGCTCAAACCCGTGTCCCCTGCACTGGCAGGCGGATTCTTAACCACTGCGCCACCAGGGAAGCCCCGATGTCAACATATTTTAAAGCAAATACTTAAACAAAAGGCACAACGTACGACATATACATTAATAATGCAAGAATTGGGCTTCCCTGGTGGCGCAGTGGTTTAGAGTCCGCCTGCCGATGCAGGGGACACGGGTTCATGCCCCGGTCCGGCAAGATCCCACATGCCGCGAAGCGGCTGGGCCCGTGAGCCATGGCCGCTGAGCCTGCGCGTCCAGAGCCTGTGCTCCACAACGGGGGAGGCCACAACAGTGAGAGGCCCGCGTACAGCAAAAATAAATAAATAAATAAAAATACAAGAATTATCTGATCACAAAAAGCACATGATACCTTTCTACAGTTTGAAACTGACTGATAAGCACTTTAAACTTTGAATATATTTGGAAATTCTCACAAGTGATTCTTCATTTTGTTGGCTTTTAGAGGGAGTGAGGGGCTGAAGTAGAGAATCAATGTAAGTAATTAGGTTACTTCCCATGTTAATAATGGGAATAATGAGAAAGAAGAAAAAGAACTACTGATCTAGAAATTAGACACAGATTTAGTCTGTGCTGTTTGTTTTGGCTATTATTTAAAGCTTTAACTATGAGTATTTATTTTCAGTCACAGAAAAGGAACTTCAGTACAATTTAAATTGAATTCTTAGCTATCACAATTAAGTATAAGAAAATACATTCATTAGATTATTCAAGACTAAAGGTATACAACTGATTTCTATATATCTTGATGACTCACATTAAATAACAGAATAACATAAAAACTCCAAATCTAACTTTAAAAAAATATAATCTGTATTTTAAAAACAATCTCCAAATTATTTCTTTACTAGAAATTTGGAAAGGAGTAGGAAACCCTGCATCTTTTATGCCTGCAGAGAATTATCAAAAGCCTGATTCAAGTATCAAAAAAATGTTTGAAGCTAAGAGGAAAAAAAGTAATAATTATTTACTAAAGCTTTGTTTATGAACTCTGATGCTTCTACCAACAATTTCCAGCAAACTACCAGGAAGATGCTTGTTTCTTAGACACAATGGATTTTTTTTTCCGACTAAATGCATTTCTGAACTAAAAGCATACAAAGTTAATAAACGGAAGGAAAAACAAATACAGTGTTGTCATTTCTAAATTATATTCTTAAAAGGTTTAGGGGTATCATTTGTGGAACACAAAGAGATTTCCTTCTCTAACAGCATTCCAGGACATCACTCTTTCCTGCCTACCAGCAGACAAGATTATACTTGTCTGGAATGTCAGTGAAGTATTTATACAAAGGCAGTTTTTCAGAATCTTCTTATTGTGAACACAAAACAGGAAATACAGTAATACCATTGGTATACGTTAAACACTATTTAGTATAAACTGTGTTTCTCCCTTAATAAGTACTAGGTTAACCTCCAAGAGAAGGAGACGAAAATGAGCACATCTCTAAACATAAACCACTAGTTGTTTGCAGTCGGCCAGACCAAAGGTTCAGGGAAAAAACTCAATTAAACTAAGAATTTGCCACACTGTGTTTTAGTAAGCGTTACGCTACAGTCTCTAATAAAAACTCATTTTTCCCAAGTTCACAGGGGAAAATAAAAGTATTCTATAAAAGTTAATATATTATTGAATGAAAAACAACCTAATAATAAATTAATTTAATTGAAATACTGATTTGGAGGCAGAAAAGACAAATTTCTATGTAAAGGGGCCACCCATCAGAAACACCAAATAAACCATTTCACATTCTACAAAATATTTTTCCATTTTTTTCACTAAACCCCCCCCAAAACATAGAAGTATTTACCTTCCATAAGTAAAAAAAAAATTAATTCTACAAACCTACTACTGAAGAGTTTTAAACTTTATTTACAAATAGATTATAAAGTACAGCTGGTATCCCAAGTAATAACAGAATAAGTCTCACAGAGATAAATTTTAATTTTCCATATGATAGCAAAATGAACTTTGGTTTGACTGCCCCCTGCTGTGAAATTTTCAGAACTACAAAAGTTGATTTGATAAAATTTTAATTTTTTTAAACTGTTTTTACTCAGAAATTGGTTTCAATTTCTTATTGAAAACTAAGGAAATTTAAATATTTAAATAACCTCTGTGTCTTATTTTCACTCAATGGGCAAATATTTGTGGAATATCTATGACCTGACACTTATCAAAAATATGGTTTCATCTCTCTGACCCCAAAATACTTACAAGTTATTAGAGGGACAGGAAAAATCTGGAAAATAATAAACTGTTAGAGAAAATCAAGAACTAAACTAAGTGATACTGAAGAGAAGTAAGCTAGAGAAAGAGACTGGTAGGGCCAAATTAGTTTAAAAAACTTAATGAAAAAGTTAAGACTGAGACAACTGAGAAAAAGTAATGAGGACATATATAAGAGACAAAATAAGAAAAAGCCTGGAGGAAATAATGAACATAGAGTGCACAGAACACAGGACACCAGGAGATTTAATTTCCAGAATAAATGGACAAATGTTTCGTGAGAAAAGAAAATAGTGAGAGGTTGGGGCCCAACTTTTGAAACTAAAAAAGCCAGAATAAAGAGCTGGACTTGAGGCAAGAAAGGAGCCACTGAAGGTTCCTCAGTAGTATGATAACCTGGTAAAGCAGTATAACAAATGGGTAAAGCAGCATAATAACTTGGTTAAAGACAATCCTTTAGGAAGAGTTCCGTGAAATAGAACAAAGAGGAAACGGAGGAAGAAGAGCCTGCAGGCAGAGAAACTGGTGAAGAGACAACTATAAAGACCCAAGGAAAGAAGTCAACCAGAACGGAACAATGGGAATGGAAAAGAAAAATGGAATTGAGATACATTTTGAGTTAAAAACAAAACTGGGTGCCTGATTGGATTTAGATTTTTGTCTAATTCTTATGCCATATTAAGTGATTGCTCAATTCAACTGAATTAAAAGAGGAGTAGTGGACAAAGAGTTAACAGAAGGGAAAACTGTAGTGTCACTGGAGTTAATGGAATACAGAGTTTCAAGAAGATGTGAGTAGTCAGCGGGATCAAATTTGTGGAATTCAAAACAAATAAGAACCCTTCAGAAGCCATTAAATTTTGTCTGGCAGACAATGGTGACCCTCACATACTCACTTTTAATAAAGTTGTACAGTCAGGAGGAACTAGAGAGCTTAAAATTTTTTTAATTGAGATGAGATTCAGAAACTAAGTAGAGGAATTCACTTTAGGGAGAACACGTCCACCTTAGCGTAGAGGAGAGGAGGAACACGTAAATAACAGGGCAGAGCTACGTTTATAGTTAAAGATGGGATGCATGAGGAATTTCATGGCAAATGGTCTCAATTATCTCTATAAATCAGTTTCCAAGTTCACTTCTCAAAAAAAGAATGATAGATTAATATTCAGAAAAAAACTTGGAAAATATTTGATATCACTTTTCTACATCAGAGTCCAGTTGCTACTGGAGATATCCAGTCCCAAGGGATGGCTTCATCTAGCCAAGACTTCTCATTTTTCTATACCTGTCTAAAAAAATCTGTGTGCTATTTTGTAAAAAAGTTCAAAGCTGACCCACTGATGACACTGCTTCCGACACATACAAATATAGTTTTTCCAAACATGGTTTAGGTGAAGACATCTGGAATGGAGCATGCAACTCAATAATAGACCTTATTCACATGCTATAGGTAAAAGTGGTATTGGTAAGACCTTATGGAAAAATAATGTGTCTTCTAAGATAAAAGTGCAGTTTTTAGAATCACCAAAACAAACAAACATGGGAAATCATAATTTCTGAATTTTATGTTACATTTTCTTTGTAAAGAAATTTCTCTTAAAAGAAGTATAATACCAAAGTTAGATTTCAGTTAATTAATTTGCTTACAGAGCAAATTATGTGTAATGTTTCTGATCCAAGTTCACTACCCTGTGTCATTGTAATGTCACTTGTAAAAAAATGACCAGTGTAATGATAAAGTTTCCTCTTAAAACTCAAAAAATGATGCAATAAACCTCAGGATATGCAGAGGTCCAATAACACATTTTATTGAAGAGGTCACCAATTGGTTTGAGGCAAGGTCTTATTCTTCATGACTAAATATTCTGAATATT
Organism: Aethalodelphis obliquidens; assembly: GCF_003676395.1. Lineage (NCBI taxonomy): Eukaryota > Metazoa > Chordata > Mammalia > Artiodactyla > Delphinidae > Aethalodelphis > Aethalodelphis obliquidens. The sequence continues at coordinate 57,637,815 of NW_020837950.1, read as the reverse complement.
ACAATAAAATTGCTATGAGATATTAACACTTATTGATACTTCCTAGAAAAGATTAAAAATCAGCAAGAATTCCTAAGTATTTGTACAATGAATAAAAGTGCTACACTGATTACATGTCTATATAATAGACCAAAGTAAGTTCTCTCTAAAGTTAAATAGGCAGAGATCTGATAACTTTTTCCTTTTAAATTGAAAAAGATTACATAAGTTATTAAATAAAATTTTAGAAAAAGAAAAAAGAATTAACCATTTTTTTCTTCTTTGAATATTATCCTCTAGTCTTTATATACATGAATACATTTTATAGCAATAGTTATTTTAGATATTTCAAACAACTTTTGCAATTAAAAATGTCAGTTTTCCATTTTCAAACTCAAGTAAAGGGATTTTTCCAAGGCAATTGCCTCCTGAAAAAGAAATAAAAGTTCCTCTGACAAGAGACTTAACTGAAAAAAAATAAAATAAAAAAATAAAGAGGTCAATTTTCAGAAAGTAAAATATATATGATAAAACAATAGGAATGACTATTTTAAATCTGAGGCATGCAAAGCAGATTTCGACATTGCATGTAGGACACATCTGGGTGAAGAGCAGAGGTGTATTTCAAAACACTACCCACAATGAATATGTTGTCTAACAAGTGTGTAAGTGAAAAAATATAACATGGCCAAAATAATAGCTTTATACTATATTCATTAAAGTAGATGAATATAAATACAAGGAGATAGCCCTATGTATAGAAAGAACAGTTTACCAATACAATATCAAAAATCTTTTTTTCTGGTATTTTTCTTCATTAGCTATTTTTGCATTAAACATCAAAAGTAGCAGTATTATGTTAAGAGGAGGATACTTAAATCAAATATATGTATCCCAGAGCAAATCTACCTCTTTCCTATCAGCATATCCTGAGGAACTATTTACCTGATTATCTAAATATTACCCTAGACACTAAAACAAGTAAGTTTTGAATATACAGACTAGAAAAAGAAGGTGCTGTGCAGACATGAGTGAGGCAACAAAACAACAAAAAACAAGTAGGAAATTGAAAGAGTACATTGGCCCCTGGGTCAGAAATGAAAAATACGGGGTGATGGTATCCCTGAGAGTGACAAAGCCAGTTTAAAGTAAAAAGCTGAATTTGCCCCCTAAAAAGTTTTGTAAACAGTCAGCCTTGAATATACTCATCTTTTAAGAACTTAGAAGGAAAAAGGTTATTATGCTCCAAGGGGATACAAAGAGGCCTGTGGAATTTGACTCAATTAAAATAGTCTATTTAGACAAGGTTACAGAATAAAGTATCTTGAATTTGACAGCAGTAACAATCCTCACTCACCAAGACTTATTTAGTCTTGCTTGAGGGACATGTTTAGGTCCTGTATATGATGACAGCACACATAATAAGAAAAATAATTTATGTATATATAAATTGAAAGGATGGTTAATTCTAATTATCAGTTTTATTGGTAAATAGTAATGAATAAAATGATATCATCATCACACCAAAGTCCTTTATTCATTATTAACACTTAATTATTATTGTCTTTTTTTGGTTTTTAAGGGTTTCTCTAGAAGTTATATGGATAAAAGCAAGATAGAAAATGTCAGAAAAGATACAGGCAGAACTTTAAATATGAGCATTATGTTAATGACTCACTGTACAAATTCACGTGCAATGAATTGTTTCCTCAGCAGGAGTGATTAATTTGCAGGGATCCATCCAAAGTCCCTTGACCAGTATTTGCAACAATTAAGACAAAACTGAAATGGCTGGTCAGGGTTGATGATAAATTCTGTGAGTTTGGAAGAGATGAAAATCACTGGTCACTACAAGGAAATATCCCATAATTACGGCCTCATTAACACAATACTATCTAAACTGAACCTTTATCTTTGTAATCTGGTCTAAAGCTCTCTAAGCCCCAGCACATCTAGCTCATCAATTCTACAGGAAATGTTATGATTTTCAAGAATAAACAAGTTGCAAATGAAAGCCAAATGGGGAGTGAAGACAGATCTACCCTGCATACTACTCTATTGCATCTTAATTTTTTATGACTAAGAAGAGAAAGTGTGGAAAGTGGAAAGCAAAGTACATAATTTCCTAGACTCTTCAGAAAAGATCAAGGATACTTATTGCTTATCTCATCTCTCTCTGAAAGCCAAGGTTATGATCCTCAGGCTCCTCAAAGACAAGAACAAGAGACAAAAGGAGATGGCGTGAAATGGTAGAACAAATAAACTGTCTAAATGATACAAGAAACTTGCCCACACTCCGAATTACCTTTTCACTTTCAGCACTAGTCAATTGTAACTCTTCATTAATATTTCCTTCTTTCTAAGACACCCTGTCTTGATTTTTCCTTCAATATTTTTATAATTTCTTTAAGCAAAATCCCATATTGTTGAAGAAAGCCTCAAATATTTCTAATTTTAAAATTATAGAGACGTATTTTTCCCAACAAAGAGAAAACCTAGGTTATCAGCACCTAAAAATATCAAACACAAAATTAAAAAACTGTCTTTTTTAAAGGTGAAGGCAATATAAGAGAATTCTCAAGAAACAAAAAGAAAATACAAATTTACAGAGGCAAGCTAATGAAAAATAGCTAACTCTAGAGCAGTATATCTGAGTGTATCTGAGGATTCCTTGTGGTCCAGAAATTAATGAATCCCATATATCTGTGAAAGTTAAAAAAAAAAAAAAAAAAAATCAAGGACCAGGCCTTGGTGGATGGCTGAATCAGAGGGAGCACATAGAGAAGTGACTCACAAATGGGACATCTTAAATAGGTCAACACAGCCTACAGAATATGGCATCACAGCCTTAGATCTTGGTAAAAGAGAAGTAAAGAAAAAAAGACTCTCCATAGAATTGATAATCATGAGTCCTAAGACTACACACATAGCCCCCAAAACCTCAAACTAAAAATTTAGTTTAAATTGGTCCTGGACACCCCAGTAGCTATAAGCACACTTAATGTGCAGAACCTGGCTTCTAAATACCATTCTCCATCAAAATGTATCAGGGCTCCTTGAGAAGTAGCTGATTTCAGGACTGGAGCAGGGAAAGTATATTATTAGTCCAGGACACATCGTGCCAGAAAGAATGTATAAAAGAATGATGGAGATATAGCAAAAGGGTATGGCAGCTAGAAGTTGCTCCAAGTGGCCTAAATTGGGACAATGTGAACATCAAGATAAATAATGATAGTAAAGGATTAAAACTCACTGAATAAAGTAAGAATTCAAAAGTCCATAGTGATAAAAACAAGGCAAAAGGGAACATTCTTCCACATAGTAGAAAGCCAATCAATAGACAGAAAAATGATGTAATGAGAAAAACCACCATTTGGCAACCATTGTAATAATAACTGGTTCAGGCAAGAAGCATCAATGGATTCTAAAACTAGTGGTCAAAGTCTGAGTTGTACTAGAGTATTTAAACAATCTTACAATATACCTCAACAAGAAACTTATAAACTATAATGGAAAAATAGTAACTTTACAGTAAAGAAACCTGGAAGACACCACCTTAACCATGTGATCAATGATAACATCACTAGTAATGACATTATACAAATCAAAATCATGTGCCTCCTGATATAAGAAGAACATACATGTGATATTCCTGTCAAAATGCATAACCTGAATCTACTCATGAAGAAACAGTAGAAAAATCTAAATGGAGGAACATTCTATAAAATAATTGTCTCGTACTTGTGAAAACTGTCAAAATCATGAAGGATAAAGACAGAGGAACTATTTCAAATTAAATGAGAATAAAGAGATATAACAACTCAATGCTATACATGATACTGCATTTTCTTTTCTAAGAGGATATTATTAGGATAATTAACAAAATGTGAGGACCTATACATTCGATAACATTATTATGTCAGTATCAGTTTCCTGATTTTTATCAATGAATTGTGATTTTATATGAGAATGGCCTTGGTTTTGAGGGAGCACACATATAAGTATTTATGGTCAAAAGGCACTGTACCTGTAACATTCTTTCAAATGGTTAAGAAAAAATACAAAAATACGGGTAGAAGGAAAATAGACAAATTAAATGTGGAAAATGTTAACAATTGGGAAGCTTGGGTTAAAGATATAAGGGAATTTGTTGCAAAATTACTATAACTGTTCTGTAAGTCTGAAATAATGTCATAAATAAAAAAGTTTTTTTGTTTTGTTTTTAATTTTTTGTTCGGTTGATAGTGTCTCTAGGTCCCTTGCAGAATAAAAACAAACTCTCTGGGTAGTAAAAAAAAAAAAAATGTTAAGTTCAGATCTCAAAAAATAAACTTTCAAGAAACATGAGCTAACAATAAAAATCGACACACATATTACAAAACAGAGGAAATACACCACCAAAGAACCAGTTATTATAAAACACAGAATCAGATCTACAAAGACTGAATATATTGGAATTTTTTGGAAACTGAATATAAAATGACTATATTTAATATGCTTAAAGAAATGAAATGGAACTAAAAGCATAATAATGGATAAATAAGATACAGTGACAAATGAAAACTAAAAGGTAGAAGTCCCTAGTTATCTATTTTTAACAAGCTGTAAAAATATATATGGTAGAGAAGAAAGGCCAAGGTGATGGACTTTCAAGTCAGACAATCTGGTTCCATCACATACTTTTCTTGTAACCTTGATTGAATTATTTAACCTCTATGCCTCACTTTCTTTATCTGTAAAATAAGATTAAGAGTACCTCCTCATGTGACTGCTATAAGGACTAAGTGAGTGGGCTAATTTATACGAAGAATTTAGAACAGCATCAGCACATAAAAAATCTTCAATTAACACTGTAGTATTAATGGTAGTGGTAGTGTTTTTCAGAAATATATCCACACCCAACCTTCTTAAAGTCTCTTATTATCAGAAATAAAATATTTCTGGATCCGGATATAGCAGGATATAACAGGATCAGTATTATTAACATAACAAATAAAAAACTTAATAATTTTATGTGTTAGGCAGAAGCTTCTCTGAATCCTCTCAAAAACTTTCTTACCTAACATTTCTATTCCTCACAATTGAAACAGACCAGGTTATTCTTCCTAAGCTACTTCTACTCTTCAACCCATTCAGGTCACCTTATCTAAATATACAGCCTTTCCTCAGACTGAGCATCTATAATGTTATTCATTGAAATACTGAGTTGGGAGCACAGGTAGCTTTAACTATGCTGCCTTAATGCAATGCACACTGTCACTGACCACTGGAACTATAAAGGACCTTAGACGTCATCTAGTACACTATTTCTGGAAGAGTAAAGTGCCTAAAACAACCTGAGATGCTTTTAGATAATACATGGATACTATACTAAATAAATAACATCAAAAATTTATTCCCTTTCAATTTTCCAATTTTCACATGAGTTTAATTTTTAAACTTCTTTAGAGATAACTTCAAATTCACATTAAAGTTGCAAGAATAAGAATATTACAAAGAACTCCCATGTAACCTTTACTTAAATTCATCTATTATTAACATTTTACCCTTCTGCCTTATCTCTGCTCTCTTGTTCTAGTGTGCTGTGGGTTTTTGTAGTTGTTTGCTTTTGTTTTTTTGAACCATCTGAAAATAGGCTGCATACATCATTGTCCTTTACCAAATAAGAAAGTTTCCATTTACTGGTATGCTTTTCACATCTCTCTAAACAACTGCAAATCTTGTTTTACTCAGAGCCCTCTGCAAAGATCATATTTAACTTTTGCTTCATAGCACTGCTTTATTTGCATTGTGTTTATTTTTTTTACTGTTGTTTTTATTTATAGTAAGTACTACTTTTAGGGAGATATAAATTGTCCTTAAGTGTTTAATATGTCAACTGAAGAAAAATATAAAGCAAATAGCAGTAAGGTGCTGCAGTAAGGCGAATATGGCAAATTCACGGTGATGCATGGGGGAATACAAAACTTAGAAAATACTCAACTAGTCTCAGTATCTTTTTTCAAAATGAGAGTATGCTGCTGGCTGGGCAAGAGCATAATACAGATGTCTAGCCCAGTCAGGCACTCATGCTAAGTAAGTGAGTTAGAACTTAAGAGTTCAGGCTTCCTTTAGGTCACTTCTCTTTCAATTCCATCACAGAGGAATATCACAAAAAGTCTTAATTTTCCAATACACAATAGTGCTTGTGATGACAGGTTAAACTTCCCTGGCTGGTAAATTACCCTCTGCTATGCCTCACTTCCCCTTCCTTGCCTAACTTTTGCTCTCTTGTTCTGGGTGCATACCAACAGGCAGTTGGGTCTATTCCCATACTACCTCTTTTCCTTTCTATATTCTATTCAATATATATTAACTGAGTTCTTGATTTGTCCAGACATACCTAAAGAGTGAAACATCAGTGAATAAAACACAGTTTTAAAATCCTGAATCAAAAATCCTAGCTTAACAATTATTTAATATTAAAGTAACATTATGTAAATAAATATTACATAAGCCAATAAAATATGACTGTTAAAAGAACATTACTATTTCCGGGAAAATCAAGGTAAATGCTTCAAGAAAATTCAATAAAGGTGAGTAACTAAAGTAACTGTTAATTTGGTGTAAAAAGAACATCTGTAAAAGAATAGGGACACTCAGAGTGTCCTAAGTTTTCACTCTGTAAAAGCCAAACACTGAAATCAATAAATGAAGTTTAGATCGGAGATATCATGGAACTCCAAATCAGTGGACTATTCTCAAAGAAAAGCATTTTCCCTTAAAAAAAATGAACAGGAAATTAATGAGTATCTAAATGTTTTGTTAAAGTAAAATCATTAAACCTCATATAAAATATTTTAATGATTCTTTACTGACTTTTTCAATTAACTACTAATTGCTGGTACCAACCTGGAAATCCTGACACATTCAAAATTACTGATGAAAGGGCAAAATGGTAGAACTAGCATACAAGGAAATAAGCCAATATCTACCAAAATTACAAAGGCATTTATCCTTTAATTCAGCAATTCCACTTTACAACAAACTTGTATAAGTACAAAATAACACCTGGACAAGGTTATTCATTGATGTACTGTTAGTTATGGCAAAAGACTGGCAACAGCTTAAGTGTCCATCAAAAGGGGACTATTTGTATGTAGTTCTGTGTCTATGCAGCCTACAAAAGGATGAGGAAAACACCCATATACTGAGAAGGAAAGATCTCCAAGATACAAGGCTAAAGGAAAAAAGCAAAGCACTGAGCAGTATGCACAGTTTCCTACATTTTGTATATCTATGGGGGACGTGGGTTTAGAAACAATAAATATACATATTGCTTGTATTAAAAACAGCATTGGAAGAAGAGACTAATAAAAATGAGGTGAGGGAGACAAGACTGGGATGCAGAGGTAGGAGCAAGACTGGGATGCAGAGGTAGGAGCAAGGTATCACCATGTAGTTCTTTCTATACACTTTAGATTTTTTAGATCTATACTGCCTATTCAAAATATTCTTTAAAATGAAAAGAATTTTCTAAAAAAATTCTTTAAAATGAAAAAATAACTAAAAGAATATACAAATACAGGATAACATGAAATTTATTACTTTGCTTTCGGTTATCAGTGAAACAATTTATTTTACACATTACAATCTTGAAGAGATCGTCAAACTGCGTTTTTTTACCTCTAGCTGAGATCCATTTTTTTTCCGCTGTACTAACTTCACGGCTCTGGCTGGTCCCTTAATTTAAAAAAACAAAACAAAACGAAAACCCTAAGAAGACTTTTGGTGGTGATAGAATGCAGATCTCCTGTGTGTCTTCATGAAAGAGACAACTTCTTAACCATGTAAACAAAGGTAAAGTGACTTGCTATGATTTGTGATTTCAAGCTGCATTTTTTTTTCACCTTCTACTTTACAGAAAACATGACTTTTTCATAAAATGCATCCAGTTATTGGGGTATGGGAAGTAAGGCAGACAACATAACTATTTAAATAATAAGGTCAACTGCAATTTTTTAAATGTTTGTGGAGTTAAGAAGACGACTTACGCTTAGTCCCCAATGTATTTTTTTGGTTTGTTTAGCACAATGGATGAAATATTATTAAATCTCTTTAAAGGCTATATGCTCTTCCCCATGTACTACTTCCATAAACCTCAGTGGTTATAATAGCTATGCCCTGGATCCCAGGCCAGGTTCCAAAAGCCTAGAGCTCTGGAAGGCAATGTAAGTACTTTCTGCCAGTTTCTAACTTCCCTACCACTAAGTTACTAGGTGTGTTTTGTGTTTATACATGTGTGGTTACATATACTTCCTTCTACTGCAAACTACTGTGATTTAGTAGATGATGATGAAAATGAATGGAGGTACAATAGCTCCATTTGTGGAATGAACAAGGGAATGCCTACTTCTTACACTGAGGTGCAGCAATCAATTAGTTAAAGGTTGGACAATTCTTTTCTTTTTTTTTTTGCGGTACGCGGGCCCCTCACTGCCGTGGCCTCTCCCGCTGCGGAGCACAGCCTCCGGACGCGCAGGCTCAGCGGCCATGGCTCACGGACCCAGCCGTTCTGCAGCATGTGGGATCTTCCCGGACCGGGGCACGAACCCGTGTCCCCTGCATCGGCAGGCGGACTCTCAACCACTGTGCCACCAGGGAAGCCCATGGACAATTCTTTTAATTCATCTGAGAAAAGTTAAGTGTCAATACAAATTAGCAAACACCCACTTGACAAGTTTAAAATAACCACATGACTTTCCAGATGTGTTAACTGAGACTTAGACATTAAATAAATTAACCACAGTCACAACTAAGAAGTAAATTCAGAGCTTCAGGCCGCTGAATATTCTGCTAAGATAATTAACTTTACATACTGTGATTATTCTTTTTTATTAAACTATTTAATTCATCCATATAGAAATAATTCTTTATAACCCCATCTCCTACAAAGTAGAAGTTTCCTTCCATATTTGTGAAGGTAAAAAAAAATAACACAAAATGTCTCATGTCCATCTATGATAAAGTAAGATTTTCATTCCTCTGTATCATGAGATAACCATATTGTCTCCATGAACATTTTTCAAAGAATGTTTGCATTTTCCATGTCCATAAACCCCAAATCAACATCTAAAGTCTCTTTTCTCTCTTCTTAGTAATTCAAACAAATGAAATAAAATCTCTCTATAAAACACTGTAAACATCACTGTAGCTATTCATTTTTAAAAACTCCCATCAAGATAAAAATCCATGCTTGAGAGCACAGTTTCTCAACCTCAACAAAACTGACTTTTGGGCTAGATAATACTTTGTGGTGGGAACTTTTTTGTACATTACAGGATGTTCAGCAGCATCCCTGGTCTCTACCTACTGGATGCCAATATCATCACTCTACCTGCGACAACCAAAAATGTCTCCAGACCCTGCCAAATGTCCGAGGGGTGTGGGATGGTTGGGGACCACCCGTTGAGAATCACTGCTATAGAAGATTGTAAAATCGCCATTATTAAAGATTTTAAAGAAAAGAATAGATAATCAACTTCCTGGATAGCACAGACACTGATATAAAAGCTAGTTCTAATAGTTTTTGTTTGGTTTAGAGCATCTTTTGAAGTTTCTCTTCTTGTTGTTTGTTTCTATAAATCTCTCCCTCTAAACTTTCATGCAGAGTCAAAATTCTTATAACTTTAAAAAATAAGAGAAATGTCCTCAAAATAACTCTTGTATTACTATATATATTCATGTATTTCTTCTTAACTTTGACAAAGATGACAAAATATAAACCTTCCAAATCAGGCTCAAAGTTGGGGGTTGTGAGGAGCTATATAGGGAAACTAAAAATAAAATACAGGTAATTAGTAATTTAATTATTGACACTCCTGTTTGATTCATCAGCATAATCACTCTCCCCAAAGGTTGAACTGGTGAAGATTTTGCAAGCTATTAAAAACTGTTTATAGCCAGATTTTTTTTTTAAACTGGATATGAGGCTGCAGCATACTAAAGGCTATTACTAATGCAGGGGGATGTTTTAATCCCTGTAGAGATTGTCTGGGTAAGTGAGCAAAGACTCTAGCTGACAGCACAGATAATACAATTCAGTTCCAAGCCAAAGCACTGTATTTGTTTTTGTTGTTTTTCTCCTGTCCTATCAGCAGCCTGTCTCCATGGATTTGTCTGGGAGAATGATAAATAGTAAAGCCAGCGACCCTCTCCATCCCTCTAAATCATCCTCCTAGCAAAGACCCCAAGCAAAGCTTTTGGAAGGACCATCTTTTTAAATGTACATTTATATGTATAGTAGGTTACTTAAAACCAGTAGGTTACTTAAAACCAGTGAAAATAAACACAAGAAAATGCACATGCAGAGAGATAAGTATACAGAGCCTTCATTCCTTGAAGTTTAAAATACACTAGAGAAAAAAAGCCAATGACGATCATCAAATATTTGTAAATACATGAAACAGGAAATATAAATATGTGAATGACTCACCACTAGCCCCTGATAACTAACTTACAGTAGATTAGTTACAAACCAGATTTGACTACCAATGGCCATCTGTGTATACGCCTTTTAAAAAAATCTAACGCTCAAATTATCCTCTAAATCAAGGAAATAAGAATCTAAAGATACTCACTATACAGATATTAACTTCATCAAAAGTAAATGGCAAATTCATTCTGCAAAATGAAAATATCAAGAAAATAAAGCACATAGGAAAAATCTAAACAGAGTTCCTGTGCCCCGGGGACACTGCATCTACAGTGTAGACTGCATCTACACCTGAATTTTAATCTCAATACCTGAGGAACATATAAAACAAAAAAAAATTAACAATTTAGCTCATCAATTTTATAGGTTTTTCTTTACCTCCTTACTTGTCTTTAGGAAGACTCTATAGTTTCTCTTTGGCATTTATAGAAAATAACTAAATAACAATATTAAGTTGTCTTTTAAAATAATATTTTCAAAACCAAGGAGAAGGACCTTCCATTCAAAGGGAGATCTAAATAATTTTGGAGTCCAGAGCTCTGAACTCATTCAGTCATTCAGTGATATACTCATTCAACAGATACTAATTTAAGTTCATCTTTGATATGAATAAATAGTATCCATAGGTCCTCTATTATTATAATAATCATCATTATTATAAGAATTACATTTATATAATGTTTAAGTACATACAAAACAACTTCACAACATTATTATAATTAACCTTTCACTCTTTCTTGGTTTTATTATCTACTAATGCAAGGGGAAAAGTTAAATTCATGACGAATAAGAGATAGAAATGGGAGGCAGCTGTAGGGAGTCTTGGAAAGTTACAGAATTAAATATAATATTAAAACTTAAATTTCCTGATTTTTCAAGACTAGTGTTCTTTTTCATATGCCACCACAACACTTAAACATATAACTTTTATCACAAATGCTAATTCCTTCACTGCCCTATGGTTTCTCAGTCTTTCATCAAACGAAGTTTAATGAGCCCTTTTCATTGTCTTATTAAATGTAAAATCTGAGGGCTATCTCAAAATTTAGATGTTTATCTAACAAGATAATATCAAATTCTATATTAAACCAGAATATAAGAGTTCATATGTCATATATCCTCAAGTCACAGTAAAAACAATACATTATTTCTTAATGCTTTAAAAAGTGAAAACTCATTAAATGAGGCAAAGTATTCGTTCTTAGAAAATTAAACATCTGAATTTAGAAAAACTAGAAGTGAATCTTATGTGAAGGGCTACAGAATGACATTATCTCAATTTCTTGGCTAATATGGCATGGTAATCCCAGTTAATGATAGGAACAAAATAAACTATAGTCATAAAAAGTACCATATAACATCCCAGTTTCTTCAGCAGTCAATTTATATAATAAAGATGTCTTTGGGTAATGCCTTTATACACAACATTTTCAATTAAAAACTTCTGCAATATTAAATATTTTAAATAAAAACAAACTTTGAAAATCATAGTGTGATTATGTGCATTCATATATGTGGCTATATAATGACTAATAAATGTTAACAAGATGAGAGAGGTAAAATGGAAGAACATATGTCAGCTTAAAATTGGAAAGCAATGGCTTTAATTTGAAAATGACAGACAAGGAGGCATTTATTCCCTCCATGCACCACTCCCTGGAATTAGGAAACCATTTCCTTTCATAGAACACTCTTTCCAGGTTATTTAGAATTATACTACATTACAAAATTTAAATTTTAAAAGTATACAGCGTAAATGTTACAAAATGTGAATTTTAAAAATGAAGTATCAATATAGAGTATAGTTATTTGGGAGCACACCATGACAATATATGAGAAATTGACATGCTGTAGGATAAAGAATAAGGTATTCAGAGGCAGAAAGCCCTGCCGTACAATACTGCCTTTATTACTTATTAGTTCTTGAACCATGGCAAGCTATTAATCTCACTGAACATCAATCTTCTCATCTCCAAAATGTAAACAGAAATACTACTTTGCAGGGTCATTAGAATTACAGATGATGTTGCCTGCTCAATTAAAAATGGTAATATTTCTTGATTTTTCTGATTCCCTTCATGCACCTTCCCTTCAATTTTTACTTTAAGAATAATACCAAGAAAAAAATCCTATGATGAAATGCATAAAAGCATTTATTCATATTTATATAGGTAGACTTACCTATATTCAATATATGCATTATACTTTTATTTGGAATACACTTTTACTTCTTTGTTTTCCATGAAGAAAATCCTCACTGCTTATGAGAACATTTGGCTTTTCTCACTGTCTGAAGGAATACAGGTTCAGGTCACAAACATGAATGTGAAATATCGACTCATGGAAACTTGGCTTCAGAATATTGTTCTCCTTGCTAATTTTGCAAACTATGTAGGCAAGGGTAATCAACTATCACGAAAACATACTCACGAATGTAACTAAAAGAAAAAGAAGTTTTATGAGAAATTATTCTTATTATTTTAATAGCAATTAAATGTGCAAGCACATTACTTCCTCAAGGTCATCAGAAAAATTGATATAAGCTCTAATCTTAGGGTGGACTTTTCTTTTCAATAAATACATTACTCAACTATGCAAAACAATTTTTACTAAACGTTTTTAGTTTACTAATCTAGTTTAGTTTACTAATCTATTACGTCCAAGAAAAACTACATGAATGATATATAACTGGTGACAAAGTGAGGAGGTTAAGAATATGGGAAATACTAGTTTTCTCAATGAAGAACATAAAAAACAAAAAGATACACAATCTAGCTCAGCAAATTATTTTCATTTTGAATCAACAAAATTATAGCTGACATGAAAACACTGATGCTTTCCAAATATATTAATATAGCTAGTAAGAAGAGTATGTAAGGCAGGTCTCCTTCATGCTAACTGCTTACCATGTGTTCCAGGTACTTGGATACATTAGTGAACAGAACAAAAATCCTTGCCCTTGTGGAGTTTACACTGGGACAAGGAGAGATAAAAAATAATAAACATTGTAAGTAAACTATATGGTAATAAATACTATAGAAAAAATAATTGAGTAGCATAGAAGGGAATCAGGAAAACCAGAGAAAAGGAGTTGGAGTATCTATGGTGTCAGATAACTGATAAGGTCATTGCCTAAGAGATGCAGTATTATTACTGCTTCAAACAAATGAGATCTGTCTTATTAGTATTTCCTAGCTCTTATAACTCCTATTAGCTTTCTACAACTGGTGTTAAAATTAGTAATAAAAAAGAGAGTCAAACATTTTTGTAGGACATGTTTGACTTTGCATCTCCATCACCTAGCACACAGCCTGGCACATAACAGATGCTCAATAAATATTTACTGAATGACTCAATCCAAGCCAATAAACAGTTTATCTGAACAGTTTTGGTCCCAAAATTTGTTCAGGGATTTTCGTAAAGGGTCAGACAGTAAATACTTTCATATTGTCATTTAAACAAGCAATGGGTGTGGCTGTTCCAATAAAACTTTATTTATAAAAACAGGCAGCAAGGGGGGTTCCCTGGTGGCGCAGTGGTTGAGAGTCCGCCTGCCGATGCAGGGAACACGGATCCGTGCCCCGGTCCGGGAAGATCCCACATGCCGCGGAGCGGCTGGACCCGTGAGCCATGGCCACTGAGCTTGCGCGTCCGGAGCCTGTGATCCGCAACGGGAGAGGCCACAACAGTGAGAGGCCCGCGTACCGCAAAAAAGAAACAAAAAACCACAAAAAACAGTCAGCAAGCACAGGAGTTTTCCAATCTCAGCTTACTTTATTCTATACCAGATTGGCTTAACCCTTCAGTTAAAATTTCCTGGGGGTAAAAAGGTAAATTTATCATCTACTTGCAAATGCTTACATTTTTAATTCTAATCAACTCAAATAAACAAAACATAATTACAACAATAACAATACATGCAAACTCCACTTCTCTCTCTTTCTCTCTTTTCTTCTGTCTCCTTTTCTCCTTTCCTTTCCCTTTCTCGTTCTTAAGTGAAGATTGGTTAACTCACTCCAACTGTGACAAAAGCTACTACGCTAGCTGATGTTGGCCCATAGTTTTTATGAGGGAGAACATACAGACATGCAGCACCAGTCAACTGGTAATACAATGCAAATGTCAGAGACTGAATTCAGGTTTATAAATGCAAAAGCAGAAGATGGTCAAAGTATTAAACAAGCAAACAATTCAAAGACATTAAATCTGACACAGAATTTAAGAATTAATTTAGTTAGTGGTTCAGAGTGTGAGTTCTGAAATTGCCTGAATGTGTTAAACTGCCAGCCCCAGTGAATTAGGCAATTTACTTACTCTTTTAAAGTGATAGTCTTGGGGCTTCCCTGGTGGCGCAGTGGTTGAGAATCTGCCTGCTAATGCAGGGGACACGGGTTCGAGCCCTGGTCTGGGAGGATCCCACATGCCACGGAGCGACTAGGCCCGTGAGCCACAACTACTGAGCCTACGCGTCTGGAGCCTGTGCTCCACAACAAGAGAGGCCACGATAGTGAGGCCCGCGCACCGCAATGAAGAGTGGCCCCCGCTTGCCACAACTAGAGAAAGCCCTCACACAGAAACGAAGACCCAACACAGCAAAAAAAGAAAATTAATTAATTAATAAACTCCTACCCCAACATCTTCTTAAAAAAAAAAAGTAATAGTCTCCCCAGCTGTAAACCAGGGACAACAGTGCCTACCTCATAAAGTTACTGCACTCAATAAAAAATATCAGCCTTCTACTGGCATTTGAAAAAGCACACCTTCATTTTATCCAGAAGAGGAAATGAGTACATCATTAAGCCTGAAAATAAGGGATTAATGGAGGAGAACTCTTAAATCTCCAAAAGTATGTTACATGTGCTTAAAAATACAATTTTGCTCACCCTCCCCACACATTAACATTTAATTTTCTTCACCTTTCTACTTATATAAAATATACTACCTCTTATTTTTATGTTATTACATTAAATACTCTTTTTTGTACTTTAATACCAAAAAGAAGTTTGAGAATCAAGATTTCCAAAAGGTATGAGTATGATGATTGGCTTATACTTGTTTTTTCCATAAGAAAGTATAACTCTGAATAGGTCTGCCATCAAATGCCATCAAATATGTAATCTTTGGGCCATAAATTTTACTGGCATAAGAGATTAAAAAGCTACTGGGAAGGTAAACACTGTTACTTGATATGCAATATAATGATGTATCCAAAGCTCTGGTCTGGTTTACCTGCACTGTTCCTTCCAGGAGACAAGAATATAATCTAGCATTAAAAAAAAAAAAGAAAGGAAAACTATATTTTCATAATTTTAGTTATACTTTATTACAGTAAAAAAAACATTTAAAACTGTCCATAATACATGCATAACAAATTAACTGACTTTTGTTACTTAATAACCTTACTAAAAGATTTATTTGTAAAATCTCTAGCTTGCCAAATTTTTACTAAGAAACCAAATTCTCTAAGAATCTTCCCAGCACCAAAATTCTATCTGTTCTGCCCTAAAAGCTGGGTGGTAATATTTGAAAGCAAAATCTGCTGAAGCAGTTTTGAGCTTACTGAGGCAGTGACAAAGGGAGGTCTGTGTAAATGGGTTATCAGAAGATAATCAAGGCTGGGAAAAGAGCCAAGATGCAGGAGGCTTTACCTCCAAGAAGGTACTACTGAGGACAAACTGTTGCTGAAATAAAGCTGACATTTTCCTTTGCATTTACAATTAAAAAGTTTTTTTCAAGTGTGCTTAATGGTCAGGTTTATTGAGATACACTTTAAATACTACAAAATTCTCTATTTTTAGTTTTACTGATAGAAATGTTTTGACAAACACATACAGTCTGATAATCACCACTACAGCCAAAATATAGAGTATTTCTATCCTCCCAGAAAGTTTCCTCATGGCGCTCTGTGGTCCAGGGCCTTTCCCTCAATTCTCAAACCTGATAGCTGTCCCTATCATCCTGCCTTTTCCAGACTGTCCCACAAATGGAATCAGTCATTATTTTCTGTAGCCTTTTGTATCTGGCTTCTTTCATCCAGCATTACACTTTTAAGATTTCATTCATCTTGTTGCATGTATCAGTAGTTTATTCCTTTCTACAGCTGAACAGTACATCACTGTAGGAACATATCACAATTTCTTTATCCATTCATCAGTTGATAGACATTTGGGGCTGTTTACGTGATTATGAACAAAGCTGCCTTAAACATTTACTTATAGGTCTTTGTGTGGACAAATGTTTTAATTTCTCTTGGACAAATACCTAGGAGTAGGATTGCTATATAGTACAAGTATGTATTTAACTATATAAGAAACTTTTATTTAAAAAAATTGATAACTTCACTTAAACTGTGAAGAAAGATACTAAATTGATGGTATACCATAGTTTTTATGAGAGAGAAAACACTACTAATCCTGCACAATTTATCGAGCTAAGGAATACACTGGTATTGTGTAAAATATATAGAGTGTTTATATTTGACTAGAATCATTTAGATAACGTGTAAATCACCCAGAGCAGGCCTGGTGCATAGTATAAACCTAATGACTGCTGGTTCTCTCTCCAATGTTCAAACTTCCCTTTTCTTAATGTTTCCAACTCCCCCAAACCCAAACTTACATAAACTTACACTTAAACTTAAATCATTATTTGTTAAATAAGTTATACAGTAGAACAAAATCACACAAAAATTTCAACTACTATTTTTAAAAGCAAAGCCAATTCCACTCATTTCCCTTAAGCTGTTCATTCTTCAGCTGCAGGAGGGGAAGCCTCTAAAAGCAGCAGATACTGAATAATATTCTGTTGTGTATATACATATATGCCACATCTTCTTTATCCATCCGTCTGTTGATGGACACTGGGTTGCTTCCATGTCTTGGCTATTGTAAATAGTGCTGCTATGAACACTGGGGTGCATGTATCTTTTTTGAAATTGAGTTTTTGGTTTTTCTGGATATATACTCAGGAGTGGGACTGCTGGATCATATGGTAACTTTATTTTTAGTCTTTTGAGGAACCTCCATACTGTTTTCCACAGTGGCTCCACCAATTTACATTCCCACCATCTGTGTACAGGGTTCCCTTCTCTCCACTTCCTCTCCAACATTTGTTGTTTATAGACTTTTTGACAATAGCCATTCTGAGAAGTGTGAAGTGATATCTCATTGTGGTTCTGATTTGCATTTCTCTAATAATTAGTGATGCTGAGCATCTTTTCATGTGCCTGTTAGCCATCTTTATGTCTTCTTTGGAAAAATGGCTATTCAGGTCTTCTGCCCATTTTTTATTTGGGTTGTTTTTTTTTTTTTTGATATTGAGTTGTATAAGCTATTTATATATACTGAAATAAGTGAGAGACAAATACTGTATGATATCACTTACATATGCAATCTAAAAAATGAAACAAATGGATTTATACAGCAAAGCAGAAACAGAAAACAGATATAGAAAACAAACTAGTGGTTACCAAGAGGGGAGGGACATGTTAGTATGGGATTAAGAGATACAAACTACTATGTATAAAATAGATAAGCAACAAAAATATATTGTATAACACAGGGGATTATAACCATTACATTGTAATAACTTTTAATGAAGGATAAACTGTAAAAATACTGAATCAATATACTGTACACCTGAAACTAATATAATATTGTAAATCAACTATACTTCAATCAATCAATAGGTAAAATAAATGAATACATAAAAATGTAATGGATGACTAAAAAAATTAAAATAGAAGCAGTAGATCCTACACACAGGAAACATTTCAGGTAAGCATCACCATCTTGTGTCCAAAAAGAGTAATTGCAATACCAAATTTATTGTCAAATAGAGAACACAGATGATGACAGAGACCAGCGAGTATGAGATCTAAAATCCATTTTTCCAAATTTACTCTGATGTATACGCCAATACATTATGGCATACAAAGTCTACACTGTTCATGTTTGATGATTATAATATTTCAAAATTTAACTGTATTTCAAATTAGATGGCCTATATCTTAGGAAAAGAACTGAGTTTTCTTATATTATATGCCCCTGTCTGATACTTTTGCACACCCCTTCCAAACACAGAAACACACACACTGAATATAATGCCAGACAAAAAAATGGAATATTACTGTTAACGCTCTCTATGCACTTTAAAAGTAATCACCAAATTAGCTCTTCTATTAATGATTTTAAAATATTCAATAAATGGCTTCAGATTTAGTTCTTGGCTACACTTAACACTAGTTCCCTAATATGAGATTCTATAAGCATTAATAATCCAAGTGAAGAAGATTTTTCAACTTTCAAAGTAACTCAATTTTAGATAATCATATAGACATTTCTGTTTTAAGTAAAAATTATTTTTACCTTAATAGAAGCTTTTAAAAAGAGCATACAAAATACAGCAAAATATTACAGGCTGAACAGACAACTGTGAAAAGAGAAAATATGCAGCTCAACAAGTTTTCGTTTTTGAAAGAATAATAAATTTTCAGGGAAGAAGTTAAAGTGTTCTTCAACTGTCAACTAAGTTCTCCATTACACAACAGCACCTTTAAGGCTGATTTATGGCTTTTCCCCCCCTTTTCTGACAATCAAGTGTTTAAAAAGAAAAGTCACTTTTGTACCTGGATGATATTTGCTTACTTTATAACCTGTATGAAGAAAGGAACTTTTCAATAACAAGAAAGTTTGAAAAGGTGATACCTGAAAAAACTTTTTTAAAAAAGACAAATAAAACCCAAAAAACCAAAAGAGAAACCTCAGACATCTGTTTGGTAAATATCAACCTTTTATGTAGCACTTGTAATCTCTATTACTATCTATCTCTGTGTCACAAAGTAAGAGAAATGTAGAACATTACTGATACATCAGAGATTGTCTAGTACATCTTTGACAGGTACAGAAACAGAGGCCCAGAGAGGCTAAATAATTTCAAAGAATACACAGTTTGATAGCAACAGAGCTAGAGTTAGAAGAGTTAGAAACCAAGATCCCTTCATCTGTGTCTGTCTCATTTCTTTTTCTTTTTTTCCAAATAGGTTCACTTCATTTTATTTTATTGAGATATAATTTACATCCCATAAAATATACCCACCTAAAGTGTACACTTCAACGTCTGTAGTACAACCATCAACAGTCTAGTTTTATAATATTTTCGTCATCTGGAAAATTTCCCTCATGCACATTTGTAGTCAATCTTCACTCCCACGCTCAATCAATAAACTGCTTTCTATCTCTATAGGTGTGAATTTTCTAGAAATTTCATACAAATGGAATGATACAATATGTAATCTTTTATATTTTCTTTTACTTAGAGAAACGTCCCTGAATTTCACCCATGTTATTGTGTGTATCAGTTATTCATTCCATTTTTTATTGAAGTACAACTGACTTCCAATATTATATTAGTTTCAGGTGTACAAAACAGTGACTTGATGTTTTTACACATTATGAAATGATCATGACAATAAGTCTACCTACCATCAATCACCATATACAGTTATAACAATGTTTATTGACTATATTCCCTATGCTGTACATGACATCCCCGTGACATATTTATTTTATCCCTGGAAGTTTATACCCCTTAATCCCCTTTACCTATTTTGTCCATCCCCTCACTCCCTTACACTCTGGCAACCACTAGTTTATTCTGTGTATCTATGAGTCTGTTTTGTTAGGTTTGTTCATTTGTTATGCTTTTTAGATTCCACATGTAGATGAAATAACATAGTATTTATGTTTCTCTGTCTGACTTATTTCATCTACCATAATACCCTCTAGGTCCACCCATGTTGTTCCAAATGGCAAGATTACAATTTTTTTTATGGCTGAGTAATATTCCATTGTGTGTGTGTGTATGTGTATCACATCTTTATCCACTTATTTATCGTTGGGCACTTAGATTGCGTCCTTATCTTGGCTATTGTAAATAATGCTGCAATAAGCACTGGGGTGCATATATCTTCTTGTATTAGTGTTTTTGTTTCTTGGATAAATCTCCAGAAGTGGAATTTCTGGGTAACATGGTAGTTCTACTTAATCCTCACTAATACTTTTTAATTTTTGTCTTCTTGAAAACAGCTCTGACAGGTGTAAGGTAATATATCATTGTGGTTTTGATTTGCATTTCCCTAATAATTTTGATGTTGAGCATCATTTCATGTGTCTGTTGGTCATCTGTGTGTCCTCTTTGGAAAAATGTGTATTCTCTGCACATTTTTAAATTGAGTTTTTTATTGATGTTGAGTTGTATGAGTTCTTTGTACATTTTAGATATTAACCCCTTCTTGGATATATTATTTGTAAATATCTTCTCCCATTCAGTAGATGGTGGCCTTTTCATTTTATTGGTATTTTCTTTCACTGTGCAAAAGCTTTTTATTTTGATGTAGTCCTATTTATTTATTTTTGCTTTTGTTGTCCTTGCCTCAGGAGACAGATCCAAAAAAATATTGCTAAGACCAATATCAAAGAGCTTCTATGTTTTCTTCTAGGGGTTTTATGGTTTTAGGTCTTATGTTTAAATCTTTAATCTATTTTGAGTTTATTTGAATATGGTATAAGAAAGTAATCCAGTTTGAATCTTTCACATGCAGCTGTCCAGTATTCCCAACACCATTTATTCAAAGAGACTGTTTTTTCCCCATTGTACATTCTTGACTCCACTGACATAGATTAATTGCCTATATAAGCACGGATTTATTTCTGGGTTCTCTATTTTGTTCCATTGATCTGTATGTCTCTTTCTGTGCCAGTACCATACTGTTTTGATTACTATATTTCTGTAGTACAATTAGAAATCAAAAGGCATGTTGCCTCCTACTTTTTCTCTCAAGACTGCTTTGGCTATCCTTTGTGGTTCCATACAACTTTTGAGGATTATTTGTTCAAGCTCTATGAAAAATGCCACTGGAATTCTAGAAGAGATTGCACTGACTCTGTAGATTGCTTTGAGTAGTACGGACATTTTAACAATATTGATTCTTGCAATCTATAAGCACAGTATATCTTTCCATTTATTTGAGTCATATTTAATTTCCTTCATTAATGTCATAACTTTTGGAGTACACATCTTCACTCCATGGTTAAATTAATTCCTAGGTATTTTATTTTTGATGCAACTGTAAATGGAATTGTTTTCTTAATTTCTCTTTCTGATAGCTTTTTGTTAGTGTATAGATGTAACAGGTATTGGTATATTAATTTTGTATCCTACAAATTTACTAAATTCATTTATAGCTCTAATACATTTTTGGTGGAGTCTTTGGGGTTTTCTATATACAATATCACGTCATCTGCAAATGCTGAAAGTTTAACATCTTCCTTCCCAATTTGGATGCTTTTTACTTCCTTTCCTTGAATATTCTCTGGCTATGACTTCCAATACTATGTTGAATAGATGAGGCAACTGGGCATCCTTCTCTGGTTCCTGATCTTAGAGGAAGACCTTTCAGCTTTTCAATACTGAGTCTGACGTTAGTTCCTGGTGTGCCATACATGGCCTTCACATATTGAGATATGTTCCCTCTCTACCCACTTTGTTGAGAGCTATTATAATGAATGAATGGATACAGAATTTTGCCACTTTTTCTGCACCTACTGAGATGATCACATGATTTTATCATTTGTTTTGCTAATATGGTATACTATTTTGACCGACTTGCAGATACTGAACCATCCTTGAATCCCTGGAATGCATCCCACTTGATCAATGTGTACGTTCCTTTCAATGTGTTGCTGAATTTGGTTTGTCAATATTTTATTCAGAATTTTTGCATTTATGTTTACCATGGATGTTGATCTGTAATTTTCTTTTTTTGTTGTGTCTTTGGTTTTGGTATCAGGGTAATTAATGTTGACCTTGTGGAATGAGTTTAAGAGCATTCCTTCCTCTTCACTTATTCTGGAATACTTTAAGGATACTATTACTTCTCCTTTAAATGTTTGATAGAATTCACCCATGAAGTCATCTGATCCTAGACTTTTGTTTGTTGGGGATTTTTCAATTAAAGTTTCAAGTTCTTTACTACTAATCGGTCCATTCAGATTTTTTATTTCTTCCTGTCTAAGCCTTTGAAGATTGCACGTTTCTATGAATTTGTCCGTTTCCTCTGGGGTGTCCAATTTCTTGTAGTGTAATTGTAGCAATTTTTTACGACTTTTTGTATTTCCATGGTACTAGCTGTAAGTTCTCTTTCATATCTAGTTTTATTTATTTGGACCCTCTTTCTTTCATAATGATTCTAGCTAAAGGTTTGGGAAGTTTATTTTTCCAGAGAAATAGCTCTTGGTTTCATTGATCTTTTCTAATGTTTTTTAAGTCTCTACTTCATTTATTTCTGCCCTGATCTTTATTACTTCCTTCCTTCTACTAACTGTGCGCTTTGTCTTTTTCTCGTTCCTTTGGGTGTGAAGATAGAGATTTTTCGTGTTTCTTGAGGTAGGCTTGTATTGCTATAAACTTGCATCTTAGACTACATTTGCTGAGTCCAACAGATTTTGGAAAGTTGTGTTTCTATTTTCATTTCTCTCAAGGTTATTTTTTCATTTCCTCCTTGATTTCTTCATTGACCCATTTGTTGCTTAGTAGCATGTTGTTCAGTTCTCCATGTGTCTGTATTTTCTCCAGTTGTCCTGTAATTCATTTCTAGTTTCATACTGTTGTGCTCGGAAAAGACGCTTCATATGATATTAATCTTCTTAAATTTATTCATTTTTAAATTTGCTAACATCTTTATTGGTGTATAATTGCTATAAAATGTTGTTAGTTTCTGCTGTTTAAAAAAGTGTATCAGCTATATGTATACATAGATCCCCTCCCTCTTGAGCCTGCTTCCCACCCTCCCTATTCTACCCATCTAGGTGGTCACAAAGCACCAAGCTGATCTCCCTGTGCTACGAAGCTGCATCCCACTAGCTATCTGTTTTACATTTGGTAGTGTATATACGTCAATGCCACTCTCTCACTTCATCCTAGCTTATACTTCCCCCTCCCTGTGTCCTCAAATCCATTCTCTACGTCTACATCTTTATTCCTGTCCTGCCTGTAGGTTCATCAGAACCATTTTTTTTTACATTCCATACATATGTGTTAGCATACAGTATTTGGTTTTCTCTTTCTGACTACTTCACTCTGTATGACAGACTTTAGGTCCATCCACCACCTCACTACAAATAACTCAATTTTGTTTCTTCTTATGGCTGAATAATATTCCACTGTATATTCGTGCCACATCATCTTTATCCATTCATCGGCCAGTAAACACATAGGTTGCATCCATGTCCTGGCTATTGTAAACAGTGGTGCAGTGAACACTGGGGTGCATGCATCTTTTGGAATTATGGATTCTCCGGGTATATGCCCAATAGTGGGATTGCTGGGTTATATGGTGGATCTATTTTTAGTTTTTTAAGGAACTTCCATACTCTTCTCCATACTCTATCAATTTATATTCCCACCAACAGTGCAAGAGGGTTCCCTTTTCTCCACACCCTCTCCAGCATTTATTCTATGTACATTTTCTGATGATGGCCATTCTAACTGATGTGAGGTGATACCTCATTGTGGTTTTGGTCTGCATTTCTCTAATGATTAGTGATGTTGAGCATCCTTTCATGTGTTTGATGCCAATCTGTATCTGTTGTGGAGAAATGTCTATGTAGGTCTCCTGCCCATTTTTGGATTGGGTTGTTTGCTTTTTTGATATTGAGCTGCATGAGCTGCTTGTATATTTTGGAAATTAATCCTTTTTTCATTGCTTCATTTGCAAATATTTTCTCATTTGCAAATATTTTCTCATTTGCAAATATTTCTTCATTTGCAAATATTCTGAGGGTTGTCTTTTTGTCTTGTTTATGGTTTCCATTGTTGTGCAAAATCTTTTAAGTTTCATTAGGTCCCATTTGTTTATTTTTGTTTTTATTTCCATTTCTCTACGAGGTGGGTCAAAAAGGATCTTGCTGTGATTTATGTCAGAGTGCTCTGCCTATGTTTTCCTCTAAGAGTTTTATAGTGTCTGGCCTTATATTTAGGTCTTTAATCCATTTTGAGCTCATTTTTGTGTATGGTGTTAGGAAGTGTTCTAATTTCATTCTTTTACATGTAGCTGTCCACTTTTCCCAGCACCACTTATCGAAGAGGCTGTCGTTTCTCCATTGTATATTCTTGCCTCCTTTGTCAAAGAGAAGGTGACCATATCTGCGTGGGTTTATCTCTGGGCTTTCTATCCCATTCCATCGATCTATATTTCTGTTTTTGTGCCAGTACCATACTGTCTTGAATACAGTAGCTTTGTAGTATAGTCTGAAGTCAGGGAGCCTGATTCCTCCAGCTCCGTTTTTCTTTCTCAAGATTGCTCTGGCTATTCGGGGTCTTTTGTATTTCTATACAAATTGTGAAATTTTTTGTTCTAGCTCTGTGAAAAATGCCCTTGGTAGTTTGATAGGGATTGCACTGAATCTTTAGATTGCTTTGGGTAGTATATTCATTTTCACAATGTTGATTCTTCCAATCCAAGAACATGGTATATCACTCCATCTGCCTGTATTGTCTTTGATTTTTTTCATCAGTGTCCTACAGTTTTCTGCATACAGGTATTGTGTCTCCTTCTGTAGGTTTATTCCTAGGTATTTTATTATTTTTGTTGTAATGGTAAATGGAAGTGTTTCCTTAATTTCTCTTTCAGATTTTTCATTGTTAGTGTATAGGAATGCAAGAGATTTCTGTGCACTAATTTTGTATGCTGCTACTTTACCAAATTCATTTTCTGGTAGCATCTTTAGGATTCTCTATGTATAATATCATATTATCTGCAAACAGTGACAGTTTTACTTCTTCTTTTCTGATTTGGATTCCTTTTTTTCTTTTATTTCTCTGATTGTCATGGCCAAAACTTCCAAAACTATGTTGAATAATAGTGGTGAGAGTGGGCAACCTCGTCGTGCTCCTGATCTTAAAGAAAACGGTTTCAGTTTTTCACCACTGAGAATGATGTTGGCTGTGGGTTTGTCATATATGGCCTTTATTATGTGAGGTAAGTTCCCTCGATGCCTACTTTCTGAAGAGTCTTTATCACAAATGGGTGTTGAATTTTGTCAGAAACTTTTTCTGCATCTACTGAGATGGTCATATGGTTTTTACCTTCAATTTGTTAAAATGGTGTATCCCGTTGATTGAGTTGTGTATATTGAAGAATCCTTGCATTCCTGGGATAAACCCCACTTGATCATGGTGTATGATCCTTTTAATGTGCTGTCGCATTCTGTTTGCTAGTATTTTGTTAAGGATTTTTGCATCTATGTCCATCAGTGATATTGGCCTGTAGTTTTCTTTCTTTGTGACATCTTTGTCTGGTTTTGGTATCAGCATGATGGTGGCCTCGTAGAATGAGTTTGGGAGTGTTCCGCCCTCTGCTATATTTTGGAAGAGTTTGAGAAGGATAGGTGTTAGCTCTTCTCTAAATGTTTGATAGAATTCGCCTGTGAAGCCATCTGGTCCTGGGCTTTTGTTTGTTAGAAGATTTTTAATCACTGTTTCAATTTCAGTGCTTGTGATTGGTCTGTTCATATTTTCTATTTCTTCCTGATTCAGTCTTGGCAGGTTGTGCTTTTCTAAGAATTTGTCCATTTCTTCCAGGTTGTCCATTTTATTGACATAGAGTTGCTAGTAGTAATCTCTCATGATCTTTTGTATTTCTGCAGTGTCAGTTGTTACTTCTACTTTTTCATTTCTAATTCTATTGATTTGCGTCTTCTCCCTTTTTTTCTTGATGAGTCTGGCTAATGGTTTATCAATTTTGTTTATCTTCTCAAAGAACCAGCTTTTAGTTTTATTGATCTCTGCTACTGTTTTCTTCATTTCTTTTCCATTTATTTCTGATCTGATCTTTATGATTTCTTTCCTTCTGCTAACTTTGGGTTGTTTTTGTTCTTCTTTCTCTAACTGCTTTAGGTGTAAAGTCAGATTATTTATTTGAGATTTTTCTTGTTTCCTGAGATAGGATTGTATTGCTGTAAACTTCCTTCTTAGAATTGTTTTTGCTGCATCCCATAGGCTTTGGGTGGTCGTGTTTTCACTGTCATTTGTTTCTTGGTATTTTTTGATTTCCTCTTTGATATCTTCAGTGATTTCTTGGTTATTTAGTAGCATATTGTTAGCCTCCATGTGTTTGTATTTCTTACAGTTTTTTCCTGTAATTGATATCTAGCCTCATAGCACTGTGGTCTAAAAGATACTTGATACGAATTCAATTTTCTTAAATTTACTGAGGCTTGATTTCTGACCCAAGATATGATCTATCCTGGAGAATGTTTTATGAGCACTTGAGAAGAAAGTGTATTCTGTTGTTTTTGGATGGAATGTCCTATAAATGTCAATTAAGTCCAGCTTATCTAGTGTGTCTTTACAGCTTGTGTTTCCTTATTCATTTTCATTTTGGATGATCTGTCCATTGGTGAAAGTTGGGTGCTAAGGTCCCATACTATTATTACTGTCGATTTCCACTTTTACAGCTGTTAGCATCTGCCTTATGTATTGAGGTGTTCCTATGTTGGGTGCATAAATATTTACAAGTGTTATATCTTCTTCTTGGATCGATCCCTTGATCATTATGTAGTGCCCTTCTTTGTCTCTTG
This sequence comes from Aethalodelphis obliquidens, assembly GCF_003676395.1. Classification (NCBI taxonomy): domain Eukaryota; kingdom Metazoa; phylum Chordata; class Mammalia; order Artiodactyla; family Delphinidae; genus Aethalodelphis; species Aethalodelphis obliquidens. The sequence goes on along the minus strand of NW_020837950.1, from coordinate 57,610,725 downwards.
TAATAGCCTTTATTTTAAAGTCTATTTTGTCTGATATGAGGATTGGTACTCCAGCTTTCTTTTGATTTCCGTTTGCATGGAATATCTTTTTCCATCCCCTATCAGTGTGTATGTGTCCCTAGGTCTGAAGTGGGTCTCTTGTAGACAGCATATATAAGGGTCTTGCTTTAGTATCCATTCAGCCAGTCTATGTCTTTTGGTTGGAGCATTTAACCCATTTACATTTAAGACAGTTATCAATATGTATGTTCCTATTACCATTTTCTTAACCTTTTTGGGTTTGTTTTTGTAGGTCTTTTCCTTCTCTTGTGTTTCTCACCTAGAGAAGGTCTTTTAGCATTTGCTGTAAAGCTGGTTTGGTGGTGCTGAATTCTCTTAACTTTTGCTTTTCTGTAAACATTTTAATTTCTCTGTCAAATCTGAATGAGATCCTTGCTGGGTAGAGTAATCTTGGTTGTACGTTATTCCCTTTCATCAGTTTAAATATGTCCTACCACTCCCTTCTGGCTTGCAGAGAGTTTCTGCTGAAAGATCAGCTGTTAACCTTATGCGGATTGCCTTGTATGTTATTTGTTGCCTTTCCCTTGCTGCTTTTAATATTTTTTCTTTGTATTTAATTTTTGGTAGTTTGATTAATATGTGTTTTGGCATGTTTCTCCTTGGATTTACCCTGTATGGGATTCTCTGTGCTTCCTAGACTTGATTGACTATTTCCTTTTCCATGTTAGGGAAGTTTTCAACTACAATCTCTTCAAATATTTTCTCAATCCATTTCTTCTTCTCTTCTTCTCCTGGGGCCCCTACTATTCGAATGTTGGTGTGTTTATTGTTGTCCCAGAGGTCTCTGAGACTGTCCTCAAGTCTTTCCATTCTTTTTTCTTTATTCTGCTCTGCGGCAGTTACTTCCACTATTTTATCTTCCAGGTCAGTTATCCATTCTTCTGCCTCAGTTATTCTGCTATTGAATCCTTCTAGAGAATTTTAAATTTCATTTATTGTGTCATTCAGCATTGTTTGTTTGTTTGCTCTTTAGTGCTTCTAGGTCCTTGTTAAGCGTTTCTTGTATTTTCTCCATTCTATTTCCAAGATCTTGGATCATATTTACTATCATTACTCTGAATTCCTTTTCAGGTAGACTGCTTATTTCCTCTTCATTTATATGTTCTGGTGGGTTTTTACCTTGCTCCTTCATCTGCTGCGTATTTCTCTGTCTTCTCGTTTTGTTTAACTTACTGTGTTGGGGTTTCCTTTTTGCAGGCCACATGTTCATAGTTCCTGTCTGTTTTTGGTCTCAGTGGGTGAGATTGGTTCAGGGGCATGTGTAGGCTTCCTGATGGAGGGGACTGGTGCATGTGTTCTGGTGGGTGGGACCAGATCTTGTCTTTCTGGTGGGCAGGGCCGTGTCCAGTGGTGTGTTTGGGGTGTCTGTGAACTTAGTACGATTTCAGGCAACCTCTCTGCTAATGGGTGGGGTTGTGTTCCTGTCTTGCTAGTTGTTTGGCATGGCGCATCCAGCAGTGGAGCTTGCTGGACATTGGGTGGAGCTGGGTCTTAGTGTTGAGATGGAGATCTCTGGGATACCTCTTGATGATTATGTTACATGGGGCCGGGAGGTCTTTGGTGGTCCAGTGTCCTGGACTTGGCTCTCCCAGCTCAGAGGCTCAGGTCTGACACCCGGACGGAGCACCAGGACCCTGTCAGCCACACAGCTCAGAAGAACAAAAAGGAAGAAAAAAAAATTTTTTAAGTTAAAATAAATAAATAAATAAAATTAATTAAATTTTATAAAGACAGAAAGAAGGAAGGAAGGAAGAAAGAAGAAAGAAAGAAGAAAGAAAGAAAGAAAGAAAGAAAGAGAACAACCAAACCAATAAACATATCCACCAATGGTATCAAGCACTAAAAACTAAACTAAGATAAACAAAAAATCAGAAACAAATCAGTCGCAGACAGCAAACCCCAAGTCTACAGTTGCTCCCAAAGTCCACTGCCTCCATTTTGGGAGCATTGGTTGTCTATTCAAGTATCCACAGATGCAGGGTTTATCAAGTTGACTGTAAGGATTTAATCTGCTGCTCCTGAGGCAGCACGGAAATATTTCCCTTTCCCTTCTTTGTTCACACAGCTCCTGGGGTTCAGCTTCGGATTTGGCCCCGCCTCTGCGTGTAGGTCGCCCTCAGGCATGTGGTTCCGCCCAGACAGGAAGGGGTTAAAGCAGCAGCTGATTAGGGCTCTCTTGCTCTCTCAGGCCGGGGAGAAGGAGGGGTATGGTAATCATAATTGGGATGTGGGGCGGGCCTGCAGCAGCAGAGGCCGGCATGACACTGCAACAGCCTGAGGCGTGCCTGTGTTCTCCCAGGGAAGTTGTCCCTGGATCTCGGGACCCTGGCAGTGGCGTGCAGCACAGGCTCCCGGGGGTGGGGGGCGGGGGTGTGTGGGTAATGACCTGTGCTTGCACACAGGATACTTGGTAGCAGCAGTCTTTAGCATTCTATGCCCGTCTCTGTGGGTCTGAGCTGATAGCTGCAGCTCGTGCCCATCTCTGGAGCTTGCTTAGGTGGTGCTCTGCCTTCTGTGGGCACACAGGGAAGGAATCTCATCTCCTCACACACCCCGAAACAATGGTCTCTTGACTCTTCGGCAGGTCCAGAGTTTTTCCTGGACTCCCTCCCGGCTAGCTGTGGTGCTAGCCCCCTTCAGGCTGTCTTCATGCAGCCAACCCCAGTTCTCTCCCTGGGGTCTGACCTCCAAAGCCCGAGCCTCAGCTCCCAGCCCACACCTGCCCCAGCAGGTGAGCAGACAAGCCTCTCAGGCTGGTGAGTGCTGGTCAGCACCGATCCTCTGTGAGGGAATCTTTCTGCTTTGCCCTCTGCACCCCTGTTGCTGCGCTCTCCTCTGTGGCTCCAAAACTTCCTCCCACCCACCCCCCATCTCCACCAGTGAAGGGGCTTCCTAGTGTGTGGAAGCTTTTCCTCCTTCATAGCTCCATCCCAGAGGTGCAGGTCCCATCCCTATTCTTTTGTCTCTGTTTTTTTTCTTTTGCCCTACCCAGGTACGTGGGGATTTTCTTGCCTTTTGGGAAGTGTGAGGTCTTTTGCCATCACTCAGTAGGTGTTCTGTAGAAGTTGTTCCACATGTAGATGTATTTCTGATGTATTTGTGGGGACGAAGTTGATCTCCGTGTCTTACTCTTCCACCATCTTGAAGGTCCCCTTCCTTAAATTTATTAAGACTTGTTTCGTGGTCTAACATGTGATCTATTCTGGTGAATGTTCCACGCACACTTGAATGTGTATTCTGATGTTTTTGATGGAATGTTGTGTAAATTAATCGATTAATTTAATATGATTTAATGTGCCATTTAAGGCCACTGTGTCCTTATTGATTTTTCTGCCTGGATGATCTATCTGTTGATGTAAGTGGGGTATTAAAGACCCCTACTGTTATTGTATTACCACCAATTTCTCCCTTTATGTCTAGTAATATTCCTTTACATATTTAGATGCTCCTATGGTGGGTACCTAAATATTTACAAATGTATCTTCTTCTTAGATTGACCCTTTTTTCACTTTGTAATGCCCATCTTTGTCCTTTGTTAGGATCTTTGTTTTAAAGTCTATTTTGTCCGATACATCTATTGCTACCCCAGCTTTCTCTCTGTTTCCATTTGCACGGAATACCTTCTTCTATCCTTATAATTTCAGTCTGTGTGTGTCGTTAGATCTGAAGTGAGTCTCTTGTAGGCAGCATAGGGGTGGCATCATTTTTTTTTTTTAATTCAGCCACCGTATGTGTTTTGATTGGAGCATTTAGCCCATTTACATTAAAGTGATTGTATGTACTTACTGACATTTTAATTGTTTTCTAGTTGTTTTTGTAGTTCTTCTCTGTATCTGTCTTCTCTTGGTCTCTTGCCTTGTGGTGTGATAATGTTTGATTTCCTTTCTCTTTATTTTTTATGTATCTACTGTAGGGTTCTGATTTGTGGTTACCATGAGGTTCATTTATAACAGCCTATTTATACAGCTGTTTGTTTGAAGCTGATAGTCACGTAAGTCAAATTCATCCTAAAAGCACTACATTTTAACTCCCCCCACCATGTTTTATGTTTCTGATGTCATATCTGCAGCTTCTGCAGCTTTTAATTTTGTGTATCTGATAACTACTCACTATAGTTATAGTTGAATTTACTACTTTTTTCTTTTAACCTTCATACTATCTTTTAAAGTGGCTGACACACTGCATTTGGCATATGCTTGCCTTTACCAGTGAGATTTTTTTCTTTCATATATTTTCTTATTTCTAGTTATGACCTTTTGTTTTCTGCTTAAAGAAGCCCCTTTAGCATTTCTTGTAAGGCCATTTTAATGGTGATTAACTCCTTGAGTTTCTGCTTGTCTGCAAAGCTCTTTATTTCTCCTTCATTTGTAAATGGTAACTTTGCTGGGTACAGTATTCTTGGGTTCTAAGTTTTTTCCTCTCAGCACTTTTAACATATCATACCACTCCCTTCTGGCCTGCAAAGTGCCTGCTGAAAAATCAGCTGATGGTCTTATGACTATATATTAACTCTTGAACATCATGGGGGTTAATTTGTCTATAACTTATACTCAGCCCTCAGTATGCATGGTTCCTCCACATCCATGGATTCGACCAAGGACAGACCATATAATTCTGTTGTATTTACTATTAGAAAATATCTGCATGTAAGTGGACCCTTGCAGCTCAAACCTGCATTGTTCAAAGGTCAACTGTAGTTGTTTTTCTCTTGCTGCCTTTAAAATGTTCATTATCATTAACTTTTGCCATTTTAGTTACGATGTATCTTGGTATAGATCTCTTTGGATTCATCTTGTTCGGGACTCTGTGCTTCCTGGACCTGAACATCTGTTTCCTTTCCCAGGTTAGGAAACTGTTCATCTTTAGATGGATGATGGCCTGGATTTCCACAGCATCAGGAGACTTTAGAGCAGCAAACAACTAAATTATTTTTGATACCCAAGTAACAGTTAAAAGCCCGAACTCTAGGAGTTTATATTATTCTTTGTTAGGCTATTGCTTGTTAGAAGAGTACAGTGCTCAATTCATGGTATTTCATGCATTTGTGTTGACTATTAAGGAAGAAATGATCATGTCTTCTCACCCTATAATGCAAATGTTAGTATGCTTGATGTTGTTCCAGAGGTCTCTCAAAGTATCCTCATTTTAAAAAATCCTTTTTCCTTTTTACTGTTCTGATTGGGTGATTTCCACTATTCTGTATTTCAGATAACTGATCTGTTCTTCTGTATTATCTAATCTGTTGTTGATTCCCTCTAGTGTATTTTTCATTTCAATTACTGTATTCTTCAGCTCTGGTTGGTTCTTTCTTATATTTTCTAACTCTTTGTTGAAGTTTTCACTGTGTTCCTCCATTCTTGTCCCAAGTTAGTAAGCATCTTTATGACCATTACTTTTAACTCTTTATCAGGTAAATGACTTATCTTCCTTTCATTAGCCCTCCTCCCCCACCCTGCCCAGGGTTGTATCATTTTCTTTCTTTTAGAATATATTCCTGTCTCCTCATTTTGCTTTGACTTTCTGTTTGTTTCTATGAAGTAGGTGAAATAGCTACCTCTCCTGGTCTTGAAGGTATCACCTTGTGTAGAAGCATCCCCTGTGTAGATTGAATGTGCTGTGCATCTTTGCAGGCCAGCTGGAGCTGGAGTGGGTGCAGGCTAGGGGAATTCTGGGGTATAACACGTTGGGGCCACCCTGGCTGGAAGGCTGGAACTGGAGCAGGCATGAGCCAGGGGGTTCCACAGTTCAACTTCTAAGGCTTAAATGAAATTACTAGCATAAGCCCAAGGCAGTGAAGCTACTACTTAGCAGAAGACTCTAAGGAAAGACCTGGACATTTTAGTTTTGTTTTTCTTTTGCTCCTGATGACTTTAAATTCAATAGCAGTCCACAGTGTGATTGACCTGGCTAATAAACTAACACAGTCCTGGAATGCATTAGCTGAAGCACAGTATTCAGATTAAATTCCTTAAGTGTCTCAGTCAGCTCTGCACTGATCACACTAAAAATTAATTATAGTATATACATTTGTGGATACCACAATTTCAGAAAGAAAGGAACAAATGGACAACATTTCGGGGGGGGAAAAAAAGGGTAAGAATGCTGAAGATGGAATAAGGGTATCATATGAAATAAAACAAGATGCCAAACCCGGAGGAGGAAAGATTGGTTCGTGAGATGGAATGTAAAGATAAGACACACAATACAGTTTTCAAAAATAAAGAACCACATAGAAGAGGTATTAAAAACTGTTCTTTATAGCATTTTGGAGTTGAATCAGGCTGGTGTGTAGAAGCTTTAGGCAGAAAAACAGCTGCTTGTTCAGTAGACTAAAGAGCTTTCTAATAGTCTGAGACAAAGATGAAGTGGTCTATTTCATGAGTTAACAGGTTCCCCATCAGTATAGGCAAGTAAGCAAAGGATGGAGAAATGAGGGGTAGAAATTTTATAACAGGGTCAATGCATCAAAAGGATAACTAGACTATCACACCTTCCAAGTTCTCTCCAATCTTGAAAAAATTAATTTCTTTTAGAATTTGTGTATCAAGGACAATATGTACTTTATTATGTTATTACTCTTTCTCTAAAAGAAGATTAAACATACTCCTATTTGCACGGTGACATAATCAAATATTATTTACTATCAAATGCATAAACATAGACTCTTAACTCCTCAAAATTTAAATATCTAGCCTGAAAATCTCAATGATAAAAAACACTACAGAGAGCATTCAACTCACAATTATAAAAAGCAAAAAAACCAATGCAACTATAAGACTGAGGTGCCATGAATAAATATTTGCTATTTTTTCATATAATAAAAAACTTCATTTCTATATTTATGGATTTTGGTAAGTCATTCAGTTGGAAAAATAATTATTTAGTCCAAGAAAATGTATTTTAAAAGATTAAGTATTAAAAAATGTTCAGGAAGAGACTGAAGGTATTTTAAAGAACAAGAAGTTAATACAGCCTTCCTACTACTATTGGTTTATTTTAAGCTCAGCATGATATTATTGACTTATATATAATTTATCTTCAGAAAATTTATGCAATACATATATTTAAACAATCTTTAGAAAAATTTTGTGGTTCATGTGTGAACAACAGAAATTAGAGACTTTAGGAAACTGCTAAAAGCTTACAAGGATAGATCAATGGTCAGTAAGCTTTTTCTGCAAAGGTCTAAATGGTAAATAATTTAGGCTTTATAGGCCATAGGTCTCTACTGTAACTACTCTACTACAGTAGCACAAATGCAGTCACAGACAATACATCAAAAATTAGTGTAACTATATACCAATAAATCTTTATTTATGAGGCCCGAAATTTGAATTTCACATCATTTTCACATGTCACTAAATCATCTTTTCTGTCCAACCATTTAAGTATGTAAAAACCATTCTTAGCTCATGGGACGTAGAAAAACAGTTGATGGGTCAGATTTGGCTCACAGGCCACACTTTGCTGACCCCTGGGACAGACAGTCTTTATCTTAACTTCTAAATGAAACATGACCCACATATGCATACAACCTCTGACCAAAAATTCTAATACCCCATTCCCGAAGCTGAAACCCTTACAGCTGCTACCATAATAGATATGGTGAAAACACTTGGCGTTTTAAAAAACAAAAAAGAAACATATAAACACTCAGCAACAATAATAAAACTACTTCTAACAGTCCTGTAAAATGATGGTAAAGCTGAAATTGGAAGATGACCTTGGGAGCAGTAGCCCAAGTCTGACCACACTGTGGCTCACCTTCTAACACCCTAAGACTCTCCACATCATTTTGATAAATATAAAAGATCAATAAGCATCCTTTCCTTAAATACTTACAGGAAAGTAAAGAATTATGATTCATTTAAACTTTTAATGTTTCTTAGATCAAGCAGCTTGTTTTTTAGTACTGACTTAGCTGAGAACAGCAATAATAGATGAATGGGACTTTTAATTTATAACTAGGAAGGGTGGGGAGGAAAACCATTCACAAACATATTTTTAACCTGTCTGAAGATATTTTTGGAACACAATTCATTTAAAATTGGAAGCTACATATATTTAGCTTCTCATTTGCTGACATTTCTAAACATGCTAATTTTTTCCATGTTACAAAGCAATCAAAATCAACTTTTAATTTATAGTATTTAAGAAATAAAAATACTGTCATATTTAACACATCAACCCATCTCCCAGAAAAACTGGAAGGAAAATTAATGCCAGTTTATAACTTCCATGAGTTAAACATACTAAGTTAAAAAATAATTCTGAACACTGAATTACTCAAGACCTCTACAAAACTTACAAAAAATCGAGCAATCTGTTCCATGGATGTCTCAGAGCAGAATTTTTAAAATTTTACAAATTTATTATTATAAGAAAACCAGGTTTCAGGCTAGAGATAATAATTACAATAGTAATCATTATTGAGAGCCTATTATATACCAAGCATCAGTACTAAAAGTAATCAAAGGGACTCAATTTTAAAATATTCATAAAATTAAACAATTTCGAAGCTTGTTTAACACTAGGATAAGAAGACATGATCATTTCTTCCTCAATATTCAACAAAAATACATGAAATACCATGGATTGAACACTATACTCTTCTAAAAGGGGCTATGTAAGCAATAGCCTAACAAAAAATAATATAAACTCCTAGAGTTCAGGCTTTTAACTATTATTTGGGCATCAAAAATAATTTAGTTGTTTGCTGCTCTAAAGTCTCCTGATGCTGTGGAAATCCAGTCCATCATCAACCTAAAGACAATGTAACTACTTGACATCACAATCTCATTAATCTTCATCTGTCCTTCATATCCTGTCATTCTTATGCAAAATGGACTCTTAAGGATGCAACTTCTCTTCACTTATCTATAAGCTAAAGGAGGAGGGTAGGGGGGTAAAAGGTCTATGGAGACTTCAGGATACCACTGGAGACCCCAAGCAATCACTTTACTCGCCTAGTGTGCTACATTACAGCTATTGTGTTTGACATGTAAATATGACATAGCAGGAAGTAGGATAATGTGATTCTTGAGCTATGTGTCTCACTTCCCTTGCTGAAGCCCCAGGAAGCTCCAGCTTTAGTTTCCCCAGACTATATGAAACTGAAATATTGTCCAAAAAAGACACGAAAAATGTGCAACATATGGGTCACATAATGATATCAATTTCACTCCTCTGACAGTCCAAGAATTCTCTCCGTTCCAATATACTAACTTAAGGTCATCATGACATAGAGGTTGTGGGTTAATAGGCAAAAGGACTGTAAAGTAAGCTAGCTAATTTACAAGGCCAAACACCTGAATTAAATGTAGCCAAAGTTAGACTAAATGCATTATTTCTTTCATACTAGAACAGTCCTTTTTCTTTCCAGTTTTAAGCCAAAACCAAAATCTCTACCTTTCAGTATCAGCACAGGAAATTTACTTTAATTCTCCTCTTGCCTATTCTCTTCCTACTACCGTTTCCTCCAGACAAGACAGGTGGTGAAAACTATGTCTATTCATTTCATAAAAGGAAGTTTTTTAAAAAAAAAAAAAATCATCTCTTAAGACTGCTTCGTTTCTAACGGCACATTCAGCACACAGTTTGAACACCATGTTCTAATCACAAATGTGCTGAAACTTTTTTTTATAGTGCTATTAAACAATACACAAATAATGCTGTGTAACAGTTCAGAGAAAAAAATCTAGAAAATATACTTCTGATATAGTTTATACCATCTGAGTAATAACAGAAGTACAGTTAACAAAAAATTCACACTACATATGAATATGGAATTCTACCTGGAATAGAAAACGATTAAAATATTTTTTACAAAAATCACTGATTATTTAAAGTAGTGTTTTTTTGTACAATTACAGACATATGCAGAATTTAGACCATGGTTCAATGTACTAAATTCAAAGTTGTACTTGAAAGCATAGCATATCATTTGATGATCTTGAAGGCACTGCTTTACCACTTAAAAATACTTTTTCCATTTACCAATTTTATGTTTTACTGCCAGTCATAATTATATTGTTTCATCTATTACAAATTAAACACTATAAATTTTGAAAAATTTGAATAGTAAATTAAAAAGGTCTTTAGATCCCCTGACCTAGAAAATTGAGTCTTTGTATCTAATTACAAACACTTTCAATATCTTAATTTAAGTGTGCTCATCCAAGATTAGCTGGTTAAAAAAAGTTGGATTCCTAATTTTTAAAACTAATCAATGTATGTACATGTGTGTATATATATGAACATGTGTGTATATATATGATGCATGCATATACACAAACATACAAGCATATATATAAATACACATATATATATGTGTGTGTTTGTATATGTTTGCACTTCTCTCTGAAGCCTCCTGAAGCAAAGGTTAATCAGTCAAAAGATGTTACCAGTGTGTAATAATATTGGTACTTAAAACACTTATTTTGGACAATTAGGTGGTTTGAGAACCAAGGTATTAAAGGTAACATTTTACAAAGGATCAAAAATACGACTAGAATTTTGGCAAGATATTTTCCAAACTTTAATTTCTCAAACTGTGATATTGGAGACTGTCACCTATGAGTTGACATAATAAAACACAGCATCTGCCTTCTAAGGCAAATATTATTAGCAAGTAAGAAACCTATTTAAAACAATGCACAAAGAAATGTAAAAAAGAACCACTTCCATCCCTTCAATCTCCTGCCTTCGGAGACAAGTTCTGCCCAAAATCCAGTTAATCATTTTCTCCAAGAGAGCCAAGATATCCACAGACTAAAGTATCCCAGAAAGTATGGAAGTCATCTACCATTATCTTTGGGGTTTTGACGTATCCTAAGATGAGGCTGAAAAAAGGTCCAAAACCTTAGAGTGGCCCAAGATAACTTATTATCTCTAGGTTTATATTAAAAATTTCTTGGGGTCTTTTGTATCAGGTATAGGTAAAACCTAGGATAAATTTCACCTTACTGCAAAATACAACAGTTGGGGTTCAATCTAGGTCTTACAGAGGGAAAAGTAAGCAAAAGAGGTAAGTCAACAATTCTACTGTATTAAATAATAGGCTTACTATGTGTTATACATATAAAGAACATGAAAAATGTATCCTTAAAATAAAGGGGTTTAAATTCATTTATCCTTTTCTATTTTAAGAGAGAGTATATGTATAACTTGAAAAAGATATATCTGGACAAGGCAAGGTGGAGAAATGCTCCATCTGAGAAAAGGTAGAATCCACAGAAAAGGACATTTCAAAGGAGAAGGTTTGTAGCCAATCAAATGACTGGCAAAGATAAGTTGGTCTCTGTGAAAGTTGGAAGTTGTTCTTAGTGCCCAGAAGAGAACTCACATAGGGGTCGGGGAAGAAGCTGAAGAGCACTGTGGTAGAAAGAATTTTGCTCAGCCACAAGATTCTGGTCCTCTGCTAGACACACACCTTCTCCCAGTTATTCCATCAAATGTTGGACTAGTTGCTATTGGGAAGGGCTTTTGCAAATGTAATGAAGATCCTGAACCAGCGGACTTGAAAGTAGAGAGATTTTCCTTGGTGGGCCTAACTTGATCAGATGAGACTTCAAAAGAGACTAGGCTTTTCCTAGCAATAGAAATTTAAAGCATAAGATGGATAAAATATGATGGAGATTCTCCATCGCTGTCTTTGAAGATGGAAGGGACCACGTATGTGGGTCTCTAGGAGCTGAGAGTGGCCCCCAGCTGACATCTAGTAAGAAAATTCAGTCCTTAGGTCTATAGTCACAAGAAGTGAATTCTGCCACAATCACGTGAGCTTAGAAGAGGAATAGCAGCTCCTGATGAGAACGGTCGGCCAACACCTTGTTGAGTCCCTGAGCAGACAACTCCATCATGCCACACCCAGATTTTGACCTACGTACAGAAACACTAATAAACGAGTATTGTGTGAAGCTGTTAAATTCGAGGTAATCTGTTACACAGCAAGACAAAATTAATACAAGCACTAAACAAGCTAAATCATACAGCTTGATTTAGAAGAACCCAAGAGGTTTACTATAAGCCCAAAGTCCTACTTCAAGACATGTGTCTAACATCAAAGACATACAATGTTAAGAAACCAAAGAAGGCCACTATTAGATTAGACGTTGTAGAGAAAAAAAAAACCTAAGAAATTTTAGAGCTCATTAGCCATGGGGTAACCAGGAGACAAATGTCATAAAAATACAATGTATATTTACCTGGATAAAGATGATTCTTGGATTCACTGAAACCAAAAGGTGGGATTAGGTAATCTTTAAGGTCTCTTTCAGCACTTTCTGTAATTCTTGTCAAGACACAATTCTATCTTTTTTATAGACATGAGAGATGTCTGGGCACCAACCCAGATCCTACAAATGCTCATAACTTACCTAGCTTCTTGTAAAACACTGCAGCAGAAAGGGCACAATTTAACTTATTAAGGTTTAAAGCTTTCTTACCTGCATTTGACCAAAGGACTTTATCACACAGCAAAATACCTTCCCACATAAAACCTCTTTTCATATCTTCAAAAAGATGATTTCTTTCAAAATCCCATTGTTAAAACCGAAAGTTTGTATATATGTGCACAGGGAGGGAGGAGCTCATAAGGTCATGGACATGAGGCAATAACAGCAACAAAAAAAAGAGAAACTGGTTCACGCCCTGGGAGTAAATTTTTACTCTCAGTTTAGATCATTAAGTATAAATTAGGCACTTAAAAGTTAAGTGAACTCATTTATTAAAATATGACTTGGGGAAAAGTAGTGGTAGCAAGAGCTTGAAAGTGTTAATTTTGCACCTATGTAGCTTAATGTAAGCCTAAGTAACTTCTTAAGAGAAATAAAATCCATTGTCATTTTTATTCTAATTACTCTGAAAGCAACTGAGAGGCCAGGACTTCTAGAAAGTTGTTGAAAATAACTTGAGTCTAACTAGTAGTAAATAGCCGGAAGCTTACCTTAAAATGAATGAAAATATTAAAAAGTTCTCAAAATAAGATGAAACACAAAAAGAATTTCAGAACTTAAATACTCTAGGGAAATATACTAAGAATTTAATGCAACAATGGGGGAGGGAAAACTCAAGGGGTTACAAAATAGTTTCATTAATACCAACCATAAGTAATAAAAACATAAACAAATTCTTTTCTCAGTTCTCTTCATTTCCTTTAGCTTAATCTTTCAGTATCCTCTAAATGACAAACTGATTAGAAAGTAATTTGACAGAAAAAAAACCCAAAACCCAAAAATCCCCAACATAATCAAACGATCCAGTTCTTGATTTTAAAATGCCCAGACTGGCTTCTTTCTTACCTTGTCTATCCTATCTGGACGGTTAGTAGCTGCCAGGATTGTCACATCCTTTAACTGTTCAATGCCATCCATTTCTGTCAAGAGCTGAGCCAAAACACGATCGGCTACATTCCCAGCACCTGATGAACTGATTTTTAAAAATACAGTTTTAAAAATCTCTTTATCTATCCCCAAATACTCTTACTATTTTTAAAAGATCGTATATTCTATAACAAGAAACATTATGTCTTTTTCAAAACATAAAATGCATGCTTCAGAATTCATTACTTGTTGAATTAGATCCAAGAACTAACTATATTAAATCATTCCTTTTCCTCCATCAACAACCATGATTATTTTCTCTCCAATAATGAAATGCTAAGAGTGTCAAATATAAAAGATCTGGGAAGTAAGAAATAAGATTATAAGTAATTATTTAACTTAATCGATATTTACATTCTTTCTTTTTTTTTTTTTTTTTGCGGTACGCGGACCTCTCACTGTTGTGGCCTCTCCCATTGAGGAGCACAGGCTCCGGACGCGCAGGCTCAGCACCCATGGCTCACGGGCCCAGCCGCTCCACGGCATGTGGGATCTTCCCGAACCGGGGCGTGAACCCGTGTGCCCTGCATCGGCAGGCGGACTCTCAACCGCTGCGCCACCAGGGAAGCCCCCCGATATTTACATTTTATATGGCAAATAAACTGACAGGAATTGGGAATTAAAAAATGAATAAGATACAGACTCATTCTCACATGAACCTTAGAGCCTATGCGAGACAGAAAACTCTTTACAAACCTATAGCAAACGGGATATTTCTGACCTATCTTGATATTTTAAAATATTAAGAATATTTTAAAAACACATCAGCAGGTAGGGGGTCATCACAATACCCATATCTAGAGAAATAGGGGAAAAAAAACCATTTTATTTTGTTCCTTTTTTTCATGCACCAGGTCAATTACAAAGCTACTCCTGAACAAACTACACCTTAATTTAATCTCATTTCCTTGATCACAAAAAATTACTGAATATTGATTTTTAAGAAGTAAACTCAACAGGTCTTAATAGTGAACAAAACCCTGATATTACACAATCAAGGCCCCACAATAATAATTCTCATTAGCACTAGCTGGGATTTACTAGGCTCTGTTCAGAATTGGGAAATATATAATAAACATCTAGGTGGACAATTACAGAGTGAAACAGCATTGTAAGTATATTAAACATATAAATTCAATCAGACACAGTTGAGAGTGGGAGGGGGGAGAAGAGGGAAAGAGGATAGAAGAGACAGACCCCATACCTTTGTCTTAGCACCCATGACAGCAAGTACACCTTAGTATAATCATCACATAATATATTTAATAATAAGGTAATCAGGATCTCTAAATAAAAGAATTTAGATCTCAGTGTGCATTACAAGTTCAAAAACTTGACACAAAGGAGAGTAGCCCCTAACTCACACTAATCAGACATACATGATGTTGTTACACAAATCATACTGTCAATTAAATTAAACGGTTGGTCCTTCCAGATTGTTATATAAATTACACTGTCAATTTATTAAATGGTCCTTCCCAATGTCAAAAAGTTTGGGACCAAGCAAGGAGCATCTGGGAAGCCACTGAGATTTGTCTTGGTTAACATTAATTCCTGCAAGTAACCAATTGGCTGGTACATGGATTTGCTGATCTGGGTCTACTTAAGATTAAACATTTTGAATAAATAGATTATATATCTTTCCAAAACCGCTTCAAAATGTAACTTTTCCAAATGTTAGATAGGAACATTGCTAGCAAAAGCTCTATGGGCTCCTTCATGATGACTGCAAGCATATAAGCATTTAAGGATGCCAACAGATTACATCCAAGGCCTTTAATTGTATCTACTTTGCTAATTGTTGTGATCCTACACTACAAGGGGCAAAGGAAGGTCAAACGAACAGGTCTTGGGAGAGTCAAGGTGGGCTGTCCAGAGGTGATGGCTTCTAACCTACGACCCGAAAGATGAGTGGGGGCCAGACCAGCAAAGAAAAAGATAGGGAAGAGAGAGAATACAGAACACTGAAAATGGAAAACAGTTCAGAGTAGCACAGCATAGCAGTAACG
This sequence comes from Aethalodelphis obliquidens, assembly GCF_003676395.1. Taxonomy (NCBI): domain Eukaryota; kingdom Metazoa; phylum Chordata; class Mammalia; order Artiodactyla; family Delphinidae; genus Aethalodelphis; species Aethalodelphis obliquidens. The sequence continues at coordinate 57,595,274 of NW_020837950.1, read as the reverse complement.
TAAAAATGTAAAATATTAGCAGAGAAAGATAAACCAAGGCTGGATGACAAAGGCTTTATTATCCAAATTACTAAGTTTGGATTTTGTCCTAAAGTTGATGGGAAGTTTCAAGTAGAGACATGACAAGATCAGATATATGTTTTTGAGGACTACAGCGGCTACAGTATAGGAAACAGATCACAAAAGGGCAGTTTTGGTATGCTTTCCAGTCCAGTATATAAGAATCTTAGGAGGCTCTACTTCCTCCTAATAACAAGTAAAAAGCTCTATAAACTGAAAAATTAACTATTCTTTTTAGATCCCTCAGAAATGTGAGATCACAGGTACCTTAATCCATTCAGGCTGCTATAACAAAAAATACCACAGGCTAGGTGGTTTATAAACAACAGAAGTTCATTTCTCACAGTCTGGAGGCTGGTAAGATCAAGAGGCCAGCATGGTCAGATGAGGACTCTTTTCCCCTGGCTGGTAACCGACACCTCCTCACTGTGTCCTCACTTACCACTATATTTCTGACGGCCTATTTGCCACAGTTCCTGTTATCCAGTAAATCATGTCTATCAAGAAAAAACTATAAGGCATACTAAAAGGCAAACAAACACAGCTGGAAGAAAGTGAGCAAGCATCAGAACCAGAGAACCAGCAGGAATGCTGGAATTATCACACCAGTAATTTTTTAAAACTATGACTAATATGCTAAGGGCTCTAGTGGACAAAGTAGACAACACACAAGAAAGAGGCAACATAAGCAGAGAAATGGAAATTCTAAGGCTCAAAAAGAATTCTAAGGTTGTTACAACACTATGACAGAAATAAAGAATGCCTTTATTGGACTCATTAGCAGATTAGACATGGCTGAGGAAAGAATCTCTCCACTTAAGTATGAGTCAATAGAAACATCCAAAACGGAAAAGGAAAGAGAAAAAAAGACTGAAGAAAACAGTAAAAAAGTAAAAAGAAACAGAAAAGAAAATCCAAGAACTGTGGACAACAACAAAATATGTAATATATGTGTACCTGAAACACCAAAAGGAGAAGACAGGTAGAACAGAAAAACTATCTGAAGCCATAATGACTGAGAATTTCCCCAAATTAATGTCTGACAGCAAGATCCAAGAAGCCCAGAGAACATCAAGTAGGAAAAATGCCAAAAAGCTACACCTAGGCATATCGTATTCAAACAATAGAAAACCAAAGATAAAGAAAAAATCTTGAAAGTAGCTAGAGGACAAAAACACTTCACTACAGAGGCACAAAGATAAGAATTACATCGAATGACTCCTCAGAAATTATGTCAGCAAGGAGAGTAGAGTGAATCCCCATAGGAATGTTACACTACCTAGCACTGGAGAGTTACACATACACCAAAAAAAAAATATTAACCTAACAGCGTTACTAGATAATGATAAAGTTCTAATTTTTGTGACCTACCTAAAGGAATTTGTGTAACAGAACTAAATAGCTTTAAGTGAATGGCATACTTCCATCAAAAGAAAAAATCCTGGGCCCATGCCACACCTAAATCTATGTGTGCTTGTGCTTTGCTTGCTAGTGCTTCCTGATAGGAACTATATTCAAATAATGTCAGAACCCATCCTTAGCTATGTTATGTACATTCTCCCTTCTTCCTCCAATGAATTAGGAAGACTGCTAGATGTCTTACTGCTAAGTATGAATGTATTAGCTGAACTTGCTGAGAAGTAAAAAAAAAATAGCTACTAGGTTTTGTTTCAGATTAGGCAAACATCATTGTGGTACAGTGAGAGAAGAATGAGAGGAAAAATGAGGGGGGTAATTTTATTAGAAAGTGCAACAATTCATTCAATTCAATTCAACTCATTTATTCAATAAACATTCACTGCCTAGCAGGCCAGACATGGCTTTAGGAAATGGGAATTAAAACATTAAGATGGCAGTCCCTACTTCCTCAAGGACCTTAGAGTCTAGCAGGGAGAAAGAAAACTCCACATTCATTTGCTTTTCCAAAATAAGTAACACAGAATAGTTCCTGAAAGACTGATTCAAGAACTCTGGATAACATCTGCTTTCAGTTTAAATCAAGAACTTGGACAGCATAAACGTAACTAAATAAAACTAGATTAAGATAACTGATTTACCCTATCAGTAATGAAGCAGTGGCTCTAACTTATAACCATGAATGCTCATACTATATAGAACATTTAGAATCTTTTATAGAAAGGAGAGCAATCTTATAGTTATCAAAGTTAGGTTTAGCCAGGGCTAGTACTGAATCTGAGCACCATTCAATACAAGCTTTCCTACATGGTAACATTTGAAAGAAAAATTAAACAATGATGTTAAGAGGCTAAAAAATGAGTAAGTTTAACAAATAACATAGATTTATTATTATTAAAATCCACATACTGGTTTTAACTCTTCAAACTTTATAAAACAAAAAATTTGAATACATTTAAAGGCATTCCAAATTTACAAAAATTTTCATCATAAAATTCGAACAGTATTTCAGTATTTTATAACCTTGGATTAATGTTTTGAACATGAATCATTGTAGAAAATAACAGATTTAAAGATGAAAGGATGTCACATACAAGCTTTATTACAAGCACTTTTTACATGAGAGCTTATCAGGGGAAACAAAAACAATACAACAGTCTTTCAGTTTGAATTTAAGTCATAGGTAAGAAAAAAAGTTAAGGGGCTTTTTAAATGCCATTTTTAGATGCTGAAAGCACACTGATGCACCACCACGTTCAATTAACATAAACTAATCTAAAGTTAAGAATGGGTAAAACATTTCACGAATAGAAAAATAACCATTACCATAATCGCTTTAGACGCTGAACCCAACAAGCATTAGATATGGAGTCCACAAAAGAAACGGAACAATTAAGCCCAAGATACACTGTTATCAACAAAAGCATAATATTGAATATACACATCCCTAATTCACCCATTCCTCAAAACCCTATATCCTGCAAATAAAAAGATAAATAGGAAAAGATTTTTCTAGACTCTCATTTAGCCTTTATCCCTTCTTCCTTTTAGTTTCCTCTTAAGAAGAGGAAGGATGCTAGGGAATTAGAATTTGAAACAATGTTAAATTAGCATGTAATCTGGACAGGGATGGGACTGAGATAATAAAAACAAAAATTCACCTGAATTGTAGTAAAACAAACCAAAAGCACAGAAATAAAAAAATGGTGAATTTCAGCAGGGATCTGGGATCCATAAGAAAAATTCTAAACCTAAAAATTATAATAACTAAAATTAAGAATTAAAAAGATGAATGTAATAGTAGATTAAACACAACAGAACACAGGATCCTTGAACTGGAAGGCAGGTCAGTAGAAAATATCCAAACTGATGCACAAAGAGAAAAAAAGAATGAAAATAGTAAAACTACATATAGAACCCAGTGGAAAGCCTAAGAAACATATAACTGCAGTCTCATAAGGAGAGAAGTGAGAGAATCAAATAGAAGCCATATCTCAGGAAACACAACCTGAGAATTTCCCAAAATCATCAAAAGTAATCGAAGGCATCAAGAATGGGCTCGGGATCCTCAAATGCTAAAGCCAGTAAAATTATTACTAAACTAAAGATAAAAAGTCAGTGATCAACATTTAAAGTGATCAACAAAAAAATTTTCTTTGCAGAATGATTTCTGTACAGTGGTTAAAATTAAAAGAGTTACAAACATGATACTTCTGAGTCCTAAGTATCAACTTCCCTAATGAGAGAAACTGTAGATTTTATGAGGCCATCTGTTTGCAAAGATACTGTTCACTCACTGAAAATGTTAAGAATACATACAAGTGTTCCAGGTCCTATTTTGCTTTTTCTTTCTTTACCTGATCCTGACAAGCCCAATGTGAATTTCTTTTAAAATGAATTGCCATGATTAGGAAACCTCTCTACTTGTGAAGGAGCTGGTTTTCCTTGAGGCAGTGAGTATAACCATCTAAAGGAAAATGAGTTTGGGGCAGAAGGAAACAGATACAATATTTATTTTTTATTTTCCCTGTTTTTCTAAAGTTCAGGAAAAATATGAATTATACTCTGATCAAATACCTTGAAGATGATAACACTATGGGAACAATAATTACAGTTCTGGCTTCTTGATAGACACTTCTTTAAAATAAAATTTAAAGGGGAGACAATTTTTATATATTTAAAAAGTTCAGCAAGAGAACAAATACTTAAGCAAGTTATAATCCATGAAAAATAAAATCACATGGAAGACTAGTTTTGGGGTATTTTTGGGTTTTTTTTAAATTTTTAATTCATGTATAACTGATTTACAATGTTGTGTTAGTTTCAGGTATACACCAAAGTGATTCAGTTTTATATATATATACTTATATATTTTGTATTATTTATAATTATAATTATTTTATAATATAAAAAATAATTTAATAATTATAAAATAATTGTAATTTATAGACATAATAGTTATATAAAATGAAATATAAAATTATATTAATTCTATATTGTATTATGTTTAATATATTTATATAGTTTTATTAATATATTTAATAACTTTATATATTTATGATTTTATATTAATTTTATATTATTTATATGTGTAACATTCTTTTTCAGATTCTTTTCCTTTATAGGTTATTACAAAAATATTGACTATAGTTCTCTGTGTTATACAGTAGGTCCTTGTTGGTTATCTATTTCATATATAGTAGTGTGTATATGTTAATCCCAAACTCCCTCCCCTCCCTTTCCCCTTTGGTAACCATAAGTTCATTTTCTATGTCTGTGGGTCTATTTCTGTTTTGTATATAAGTTCATTTGTATCTTTTTTTTTTTTAGATTCCATATATAAGCTATTTATCATATGATATTTGTCTTTCTCTGACTTACTTCACTAAGTATGATAAATCTCTAGGTCCATCCATGTTGCTGCAAATGGCATTATTTCATTCTTGTTTATGGCTGAGTAATATTCAGAAACATATGCCAAGAAACTCAGAAAGTGAAAGCAAAAATCATTTGATGAATGTCAAGAATCAATAATGCCTTGAATATTCTAGTTGACCACTTCACGATAAACTATGCTGTCAGATTATGATCTATATTCAGCTTGAACCTAATAGTAAATAAATTATTTTAGATTAACAACATACCCTATAAAAGCAGACAGACATATATAATGAGTTATCTTCACATGCTGTCCTAGAGCTGTGCAAGCTGCATGTGCTCTGAATAACTGCAGCTTTGTATAGTGTTAACACAGAAAATGACATAAAAGTATGTATCTTTCCATCTTGCCATGATTTCCCAGTAAAAATTCCAAGCTAACATAAGCAACGCTCGCTACATTTGTATAGTTTTGACTCAAAACACAGTATTAGAGAAACAAGTGATTCTTAAACTCACAGTTCAATTTACCCTCTGCCAAAAGCAATTTTTTGAAGGGAATTTTTTCACAATCCTGGATGTCCCCAGGTTATTGTTATAAACATAATCCAACAAAAGAAAAATAAGGAAAATTAATACATGTAAGTTCAAACTTATTCAAGCTAAAAATTAAAGCAGAGAAAATGCTTCTAAACATGTGTCATTTTCTTAAGTACCATAGATCTAGAAATGGTGACAATGAAAACTAAAGTTCTATAGTAATTATAATATATGATTATACAACATAAAGGTTTTAAAATCATTCCAGTAAAACCTTCATTGATTAGTACTCATTAGGAAGCTTGCTTTGAATTTGGGAAAGAGCTTTGATAATCAGTAAGCTTGGGTTCAATTAGTAAGCCTTACCATTATTTTTTTGTGTAATCTTGTGGAAGAGTTACTTAACCTCTCTGAGACTCAGTTTTCTCAATCAAATATGGAAAGACTCATACCACCCTCAAAATTAAATAAATGTATAAAGGATCTACTGATAACTTAGCACAAAGGAAATGTCAATAGATAACAGTTATAAGCATTATCATTATAATTATCACCAGTATACCTGGCTTAATGAAGGGATCTCTATAACATTTTACACGTTATCCTAACAAATTAAACTGAAAAAGGAGTGTCTGGCACATAAAGGTTACTGAAATAAAGCATGAACATGATATATGATTGAAGATTTTCGGAAGTCAGGATAGCACAGGTCAGCAGATATATGCAGATTCACATTGCCAGTTCTCTACTGAGCTTTACTTAAAACATGGTAGAAAGTATCAAACTTCTTTAAGTTCTTCCATAAAAGCCACCAACATAATTCTAAGATTAAAAACTACTCCTCTTAAGCCCTTCATAACTATGCCCAAAACAGTGAGCCTGATATATAAACTGCTAAAAGACACTTTGTTTATACAAGATGCATTAGTAGGAGCCTGCTATGCCCTGGCAATGAGAATTCTTCTCATTTCATTAGCTGCTCAAATGTAGTGACAATTTGGCTCCTCAGGGTCCTCAAGGAACAATTTATTTTGAACAGCAAAAAGTTCCAGATAAGGAGACCTTTATACTTTCTCAGATATTTTTATACGTGAAAAATGACTTTTTAAAAAACGGCAAACCTTCTAAAACAGAAAAAAACAGAATATACTGTAAGACTGTGTGCTCAGATGCAGAAATGAAATAGAGTGAGAAGAAAATCTCCACTTCCCTGGTTTCTTAGATCTATACCGAAAGAAGTTCTCTTCATCTGTTTTTTCTATCCTCTTTTTGTATCTTCTAAATGAACTTTTTTGGGGGGCGGGCGCGGGGGAGAAGTGGGGGATAGGTGGATACTGACTCAGGCTCTTGATTTATAATGCTCTGTGACTACAGACACATAGGATTTGGAACCCAGTGATTTGCATGCTTGCTTACTTGAGAAAAGACTCAATTTGATTCCCCTACAATAAAATAAATGCGATTGAATGGCCTTCTGGCAGAGGGTAACACGGTGATCTTTCTACAAAATTAATTAGTATACCAAGGACGTACATAGTCTTCCAAAATGTTTTGTCACTGATCTAATAAGCATGATCTCATTACTGTTGCTATCCTCTATTATCCTTTGAATACTGTTGCTATCAGCTACGTTAAAAAGAACATTTATCATTTCTGTACCCTCAGCACAACTGAAAAAGTTTTGTGACTCTAGACTCACTCTTAAAGTTAGTGTGTACAAAAACTACTGAATTTTTTTGAAAAACGCATCACTTAGCACTTCATTAATTCTTTTCGGAGCTCTTTGACAGGTGAATGTATTCCAAAGCTTACAAATGATTCTTTATAATGAAGATGTTGATGCTTCTATGAACGTAATGCAGGTGACAAAATTCCAAAAGACAGTCTCAGTGTTTAATTTTAAAATAAAATTCGTTCACAAATGACACTAAAACATGGTGAAATCATACTCTGCTAACAACCAGCTGAGTGAACCTAATCTCTGGTTTCTCTGAGGCTTCATTCCCTTATTCAAAAACTAAATGTCTGGGTTTTAGCACAGAGTGCCTTCTCTGCTAGGCACTGTGCTGGACATCTGAGGTAAGAGGATGAAGATGTTGCCGTTCCCTTGAGGATTTCATAATTATTGGCATGTATGAATGAGGGAGTTAAATTAGGTAAGACATATATACAGGTCTTTCTAGTTTAAAAATTCTGTGTTGGTAATACGGAGCACATAACTTATTTAATTTATTATTTTTTTTTAATTGGAGTATAATTGCTTTACAGTGTTGTGTTAGTTTCTGCTGAACAATGAAGTGAATCAACTATTTGTATACATATATCCCCTTCCTTGTATTCAGAAATGTATTGATCTAGTCAAGTGCCATTAAACAGAAAGAGGTGAAGCTCATGCTGGTCTAATTTGCTACTTGTTGTAGAGAAACTTGGTGGCTATAATTAATGTTGAAGATTAGGTGAAGGGAATTCTTTGGATTCCCATTATTCATGTTGCCTTTGCCCTTTATTTCCACAGATCACTGATAGCTAGCTGGAGTAGCATAGTGAAACTGTTTTATGGACTGAGAAATATTCTTGGCTGACTTTCAAAGCCACAGTAGGAAACAAAATCCATAAAACTGACATCCTAGGAAATCAAAACCAACTCCAAGTTTAAGAACAAATGTATAATCACTAACATAATGAAATGATTTTATAAAACTTTATTATCTGCTAGAGATAGGCAACACAACAATGGAAAAAATGTTCAGCTATACAAAGTACTGAAATTAGACGTTTCCAAAAGATTAATTTTCTTTTCCCTTCGGAAGTCAAGTCCCTTTTCCAAATTATCCCTGTTCAAAAGTCAGAGTGCTGTGGACTGAAGGGACTTTATGATATCTTAAAAAAGGTCAGGAACCTATAGCCAGTCTAAATCTGGCCAGCCAACTGTTTCTTATTTGATTACATATTGTCTATGGCTACTTTCGCACTGTAGCAACAGAGATGAATAGCTGCAATAGAAACTGTATGACCCAAAAAGCAAAAAATATTTACTAACTGGCCTGTTTCAGAAAAGGAATGCTAACCCCTATCTTAAGGAGATCTCACCACCATGATGGTAATTATTACATTGATTTTATTTTTCAATAGCAAACATTTCACAAAAATGATATTTATTTTCTTTCAGCTCCTGCAATAAAATAAAATCCCCTATCATCTCTTCATATGATTTCTAAATTATAGGCCAACAAGTCATATCCAATTCAAATTTTAAAATGTTTTTCTAGTATAATTTTTAAATGTCATAAAGAATCCCAAATGGCAGGCATCTGAATTTGTTTCTTAAAATCTACCCCCCACACCCCCAATGTCAATATTCAGTCTTGAAAGAGACCTAAAGAAGACTAGCCAAACATATACTATCACCACTCTGAACACAAGCACTACTTATGATAATTTTCTTGGTGCATGCAAAATGCAAGCAAATTTTCATTTTAAAAGCAAGATAGCTACAAATGACCTATGTGTCCTATAACAACAAAAAATAACTCCCAATTCCTAGTAAAATGTTGCATCAGGCCATCTCTCTAAGGAAAGTCATTAATGTCAGCTGGTGAGGATGATTCCAAGATCCACTGACTAGCTGGAACATCCCAGACAGAGGAAGTTGTTCTAGGAATCTCTAGATTAGTCTAGTGGCCATTTCCTCAGTCGGAGGAGACCGGGCCAAGAGAATACAGTATATGGGGAATCACCCTATCCTTCTTCACTTCTGGGGACAGAAGTGTTGCCTAAGACAAGAGTGACTGTTGATTTACTGCCCAGCGTGCTCTCCCCTCCCCACTATAACCCTGAAAAAGGTAAAAATTTAAGCTAGCTGGGAGGCAGGGCAGAATACTAGAACCAACTGTGTAATATCCTACTTTGCATTAATGCAGGGGCCTTTTTATGAATTTTTTTCTTCAGCTGTAAAGCACTTAAAACAGTTTCTAGAATACAATAAGCACTAAATAAATGTTACCCAATATTATTAACTCAGTATAATGCAAATCTCTTCCCTACGTCAGTGCCTTACTCCCTACCATAGTATCCATTTTCCAAAGAGCTATGCTACTTTAACAGCATTTTCAATTTTCCCAAATATTTACAGATCATTAAAGCACTTTGCAAAGGGAATCTTACAACATTTCATGCAACTCACAATACGAAATAAGACAAAAAAATCTTATTCAGAACACCCATAATTTAAATGGGCATACAGAAAAAGAGAAGTAAATATCAGGCTTACTTATTTTTCAAGTCCCAAAGAACTTAAATGGGGCAGGGAAGAGGAGAAAATAGTGGTTGTAAGTAGACACTTTTATAAACATGAAAAATCTCTCTTTCTGAAAGCACAAGTATTTCTAAAGTTAAGCAAATAGTATGTCTATACTCTATTTAATGTGCAGATTGCAATCCTCAGTTTCATGGCTAATTTGAGTAACTTCAAGTAGTCAAAATAATTGACGTAACATGCACAGGACAGTACAGACTAGTATATATCATAATTCATGGCTCAATCTGTTAAACAGCTTAAGTGTGGAAATCCAAATCTTGATAAGAAGAAACAGTCATCTTAGGCACTGTCATTTTTGGACTAGTCATATTATTAGTTGGATCTGAATGTTATCATAGAAAATCAGAAGAAATGAAAGCAATGAATATTCTACAGCCCAAAATTATATAGAAAATTTCTAGCTTATGGAATTTTTAATTTTTCTACGTTTCCCTATGTTACTATGTTTCTTATGTCCCTACATTTCTTTAACAATGTATAGAGTTGGTTTAGTATTTTCGGAATTTCATACTTTTGCTATCTATCAACAGCTGTGCTTTCAGTTTCTAGAAACTGTGTCCAATTCAAATAGCTGAAGAACAAAAATATACGTGTGAAGCTTTTGTTTGTTTTTGTTTTCAGGTTACAGCACTCTAACTAGATAAAACAATAACTTTCTAGGTAATGTTGGCCCATCACACAATTATGGGGAAAAAACAATCAAAATATCATTCTATGAGATTCTTATGGCTATAAAAACCAAACTATATAAGACTTAGTGCAGCTAAAGTACAACTAAAACTCTCTACTTTGGACTATTAACATTACATTTGGTAGTTCAGCCTTATCTTTGTTTTCTGAAATGTCAACTAACTTGACTGAAACTTCTCTATGCAAAGGAAACTACACAGAATTTACCTGTACTTTATCTGAATGAGCCACTGAGGAAGGGCTCACAATATGATGAAGACTACTAGAGGAAATGATATCTAGAGACTGCAAATTATTAGCATCTCTTAATACATTTGCAAATTCCTACTGAGTCAAATTGCCTACAAAAAGTTTATTTCTACCAAGTGCCTTGTCTGGTTTCTCATACCATTACCTTTCAAAGGCATTTTATGAGAACTCTGCTACATATTCCACCTCCCATTTGGTTCATATTTAACAGTGTTTCCCACCCTGTCCCTTTCTAGGCTCCAAAAACAGACGTCTCTGATGGCACATAAATGTGGCAGATCACCCTACTTCAGTAAACTTCTCTGGCTTCTTTTTCTTCTCTTGCAGTCAAGGTGAACTTGAGCTATTTGTAACCTTTTGTTCCATCTCACTTCAGAAGTAATAAAAGGACTCATGAACTCCAACTCATAAAATAACAAGATTGGTAGGTATTTACAGAGTATCAAATGGGTGGGGTAGAGAGCAGGGCAGGCTACCTCCCAATGTTTCCTAGTGACAGTTCATACTCTCATCTGATTAGGCAGCTCTACCAGTAAAGAAGAGAGCAGTATGCCTCTTATCAAATTTAACACTGAGACTTAGAAGGTGCCTTCTGCCATCACCATAATTATCATCAGCAAAACTTTTATAGTCAATGTATAATCAGAGAGTTATGAAGAAAACACACAAATAAACACTCTCCAGCATGAAGTACTTGTACCATGTATTCCTTAAAAGACCTGTAAATCTTTGTACAGAAACAAAAAATCACACTTGAAAACAGTTTAATATATATATATACACACACACACGATATGTTTGATATGATATTATAAATAATCCTCTTTATTGTCTGACATTCAGAAACAAAACTATTAATACTAATTTTTATTCTATTGTAACTATATTTTAGGAAACATGACTTAATCCAGATAATACTAAAATCTGTATAATAACAACTTTTATTATAATTGGATTCTACTCTATCACGTAATTATGCTTAACTGAACTTTATTTACAGTTTTAATCACATGTTAATAAAAACCCAAATTTTGATAGGCAGTGCAGGGGGCTCTCTTTAGATAGTAAACCATAAAAATTAGCTCAAATGCCCCAAATGCATATCAGTCTTAAAAAAAAATTACACATGAAAGTACTATAAAGTGATGATGTGAAATAATTTAATTCCTCTACACTGTAACTGCTACTATTTAATAGCAGTCCTATTAAATATTTCTTACCTGCCCCTTTCAACTGCTAAGGCATCAAGTTCATCAAAGAAAATGATGGAAGGAGCCACTGCTCTCGCTTTTCGGAAGATCTGGTGGAAAGAGTGCTACATTAGCTAAAGATCAGCAAATTCCAGAAAACTCCATAGCTAGTTTTAGTTTGAAAATTATATTTAGAACCAAATCTATTATGTACCAGTAAACCAGCCCAATCACTTTGTATACAACCTGTAACAGATGTATAGCACTTCATAATGGATGTAAAAGTATCCTCTTCCACGGTGCTTACTTGCAAACAGAGACAAGACACCAACACATATTCTTAGAGGTGTGTAGGAGACAATTTGGTTAAGTAATCAAACAATCTCAGTTAAAATCCCACCTTCACCACTTGGTAGCTGTGTGACCTTCAGTGGGTAACTTTATTTTTCTAAAGTACGATTTCCACATCTCTAAAATGGAGATTATGAAAAATGCCCGCCTCAGAAGTTTAAGAAATGAATTAAAAAAGAATGCAAAGCACTTAGTATAATGCCTGGAACATTTATCTAAATAAACACATATTTAAAAGAAAAATCATAAATGTATAAAATCAGCCAAAGTTTAGCATATACAATACTCATAAACCTAAAAGTCACACACTTTGCTCATTTCTCTGAAGACTGTAAGGAAAAAATAGCTAAAACTTGGAAAAGCATAGATAGGTTAGATCTGAAGTCAATCAGACTATCAACATCAAAGACTGGCCAGACAGCCACGGGGAAAACATGTGGAAATGGGCTAGAAAACGTCAGCATAAGCAGAAAGAAATCCAAATGTGTGTAACCTGTAAACTAGGCCTCCATTTTCTGGCCACAAGTATGATGACCATAAAAATACACAACAGTCACCAAAACCTTAATATTAATAAACACCACCTTTTTCATATTTTAATCAATGAGGTGCTATCATTATCAGTTAATGTTTTATATTATAACCAACATCTACATTTCAAGAAAAAAAAAGAAAGAAAAAGTTACTTAAATTTTTTTCTCAGATGCAAAACAAAGTATTCCAATCTCTAAGACTCTTGGTTGATACCCACATGTGTCATAAGCAGAAGACCATCCGTTCCACTGCTGTTTATGTCCTTGCTTAGCTTCTTTGAGGATACAGGGTGCCTGTGTGAGGCAGGCCAATCTTTGCTTGGGAGGCCGAGACTTGTGATCAAACTGCTATAGTTACCCCCACGTCAGTGCCTTGATTTTGCATGAACTTCCCAGTTATGTAGCTTCAGCAATATGGATTAGCCAGTAGGCCAATCAGGCACTGGCTGTAAAATTTAAGAGGGGAGGGGGATGCACTTTCTAAATCACCAGTCAAAGGTAAAGTAAATAAAATAAGAAGAGTACAGTGACATTTTCATATACTAATAAGCTTATCTGATTTAAAGGGCTACCTGGTTTAAAGGATTTAAATCTCATTCTGACATCATGCATTCTTTGTTAAGTTTAAACATATCCTTATTTTTTTTAATGAAACGCTGACATTCATTAAAATATATTTGGTAAAACTAAAGGCTGGAAATATTATGATGTTTAAAAGCAAAAACAAAGAATTGTAGATGACCAAAATTGCATTTAAAAATAATATTTGCCTGAAGAAAAATTATACCACTAGAATTTAGATTTGGAAACTTCAAAATCTATAACCCCAAACAAAATGGAAACCATACAGGACAGAAGCCTGGTTCTCCTATGCAGAGTTCCACTTTAAGACATAATCTTCTTACCTCTCTAACTGCTCTTTCAGATTCACCAACATATTTGTTCATTAATTCAGCCCCCTGAATGAAAAGAAAACAACTGTTCAGTGTCTTTATAAATCCAAACACATGTATGTCCTTTCAATAAAAGAGAAAATACACACATAAAAGAAAAAGAGGAAAAAAATAGACAAAAATCAGCTTTTAATTAAAACAGTTCCTCTAGCATGCTTATTTTTATTGGGTGTTATTTATGCCTCAAAAATTAAAGCCATTCTGTATTCCAAAAACTACACATCAACACAGTGACTGTAACTAAACATGATAGTTTAACATCTCATTCATCATCTGTCTACCCATCCATCCATAATTTTACCATATATCAGGAATGGTGCTAGGCATTGAAGATAGAACAGTCTGATACTAGATCAACAGCCCTCTCTGACAAGAAGCAAGACCTCAGGGCTAATTCTTTTTATGACTCCATGATAATCCCTGAAAATGGAATGGGAATCACGGAATCAATGACATTATCTTAGTCCCTGAGTACTTCCAAAATAAATGATACTTTCCAGCTCCCTCCTCTCATTTGACTTGGCCATGTAGACGCTGACTTTATGGATCTGCAGGGTCAAACAAGCTCTTCTCAGCCACTATCCCAGCCAAAGGAGATAACTCCTGCAGACAAAAATCTTAGAACCACCAACAAAGCTAACCCTCAGTCAGTGTATCACATTGTGAAAATGACAATGACCCTTGTTACCCTCCATAGTGTCTATTCACTCAGCCTCTGTCTGAATCTCCCTTCAGATATCTGCCACTCAGCACTTCATCCAGTTGATGGGAAATCTCTTTTCCCTTCTATATCCAGCTATTTTAGAATGGGTACCAAGAAAGAAAGGTGTGGACTTCTAGTAATAAAATCTACCAGTTTTTACTAACCGGCCATCAACAGAAGAATCCTCATAAAAGTGGCTGGACTCCCAGCAATAAAGCACCTATCACTGATTCAAAGATACACTTTTTTTTGGACATTCAACATTTCTGAATAGTAAGATTTTTCTTTCTCAAGTACCTAAAATATTATGTATAGTATGAAATGGTAGGCTTTCATTTTTACCACACACCTATCTACTTTCTCATGCTAGTTATCACATCACAAGAAGTCATGGGATTAAAAAACAAATAAATAAAATAATAATAATAATAATGCTGTCCTGGGAACCACAACTCTTCCCTTCAGATACTGGTATAAAGTTTATTTTACAAAACGCCAGATGTCTTTCTCAGCTATGGGCTTTCACTCACTGTTCTTCCCAGCATCTGGCTTCTATTGACACCCTTCCCCACACAATTCCAAACCCATTAGACATGTACGTGTGTGCTTCTTTCTCTGCACACGCATGCGTGTATGCACACACACGTACACACACACACACATTATTTTGAACAAGATTCATGTTCTATCCCAGGCAAATTATGGGTCCCAACAATTTACGGGATATAACTAGACACTAGCTTGAGTATTTCCGAAACAAAATACACCAATTAAATAAAAATCGGACTGACTGAAGCACACAGGCAAACCCTAGCAGAATGTCAACTAATGCTACAAATTGGTACAGGCAATAGTTAGCTTCAGATAAGACACCTTATTACAAAGATAGCTGTTATACTATATAGCATGGCAAGTGCTAGGATAGAGGGATGCTTAGGTGCCACTGAAACATAGAAAAGCAACTGCTTAGAGTCAAGGATGTTCCTAGAGAAAGTAACATTTCAGGTGAGTGTGCAGTTGATTTACCACCCTCAAAAATATGAAATACACCAAGACCCAGAAATAAATCAAAAAGGTCTCTGATGAGCTAAAACAGGTGTTGATATGCACTTTAATGGTAGAAGAGGTCTTAAGATTTTAACTTAGAGTTCACTGACTTTTTCAGTTATATACAAGACTAACAAACTTGAGTTTGAACTGATCTAAGAATTTATAACAGGTGGAGCTTAGGGGGCAGAGAGAATGCAGCAACAGTAAGGCTACTTAAAGTGGGAGGCAGGAGCATGTCAAAAACAAGTTTAAACTTTATCCTGTAAGCAATGGGAAGAGTCTTAGGGGAGTTAACTGATAATAGGTGTATTAGGGAAAGATGATTCTAGACACAATATAAAGGATGATTGGGAGGAACATATGAGACCAGAATGGCAGTTATGAAATTCTTAAAACAGCAAAGGTGAGAAATGATGAGGCACAGGCTTAAGGTAAAACAATGGAATGGAAATGAGAAAACAGCCACATAAACTATTTAAAAAGATAAAATCAACTTAATTTGTTGTGAGTAGCAAGATGTGAAAGAGAGAATAAGAGGGAAGGAATACTAATTCAAATTTGACATACTATTTCTGATGTTCACAATGAGTTAATTCATGAAGGAAAAAAGGATGCCCAATATATTCAGTGTAGCAACTCTCAGAAATATATATCTCATTAAAAATGGTCCATCCAAGATGATTAAAATTAAAAATTTTGTAATCATGAACATAAGTGCTAACGTTTACTGAATATTTCCTATGTGCCATGAACTGTTCTAAGCAATTTATATATATATTAATTCAGTTATGTAAAATGACAAAGAGATGCAGAGCTACTATGATGACTTTCCATCTGTGAGTAAATTAAAGACCCACACAAAATCAAAGGTAGGGAAGATCAGAAACAAATATCCAGCAGCTTAATTTCTTTGCTGACATATAGAGACATTGAATCATTCATTCAAGGAATATTTATTAAGTGTCTATAATGAGTTTATGGTTTAATAGATTACTAAAATAATCTTATTCTTAAAACATAACAATAATTATATTCTTAAAAAATAAAAATACAGTGAGAAAAAAATATCACAACTATATAGAGAATGCCACGAAGAGAAGCAAAAGTAAAACAAAGATTCCTTCCAGGTAAAGGAATCAAGGAATAATCCTGAACAGCAATGAGATCACAACTATGTCAGGTCATTTAGAATGGAAGGAGGGAGTTAATAAACTAGGATAGAAAACTAGAAGCTAACATAAAGGAAACGGTCAGATAGAACATGGAAAGAGAGTTTCTGGAAGCACATGGACAAAAAAGGTTTCAGGGCAACATGCTGGGAATAACTAGGTGTAGGGTGAGAAGGGCAACACCACAAGGGACAGAGAAAAGGCAGTGTAAAGTCTGGGAGCCATGGGGTGGTAGAGACGGGGAAAGCACAGAAGGACGAGGGGACATCAGTACAGGGGTTTGTGGTGGCAGCCACCTAGCATGAGATGTCAGAGATCAAGAGGGTTACGGAGACCTTCCCCACAGAGTGGGGCTCACCATGAGGTAACACTCAGAACTTAGTTTCTAAATTCTCCATCCAAAGGTATGCAAATTGCTTTAAGAATCTTATACATAAAATGGTACAGTATTATTTGAAGGTAAATTGTAAATTAAGTGTGTATACTATAAATCCTAGAGCAAGTATTTTTTTAAAAAGAAAAACCAAGAGGTTTAGCTATCAAGAAAATAGGGGAGATAAACTAGAATACCAAAATATACTCGACTAATCCAAAAGAAGGCAGGAAAAGGGGGAAAAAAAAGAACAGATGGGATAAATGAACAAAAATTACGGGCATAAAAAAGTCTTTCAAATTACAAACACGCCTGAGGAAAGGAAGATAATCTTTTAATATTTTTTATACTACCTCTACAATGGTGCTTCAAAAATACTGAAATTTTATAATATGGTAACAAGTAAATAGATTAGAACATATGGGGATCAGGGTAGAACAGTCAAGGATAAGAGTAAGAAAAGGATAGGAAGAATAACTCAGAGTTCAGGCTGACAAAATCCAGCTGCTCCAAAGATACTGCCATTCATCATGTTCAGCTGAGTTATCTGATAGCATCAATACAGAAATCCTTAAGTAATGAGAGGGGCAATTTTACCTTTCTGCCTGATTTTCTGAGTAATCTAAGTTGATGCATTAGTAAGTTTTATATAACATTAACAAGGTTAATTATGTTCCCCTCTCCCCCCAAAAGAAAACTCTCATCTATTTCTTATGTGTGTTTTCCTATTTTCTTTAAAAATAATCTTTTCAAAATTATTTCAGAGTAATAAATTATACATACTGTAAAAAAAAATTAATATTTGAGGCTAATTAGGGGGCAGATGCATGAAAAGCATAACTAACATTTAAAGGTACTCCTATATCTGACTGAAATTTACCAACAACCAAGGAATGCATAAATTATCTGTAAGCAAACAAAGTTATTAAGAAAACTTGCTTTGGACAGTGCTTTTGATGACTAAATATTATTTACAATTAATATGTCAACTGTTTGTACATCGATACTTAAACTGTCTCCAAGCAATCATATTTACACAACAGAATTGTTTTGAAGCTAACTTCCCAAAGATAACTACAGAGTGACCTCATCACCAATGATTTAATTATCTTAATTTCTTAAATAATACAATCCCAAATAGCTTTAACTTGAATAAAGACAAACAATGAAACATTAGTAATGCTGAGACACAACATTCTCACTTTTTAAAGGATAAAGAAATAGCAACAGCTTAATACCAAACCAATTTTACAAGTTTGGTTTTAGACACAGGTTAGACTATACAACAAAAACACAAAATTTATACTCACAACTATCAGTAAGATAAATAAACCTGGAGGCATTTTCCCAAGTATTGTGGGATTGAGGAAGATAAAATGTAACAGGCCAGAGAGTAAATATTTCAGGCACTCTGGGACTCATACATCCTGTGTCACATATTCTTCTTCTTTTAAACATCCCATTGGAAATGTAAAGTTCATTCTTAACCAGAGGGCTAAATTAAAATAAACTGTAAGCTGGATTTGGCCCCAAAACTGCAGTTTGCTGACTGCTGATCTAGATTAATCTCATACAATTTGAAATAGTTCATTTCTGCCAATGAGATCAAAAGTCACCAAAAATATCAATGACACAATTGCTGAGTGAAAAACCTGGACTTCAAAACATTGAGAGAGGGCTTCCCTGGTGGCGCAGTGGTTGAGAGTCCGCCTGCCGATGCAGGGGACACGGGTTCATGCCCCCGTCCTGGAAGATCCCACATGCCGCAGAGCGGCTGGGCCCGTGAGCCATGGCCGCTGAGCCTGCGCGTCCGGAGCCTGTGCTCAGCAACGGGAGAGGCCACAACAGTGAGAGGCCCGCGTACCGCAAAAAAACAAACAAAGAAACAAAAAAGAACATTGAAAGAATTGATCAAAATATTAATGAAAAAAATCAATGATCGTTAAAAATAAAAGTAATTTTAAAATAGCTAGTAATGTTTAAGTTGTTCATGCTCAATGACAAACTTCTGTTTCTAGGTATGTATACCCTAGAGAAACTCTTATACATACACACAAGGAGATATGTACAAGAATATTACTGAAGCATTCTTTACAGCAACAAAAAAATTAAACCTGGGATCTAAACATTAATTAAATCTAAAAATTCATTAACATAAAAATGGGTAAATAAATTGTAGTGTCCTTATAAAATATGAAGGGCTGGACTACAGAGACAGTTTGCCAGCAAGAAGACCAGCAAGAAAGTTATTATACAGCCAAAATCCACTGCCTTGTACACTTACAACCAAGAGTAGAGAGCTCCTAAAGTTTTGCCAAATTTTCAAAGGTCATGGAACAGTTGTAATTTTCCCCATTGGTTATTAAGATCATTTTGCATGGTTTCATCTTGCATGACCATTTTTAGAGCCCTGCACTACAGGGCAAAACAAGGTCTGCCCATTTATAATATATAATATAAATTATACTTTTACCCAAAAGGGACTATGAACAAAGAGTTAAGAAAGTAAACAACAAAACAATTCGGGCCCATTCAATAAAAGAAGCTTTAGATAATCAGGAGAATGGATTTTTGTTGGGGAGGGTTTGGGGGGGAGTGAGGAAGGGATAAGAAAATTTTATGCAGAATTTCATTCAGTTTAGGGTGACTACTTAGGCAAGTGTGACCTAATAAAAATCAGAAAGGAAACTGCTGGTGTCACTGTTACTTTATTATCATGCAAACTCTGTATTACTGTTACTGTTCTAGCAACTCTCCATAAAAGTCAATGGTGTACGGCTTCCCTGGTCGCGCAGTGGTTGGGAGTCCGCCTGCCGATGCAGGGGACACGAGTTCGTGCCCCGGTCCGGGAAGATCCCACATGCCGTGGAGCGGCTGGGCCTGTGAGCCATGGCCGCTGAGCCTGCGCATCCGGAGCCTGTGCTCCGCAACGGGAGAGGCCACAGCAGTGAGAGGGCCGCATACCGCAAAAAAAAAAAAAAAAAAAAAAAAAATTCAATGGTGTAACATAAAAATAGTAAGCCAGGGAAGACATTTCCTTAAGCAGGCAATATACTTAATACATATATACTGCCTTCTAACTATCTGGCTTAACTGAAGGAAAGCGGTTATAGAATCCGGAAAAATGATTACTGTTCTCCATAGAGCTGACTCTAAAAAAGATGACTTGAATATCGATGTTGGAAAGTACAAGGTTATGATCATTTCATGATCTAAGAACACAATACGCTGCTAAAGACAACAGAAAGATTAACATGTTTTAAAAATCTGACGTATAGGCAAACCGACAATATTGTGTTGAAAATGGGAAAATATGGCCTACAGCCTTAAACAATGAAGGGCCATTCCACTACTACGTAGAGGTGGGCTACGTATAGAAAAACCTGCGGATAACAAACAGTGCTTTTTCTCCAAAAACAAAACAAAATAAAAAAATATATCAAACAGATTTGAAAATCTAACCTAAGAAGTTAAAGCTGTGAAGAAAATCTGGGTTAGAATAATTCAAGTCAAGTATTACTAACAAGTCATAGCAGTAATGAAAAGTACTGTAAGGCCTCTAGAGAACATGTGATTTTGTACAGAACTGCGTGCTGAGGAATCCTACCTGGATGACTGGCTTAAAAATGCAACCCCAGTAGCTGAACTGATATGTTACATAAATCCAGAATTCCATATGAAGTCTAGGCAATATCATCCCCAAGAAAGGTTATTTTGAGTTTGAAGTTCAAATTGCCCAAAATCACTGTATTCTGGTACAAGTTGCAAAAGATTAAAATCACTTTCAAAGATATATACTACATCTTATTCTAACACTAACAGAACACTTACGGGATCATAAGCTGTGCTGCTATACTTTTTTGTTCTATTTGAGGTCAAATATAATCCAATTCTTAAAAACAGAGGAAAACAGCAACTAGCATCAGCTAATTTTATGAAATCTTGCTAAACGCTTGATATGTATTATCCCCTTACTGCTTACAACACTCCTCTGAGGTGAGTAGATTAGCCATCAACAGGCAAAAAAGATAAACAACAGATTAGAATATAAGCGTTATGTGAGCTATTCATAGAATGTTATTCGTGGAAGGCCTTTAGGAGAATCATTTACTCTAACCTGTCTCACTTAAAACCTGAGGAAAACAAAGCCCAAAGAAGTTAAGTGAAATGCCAGAAGTCCCAGAAAAGTTAAATGACAGAAATGATGACAAGAATACAGGATTTGAGTTCCCAGACTACTTTTTCTAAAAACTATGATGTCCTCTGTTTTCCAAGTTCCAAAAAAAAAAGGAAATGTCCACTTAAGATTGTACATGGTACCAGCAATTCAAATTCAAAGGTATTTGTGGGAAGAGATCAAGTGGCAAGGGCAAATTCTAACTGTCAATAAATGGCTGTTAGCATGGGTTAATTTGAAAATAAGGATTTTTATTGATAACCATTATAGACAAGAGACCATTAATATCTAATTATAAGGGTTAGGTACATATAGTATGGTCTATAAATCCCACGTTTGCTCTTAAGTTATTTAACTCTTTTAAAAAATAATAATGAATCCCTAGAATGGATAAGGTTGATGAAACCTGATAAGGTTATTTCTCTTCTAATTTTACTTACCAAAATAACTATGTTATGTTAGTCCTGCCACATTTTGCCTGCCTAGGTAAGTGCTTCATTGATAAGCGTGACCAAGGAAACCACCAAGAGTAAGTTAAGTACCATAAATTGGCTTGTTTTGGGGTAGTGTTATTTTTAATTTTTCCATGACCAAGATTTCAAGTGTTCAAGTTTATAAAACAACAAAAAATAACATAAAAACATGTAAAAATCTGTCCAACTGTTCTGTTAAATCTAGTGAAAACTAAACCTGACTTATTTTTTACTGTGTTTCAGTATTTTACACCATATCAGTCACAAATTTAAGTACAATATTTATACCTCATGCTCTTGCAATTTTGCCCCTTTAATCACTACTGGGTTTTTTCCAGTCTTCTCAAGGGCTTTTTAAATGTGTCTGACACCTGCCTGTTGTTTTTGGCTATTACAATTCAAATCAAGGTTGTATAAGTTCCCGAATGTCTAGGGAAGGCAAGTTAACCCAGGCGTTAACTATGGTTAAATGTTATGGAATAAGCTCATAAAAACCCAAAGTCTCATGAGATAGAACTATATATATGCAATGTGAGTAAAGGATCTTGAAAATTAATAAAAAGTACAGCATCAGCACACAGAGAAGGCCATTTTGGGAAAGCACTTCAAAGAGTTTGAAAACAGGCATTAAGTACTAGACAAGAAATGCCGTGGGCAAGTAAAAACCCCTAAAAAGTGAGAGGGTCTGGCAGAGAAGGAAATAGAATTCAAGCTGTTTTCTCAAAAAGTATAATACAAACCTTCCCCACAATTCATTTATTCAAGAAAAGAAAATGACACATTTCTTCAGAACTTACACTGTGGGCACCAAGCTGACTACAGTTAAGCTAGCTATAAAGTGCACTGTGCACACCCCCCCAGAAAAATCCCTTATATTAGTGACCACTCTCATGACTACTGTGCACAATCTTAAACATGAGGTCTCAACTTCCATGTTTTAATCTCTAGAAATAACCTTTCTCTTGAGCTACAAACTCGTATTCAACACCCTTTTGGACATTTCTGCCATATTGCTCTAAAGGCATTTCAAACTCCACGTATCTAAATCCCAATCTGGTACCTGCTCTCCCACCTCCAACCTACTTTTCCTCCTCACATGCTAACTCTTCCTAGAGTTGGGGTATTTCCATCTGCCAGTCATTAAAAGTAAAAATTTTAATCACCTTTGCCTTCTTTCTCATTTCTCACATACAATTAATCATCAAGATTCTAAATGCTATCCATTTCATTATAACACTTGCTTAGTCAAATGTCTTTCTTACTGAATCATGAGTTGGTAGATACCAAGGAGACCATCTAATGCACTTTGTTTACCATGTACAGTGCCAGACATACAGAAGGTGCTTAATATATATTTGAGTTATTGTTGCAATACTAAAACATTTACAAATATTTTTAGTGTTATAGACATGAAACTGTAATATTTATTTCAACCCCAATTAAATTTCATTCAAAAGAGATTTAAAAGAAGGAAAAAATAACTAATCTCTCTCAGCTGAAATCCACAAAGAAAAATCGAACTGACACAACAACAAAATGCTCTATTATTAAGTAAACTTCTTGGAAGTGTAAAAGCATTCTTTTCCTTCTAAATTTCTCTAGGTCTTCTTAGATTCCAAATACTAAAGGTTTTGTTATTATTTGTTATATATATTGTCATTTTTTACTTTTAGCCACGTGTTATAGAATACTTTCATGTCAAGACATTAATCTGATACAAGCCCAACTCAAAAAACAATCTATTAACATATACAGTTTTAATATATGATGTCTCAAATTTAACATGTCAGCTTATATGGTGCACAAAATTTAAGTAAATTAAATCTAACTTCTACATAACTTTGTGATACTGACCACGGCACAGTAACTATTCTATTTGTCCTAAGAAAAATACATAATTATTAGTTATTCCCTAATAGCCATTCAAACATTGATAAAACTAACTATATGTCTTTATTTAACATGGATGCTAATAACTGTCAACTTAAGAGTATGGGGCACATCAGACAACACTATTTGGAGACATCAAGATTTTTTTAAGTTGGGAAAAAAAAAAAAAAACCCTAATGGAAATTAAACAGAAACTCAAAAGGTTTCAGACTCCAGATGAGCCCAAATAGCAATAAACTTGTGGAAGGAGAATAAAGAGTTAGGGTCCACAAAAGGCATGAAACTGGACATAGTTCCTAGTGGGACTCTAAATTAGAAGCTGTACCCAGGTGAAAGAAAAAATAACTAAAACTCTAAAAGAAAGTATTCTTTATAATGTTGGGGCCTGGGGCCAGAACCAACACACCTTTATAGGCTTCAACTGAGAACTGCAGTAAAACAAGCAAGCTCAGGGAAGCCTCAAACCCACTTTCTCTAGCCAACTTCCTCTCAGGGCTCTTCTCAGTCACTTTCCACTATCTTGTGGAACATGAACAGAGGGATGATGAATAGGAAAGGTCTCCTCCAAAGCCCTCACCCAAGGAATCGACAATCTCCCTGTGATTCTGCTCCTTCCCTGCATTCCACTCATCATGTACAGCGCAGTACAGAACACTTGAGCTGGCCTTTTTTTTTTGGCCACACTGCGTGGCATGCAGAACTTCCCCAACCAGGGATGAACCTATGCCCCCTGCAGTGGAAGATGGAGTCTTAACTACTGGACTGCCAGGGACGTCCTGAGCTGGCCTTTTCAACTTCAGTTACATTCACTGAATCCAGACATAATATGTATGCCCTGATACTGACCTTAGAACTCTTATTTAATTAACAGACTTTTTTGTTTTGGTAAAGTTTAAGGTTTACAGAAGAACTGAGCATACAGTACCAAGAGTTCCCATATACTCATCCCTACCCCAACACACGCTCAGTTTCCCCTATTCTTACCATATATTAATATAGTGTGATACATTTGTCACAATGAACCAATATTGATACATTATTATTAACTGAAGTCCACAGTTTATTCAGGTCTTCTTAGTTTCTACCTAATGTCCTTTTAGGATCTCATCCAGGAAACCACAACAGTATATTTAGCTGTCCTCTCCTTGGGCTCCTCTTGGCTGTGACAGTTTCTGAGACTTTCCTTATTTTTGATGACCTTGACAGTTTCAGGAGTACTGGTTAGGTACTTTACAGAACGTCCTTCAATTTGGGTTTGCCTGATGTTTTTCTCACAGGTAGACATGGATTATGAGTGTTTGGGAGGAAGACCTTGGGAAGAAAGGACCATTCTCATCGCATCATGCACGGGTACATACTAACAACATGACCAATTGGTGTTAACCATGATAACCTGGCTGAGGTAGGTTTCTCCACTACCAAGTAACTCTGCCCCTCCCTCCTTTCCATAAGGAACCCTCTTGTAAGGAAGTCATAACTATATGCAGCCCACACTTAAGAGTTAAGTAGTTATGCCCTCTAAAACTTCTTCACTTACGTTTTTAAATATAATCCTCTCAAAAGGCCTATAGAGATGAAAAAACTAAGTCTTAGAGAACGCATTTAAGGTTACAGAGCTAAAAAGTGCTAGTGTTAGAAATCAAACCAAAGCTATCTGAATCCTAGCTTAATGCTCTTTTCAATGTAATACACTCAATCTCAAGGGCACAAATTATATACTAATAGGTAAATTTCAAGCTTCACATTATTCAACCACTAGTCTTTTTCCCTACACTTCCATTTAGTTCATCAGGTTTGTTTCTTTGGCAGAGTTTACCCTTTCTATTAACTCAATCAACTTCCACTCCAAAGCCATGCTATTTCCCTCAGTTTTCTTTGTCTGAGAGAAACAAAATTATTTTTTAAACTAGGTCCCAGAAACATCTTTCCACATCTCTGAACCTGCCCCATAGAAACTGCCTGAACTACCTTCTCAAGTAATTTGGTGTAATTAATGAAAAAAAGCACTGGGCACTAGTTTTATTTAAAAAAAAAAAAAAAAGGAAAATGGAAGGCTGTATAATACAGTGGGGTTTAGTGCTTAGACTCTGGAGTCAGAAAGTCCTGAGATCAAATTTCAGTTCCATTACCACCACTTTGACTTGGAAAAGTCACTTCACCTTCTTAAAACATCACTAGCCTTATTTGTAATCCTAGAAACTAATCTTAAAGCATTCAGTATGTAAAAGAGGTATCTATGCAGTTTTCCATGCAATATCTGCAAAATGAAAGCTCTATGATTTATAGATTAGCCTAATTTTTTTTTTAAAGTTTAAAGATGAACTTGGAACCTACAAAGTTCAAATTATCTTGTACTTTTGGTAACAGAATAGTAGGGAATCTAGTTAAACGAACAATAGTAATTACTTTGAATTGTGCACTGCTTTCAGTAAAATACAGGTTTTTCCTGAAAATGGGATGTATTTTGCACAATTCCTCTCTGGGACAAGTGTCAGAAAAAGTTTCCCCCAAAAGTTAAGGATATACTAAGTTTATTACATTCTTGTACTCACCAATACAGCTAATAAAGGACTTGCTGAAAATCCCTGTTAGAGGCCTAATCACTCTTCTTCCAGAATCAGTAACAGTTCTTCATAAAGTAAAGCAGCCCAGCCATTCAAGGGTAATTAATCTATTGTAGCACTCCAGACAAAAAGCAAGCGAGAAGCAGAGAGGAAATTTCAACTGGAAAATATTTTGACGTAATTGACCCAGATGACAAACTAAACTTAAGCGTATGTCAAGTGTTACAGTCTGCACAAAAACACACACAGATGCCAAAGGCTATTAAGAGCCCACACAAGCCAAGGTGAAGTCTTAACTCTGAGTAAAATATAAATCTTGTAATCACTGTTTAGAAAAGATGCCCAGGGGAAGATAAAGGGTTCTTTCATAAACTCAGAGAAAGAAATGTTTAAACTTTTAAAATTCTTTATCTTTGGAATTAAAGGTAATCACCATTGCAAAAAGTGTTAGGGAGTTTATTCTTTCAATACATGCAGAACACTTGTGTTTCTCAAAACCAGAGTCTACCTATTTTTTTCTGATCACTTTCAAAATGTGTGAGATTTGTTATTTCAAAAAGTTCAAATTTAATTATAACACTTAAATCCCACAGAAAACAATTATCTATGTTGGAAACAAAAGATAACTTTTTCTTTGTAGGAAAATAAAACTTGAAAGAATACAATATGAATTCCTAACTTCTTTGACTTGATATCCTCATACATATATGGTATGATATAGCTATTTTAACTCTTCTCATAAGCATTAATCAGACCAAGATGAAAGGACCAATGGAAATGCATAAAAAAGCAAATATTTTTTGTGTTCCCAACTTTTTCTTTTGTAATTTATAAACACATAGGAAAAGTTGAAAGAATAGTAAATGAACACCCATTGTTCACTTAATATATCCTCCATCCAGATTCAAAAATTGAATAATACTGTCAAAGTACACTAAATTGTATAATGAATAAAAGTCCACATTAAATAAAAATTAGTAGTAAGTAGGATATGTAATAATCCCTAAGCAAGTACAAACTCAATTTATTAAGAAAATTTCTTAATATCATTTATCTTTTGTGTGTGACATAAAAGAATTAAATAGTTAATGAAAGGTGCATATAAATTAACACATAGCTGATTATTTTACATGAAAAAAGAGTCTTCCTCATTTTCTCATCATGAAAAAAGACAAAAGTGAAACTGTAAAGTTATGAAAGGTTTCATATGCAAAAGCAGTTATAAATATATTTCTAAGTAATCCTAGGATAGGCCAGAAAGCAGTCCTGGTAAGCACCTGGAACTGTTATCTTGGATCACAAAGGAGTGAGATACTAATTTGTAAGGAAATATATGTGCTCTTTCTTCCTTGACATTCAAGTGTAAATAACTGTGAGCTAAATGCTCATTAAATAAGTTTTAGATTTCCAGTAGACAGGAAAAATTCAATTATGAATATACACACTGTGGAAGGCAGGCACAGAAAAATGGAGATGACAGAAAAAAAAGAGTAGGAAATGCCAGTAAAATGACCATTTCCACTACCACAAGACAAGAGGACAAGGACCAAAGAGAAATCAAGATGTCTCTGGAAATTTCAAAATCACTCATTACTCCAACATTTAAAACTGCAACCTTTAAAACTATGGTAATGATTCAGCGTAACTAATCATAGTGACAATGGTCCCCTCCCCAAATCCCTATCCAACGTCTTCTACAAGATAATAAAAAACAGGCAAACACTAGTGATTGTGAAGATACTGATTCTTAAAAAGCAAATAGCCTAAATACATCTAAATATCATTCCACAAAAAATTTAAGTATAGCTAATCCTTGAAAAATGCGGGGGTGAGGAGCTCTGACCCTCCATGCAGTCAAAGATCTAAGTATAACTTAGTGTAACTTATAGTCGGCCCTCCATTTACACAGTTTCCCCATATCCGCGGATTCAACCCACCTCGGATAATGTAATACTATAGTTTTACTATAGAAAAAAAATCCATGTATAAGTGGAACCACACAGTTCAAACCCACGTTGTTCAAGGGTCAACAGTAAAGTAAAAGACTGACACTCTGAAATAGGTTTTATACATTCAACCTGCCAATGATTTCAATGTTTTAAGATTAAAAAAACATACTTTATTACAAAAAAAATTCCCTGACAACATCAAAATAAATTATCATGTACCTTTTCTGAAATGACTTTGATAGTTAACATATTTAAATATGTATTTTTGCGATAAAGTCTACAGAAATGGATTTAAGGTTTTATATATACATATACATATATACTAAAATATATATATATATTTAGTAAATGGATATATTATCATGTTACACAGAAGTTAATAACAAAATTAATATCTAGTCCTATAGTAAATGCAAAACTACATATCAGGTAAGATAATCTATCCCAAGTAATAGGGCAGGGCAGTAAACAAATAAAATATGCATGTGTGTGTTTCAGAATATAAATAATGTATATATATCTTCTGACTGGGAAAGTGTTTTTAAAAAATTTATTTTCGGGGACTTCCCAGGTGGTCCAGTGGTTAAGAATCCGCCTTCCAATGCAGGGGACACAGGTTTGATCCCTAGTTGGGAAACTAAGATCCCACATGCCGCAGGGCTACTAAGCCCGTGCTCTCTACAGCCCATGTGCCGCAACTAGAGAGCCCGCATGCCACAACTACTGAGCCCATGCGCTCTGGAGCCCGTGTGCCACAACTAGAGAAGTCCACGTACTGCAACAAAGAGCCCGTGTGCTGCAACTGAGACCCGACGCAGCCAAATAAATAATGAATATTAAAAATAAAATGATTTGTACCATATAAGGTATTTGATTTCTTTTAAAATATTATGTTTGTAAATATTAAATTTATTAAATTCAATCAAATTTATAATGAAGTCTTGGTTAAACAAAAGTGATTAGTACAATTTAAAAGTGTAGAAACTAAAGAAAACTGGTTTCTATTACACATGTGTGTAAGAAATATTGAGAATCAAGAAACTAAACCATGATTTGCTGATTATAGGCACTAATTTATCTCCCATCTCCCTATATTATATTGCCATCAATCTCAAATAAAAATCAACTACTCCTTAAGATGGCCTTTTATGCTCTCCTAAGGGTACGAATCAGAGGATTGGATGGGGGTGCCTAGAAGACAGAGTAGCAGTTAAAAAATTTAACACCCTACCTTTACAGCTAGGAAATTCAGCCCACTCTCATTGGCCAAAGCCTTTGCAATCATTGTTTTAGAGCATCCAGGAGGCCCATACAAAAGAACTCCTTTAGGTGGCTGAATACCCATTTGGGTGAAAGACTCTGGATGTTTCAAGGGCCATTCCACAGCCTGTTTCAGCTTCAGTTTGATATTTCCCAGTCCTCCTATATCTGACCAGGATACCTGCAAAACAAACAAACAAATAATAAAAATTTAAAAAAATATATATGCAAGAAGGAAAACAGAACTATTTAAGAATCAATAATTTCCTAAAAATAATTTCAACAGCATCAAGAAGTAAATTAGGAGTTTATAAAATGTGAGCTGTGTATTATAGAAATACTAAAGAAAAACAAAATGTTTCTGTTTGCCAAGACTTGTATAAGTAACTGCTTCAACGATTGAACATTCTGATAAGTCTATATTCTATTCTATGTGGCTGTAAAAACTAACTTTCATCTGTTTGAAAATGGTTTGAATCAGTGATCCAAGGTCTCATCTATATATCTAAGTTCATGTATTTCTTTTTTAGCAAAATTACTTTTAAATATCTTCTGTAGGTCCTTATGGAACATGTAATCTTTTCTGCCTTTGGTATATTAATAAAGAATCCTCAAAATTTTGTTCCCCCCAAAAGGCCCCCCAAACAAGATAGCTCTTTAGATATTTACTTAATAAATATTCATTGAGAACTACGTACCATATAGTGTACACAGGAAATAGATAAGACATAAATCCAGACTTTAAAGAACTTAACAACTACCAGTAACATGCACATAAATAACTATAGTACAATGGAAAGCATACTAACCACAATAACAAAGAAACAGAAAAAGACTTTGGGACTTCCCAGGAAGAAAAGATTATTCCCAGCTGGAAGGCAAATCTGAAAGCCAACTCTTGAAGCATGGATGAGATCCAGAAATGTGAAAATAGGGACAATGTCAGATAGAGGCCAGTGAGAGGCCCAAAAAAAGGGGGTTCCCTTTTCTCCACACCCTCTCCAGCATTTTTTTTTTCTTTTGCAGTACGCAGGCCTCTCACTGTTGTGGCCTCTCCCGTTGCAGAGCACAGGCTCCGGATGCGCAGGCTCAGCGGCCATAGCTCACGGGTCCAGCCGCTACGCGGCATGTGGGATCTTCCAGGACCAGGGGTGAACCTGTGTCCCCTGCATCGGCAGGCGGACTCTCAACCACTGCGCCACCAGGGAAGCCCTGTTTGTAGATTTTTTGATGATGGCCATTCTGACTGGTGTGAGGTGATATCTCATTGTAGTTTTGATTTGCATTTCTCTAATGATTAGTGATGTTGAGCATCCTTTCATGTGTTTGTTGGCAACCTGTATATCTTCTTTGGAAAAATGTCTATTTAGGTCTTCTGCCCATTTTTGGATACCTAGGAATAAACCTACCTAAGGAGACAAAAGACCTGTATGCAGAAAACTATAAGACACTGATGAAAGAAATTAAAGATAATACAAACAGATGGAGAGATATATCAAGTTCTTGTATTGGAAGAATCAACATTGTGAAAATGACTCTACTACCCAAAGCAATCTACAGATTGAATGCAATCCCTATCAAACTACCAATGGCATTTTTCACAGAACTAGAACAAAAAATTTCACAATTTGTATGGAAACACAAAAGACCCCGAATAGCCAAAGCAATCTTGAGAAAGAAAAACAGAGCTGGAAGAATCAGGCACCCAGACTTGAGACTATACTACAAAGCTACAGTAATCAAGATAGTATGGTACTGGCACAAATACAGAAATATAGATCAATAGAACAGGACAGAAAGCCCAGAGATAAACCCATGCACATATGGTCACCTTATTTTTGATAAAGGAGGCAAGAATATACAATGGAGAAAAGACAGCCTCTTCAATAAGTGGTGCTGGGAAAACTGGACAGCTACATGTAAAAGAATGAAATTAGAACACTCCCTAACACCATACACAAAAATAAAATCAAAATGGATTAAAGACCTAAATGTAAGGCCAGACACTATCAATTTTTAAATTTTCTGTTGAACCTTTAAAGTAGGCTGCAGGTATGACACTTCTAAATACTTTAGCATATCTCTCATGAAAATAAACATTCTGGGAAGAAATTTTTAAGGAAGGTAGTCAACAACTATTAAAAATTAATAGATCAGAAAGTAGAAAGAATTAAAAAGAAATGGTCAGTAGATCTGGCAATGAGGTTACTGGATAGTGGTTTAATTCAATCAGTAGAGTTTATTTTTATGCCTTTTAAGAGTGGCATATATACATACACACAATACACACATACATGCATACACATACATACAGGCATACGCATGCATACATACATACATAGAGGGACAGTGTGTGTGTGTATATATATATATATATATATAAAATGGATAAAAGCTGTATTTATAACTACCATAGATACACAAGTCAGGGAAGCAACTTATAAGAACTAAAATTACACTATGTTATTGTTATGATGCTGCATGATACCCATTCAGTTGTTACTATGCAACTATTATACAATGAGAACAGCATGCTCTGTTGGAGAACATGCTCCATGAGAAACAGCTATTCCATACCTTGGAGCATATTTGAGTTATACCTTGAGTACTATAGCAGAATATTTAGTTAAGCTAATTTAATAAGCACACATATAGATAAAATTTTCAAGATTAGTACAGAACTATATCCTTCCTAATTAATAGCATTTAAAACAAAATACAATGATATGCCTATAAATGGCTAGGAGGATGTTTTCCTCAGATATATATAAAACTAAATAAACCTGGCAATATGATAAAATTTGGTATTTAATACATTTGAGTGTGTTTGGTTTTTAATCAGTCTTTTAAAAAATCTTTAAAAAGAGTCATTTAAAAGAACCTAATATAAGATATTAAACTCACATGGAACACACATGGAAATCACCAAAATAAAAGGAAGTCCATATCATAAAAAATGATCTCTTTAGTTAGGGATCAGGGAATAGTAGCAAACAGTGTCAGCTGGACCAGGAGCTGAAGAAGGTGTGTTCCTCAAGAGAAATTAAGATGCTCTTACCAGAAAACTGAATGTTCACTGGACATGGAACAGGCCAAAACACCAATGCCACTGCATGGACTAGTAGTCTATACTGAGGAGTTGGTCCATTGCCCTGAAGGCTGTAAGAACCAGCAGAAAAGTGAAACAATCCTATCCCCTTCCTATCTCCTGACCTTCGGGGCTCTTGCTTCACCAACTGTCTCTCTCTATTCCTGCTTTAATTATATTCTTCACTATATTTTTTCCTCAGCCTACAAATATTTCCTTTTTCTCCCCATCCTTCAAAACAACCTTACTTTGATATTATTTCTACCTAATATTATACCTCCTCCTTTCTCATCATTAAACTTTTTGAAAGATAGTTAGTACCCCTCTACTTCTATTGCACTTATATTTTCCACTTTATATTTCAGTTAAGTATTTATCCCCCCAAGCAGTGATAGGAAAGGAGAGTAAAAGATAAAGATAAAAAGTTTAAGACTGGCAGGAAAGCAGGGAGCTAAGGGCATTATGTCAGAACATCTCTAGACTCTCAGGAAAATTTGAGGCAAAGTCATCTGCAGAAACATCAATCAATCTATTAAATACTGACTAAATGCCTATTTCATACTATGCTGGTTCCTGGGAACAAAATAGTTCTTGTCCATACTGAGTTTTTGACCTGATGGAATATTTCCTTAAAAAGGCATACTTTCATAATTATGCAATTACTATAAAGCCTGGTATATGCTAAAAGGGTAGTCACAGAGTTTAAATGGACGGTCTGGAAAAGCTTTTCAGAAGTGACATATGAGGTGGCATCTAATAAACACAGAAATTAGTCAGCTGAAAGTAACAGCAAATGCCGTGGAAAAGACAAAGGTAAAAAAAAAAGCATTATACATTAGGAGAACTAAATAAAAGTAATTAAGGAACAGGGGTGCGGAGGGCAAAGCGGAGAGATTCCCGCATAGAGGATCGGTGCCGACCAGCACTCACCAGCCCGAGAGGCTTGTCTGCTCACCCACCGGGGCGGGTGGGGCTGGGAGCTGAGGCTCGGGCTTCGGTGGGAGCGCAGGGAGAGGACTGGGATTGGCGGCTCAAACACAGCCTGAAGGGGTTAGTGCACCACGGCTAGCCGGGAGGGAGTCCGGGGAAAAGTCTGGACCTGAGGAAGAGGCAAGAGACTTTTTCTTCCCTCTTTGTTTCCTGGTGCGCGAGGAGAGGGGTTTAAGAGCGCTGCTTAAAGGAGCTCCAGAGACGGGCGCGAGCCGCGGCTAAAAGCGCGGACCCCAGAGACGGGCGGGAGACGCTAAGGCTGCTGCTGCCGCCACCAAGGGGCCGTGTGCGAGCACAGGTCACTATCCACACCCCTCTTCCGCGGAGCCTGTGCAGCCCGCCACTGCCAGGTTCCCGGGATCCAGGGACAACTTCCCACTGAGAACACACGGCACGCCTCAGGCTGGTGCAACGTCACGCTAGCCTCTGCCGCCGCAGGCCCGCCCCGCAGGCAGTGCCCCTCCCTCCCCCCCCAACCCCCCGCCCCCGGCCTGAGTGAGCCAGAGACCCCCGAATCAGCGGCTCCTTTAACCCCGTCCTGTCTGAGCAAAAACAGACGCCCTCCAGCGACCTACACGCAGAAGCAGGGCCAAATCCAAAGCTGAGCCCCTGTGAGCCGTGAGAACAAAGAAGAGAAAGGGAAATGTCTCCCAGCAGCCTCAGAAGCAGTGGATTAAAGCTCCGAAATCAACTTGATGTACCCTGCATCTGTGGAATACATGAATAGACAACGAATCATCCCAAATTGAAGAGGTGGACTTTCAGAGCAAGATCTATGATTTTTTCCCCTTTTCTTCTTTTTGTGAATGTGTATGTGTAGGCTTCTGTGTGAGATCTTGTCTGTATAGCTTTGCTTCCACCATTTATCCTAGGGTTCTATCCGTCCTTTTTTTTTTTTTAATTTTTTTCCTAATAATTAATTTTAATAACTCTATCATACATTACTTTCTTTCTTTCTTTCCTTCCTTCCTTCCCTCCTTTAGACAAGGAATCA
This sequence comes from Aethalodelphis obliquidens, assembly GCF_003676395.1. Classification (NCBI taxonomy): domain Eukaryota; kingdom Metazoa; phylum Chordata; class Mammalia; order Artiodactyla; family Delphinidae; genus Aethalodelphis; species Aethalodelphis obliquidens. Next base: position 57,560,916 of record NW_020837950.1, on the reverse strand, counting down.
TCCCAAATTGAGGAGGTGGACTTTGAGAGCAAGATTTATGACTTTTTCCCCTTTACCTCTTTTTGTGAGGGTGTATGTGTATGCTTCTGTGTACGATTTTGTCTGTATAGCCTTGCTTCCACCATTTGTCCTAAGGCTCTATCTGTCCCTTTTTTTTTCCTAAATAATTATTTTTAATTCAATAACTTTATTATACTTTATTTTATTTTACTGTATCTTCTTTCCTTTTCTTTTCCTTCCTTCCCTCCTTCCTTCTTTCCTCCCTCCCTCCTTTCTTTCCTTCTTGCCTTCTATCCTTTTCTTCTTCCTTCCTTTCTTCCTTCCTTCCCTCCTTTCTTTCTTTCTTTCTTTCTTTCTTCCTACTTCTACTAATTCTCTCTACTTTCTCTCCCTTTTATTCTGAGCCGTGTGGATGAAAGGCTCTTGCTGCTCCAGCCAGGCATCAGGGCTCTGCCTCTGAAATGGTAGATCCAACTTCAGGACACTGGTCAACAAGAGACCTCCCAGCTCCATATAATATCAAACGGCGAAAATCTCCCAGAGACCTCCATCTTCACACCAGCACCCAGCTTCACTCAACGACCAGCAAGCTACAGTGCTGGACAACCTATGCCAAACAGCTAGCAAAACAGGAACACAACCCCACCCATTAGGAGAGAGACTGCCTAAAATCATAATAAGTCCACAGACACCCCAAAACACACCACCAGACGTGGACCTGCCCACTAGAGAGACAAGATCTAGCCTCATCCACCACAACACAGGCACTAGCCCCCTCCACCAGGAAGCCTACACAACCCACTGAACCAACTTTAGCCACTGGGGACAGACACCAAAAACAACGGGAACTACGAACCTGCAGCCTGTAAAAAGGAGACCCCAAACACAGTAAGATAAGCAAAATGAGAAGACAGAAAAACACACAGCAGATGAAGGAGCAAGATAAAAATGCACCAGACCTAACAAATGAAGAGGTAATAGGCAGTCTACCTGAAAAAGAATTCAGAATAATGATAGTAAAGATGATCCAAAATCTTGGAAAGAGAATGGACAAAATGCAAGAAACAGTTAACAAGAACCTAGAAGAAATAAAGATAAAACAAGCAATGACGAACAACACAATAAATGAAATTAAAAGTACTCTAGATGGGATCAATAGCAGAAAAACTGAGGCAGAAGAACGGATAAGTGACCTGGAAGATACAATAGTGGAAATAACTACTGCAGAGCAGAATAAAGAAAAAAGAATGAAAAGAACTGAAGACAGTCTCAGAGACCTTTGGGACAACATTAAACGCACCAACATTCGAATTATAGGGGTTCCAGAAGAAGGAGAGAAAAAGAAAGGGACTGAGAAAATATTTGAAGAGATTATAGTTGAAAACTTCCCTAATATGGGAAAGGAAATAGTTAATCAAGTCCAGGAAGCACAGAGAGTCCTATACAGGATAAATCCAAGGAGAAATACGCCAAGACACATATTAATCAAACTGTCAAAAATTAAATACAAAGAAGACATATTAAAAGCAGCAAGGGAAAAACAACAAATAACACACAAGGGAATCCCCATAAGGTTAATGGCTGATCTCTCAGCAGAAACTCTGCAAGCCAGAAGGGACTGGCAGGACATACTGAAAGTGATGAAGGAGAAAAACCTGCAACCAAGATTACTCTACCCAGCAAGGGTCTCATTCAGATTTGATGGAGAAATTAAAACCTTTACAGACAAGCAAAAGCTGAGAGAGTTCAGCACCACCAAACAGGCTTTACAACAAATGCTAAAGGAACTTCTCTAGACAAGAAACACAACAGAAGGAAAAGACCTATAATAACGAACCCAAAACAATTTAGAAAATGGGAACAGGAACATACATATCGATAATTACCTTAAATGTAAATGGACTAAATGCTCCCACCAAAAGACACAGATTGGCTGAATGGATACAAAAACAAGACCCATATATATGCTGTCTATAAGAGACCCACTTCAGACCTAGAGACACATACAGACTGAAAGTAAGGGGATGGAAAAAGATATTCCATGCAAATGGAAACCAAAAGAAAGCTGGAGTAGCAATTCTCATATCACACAAAATAGACTTTAAAATAAAGACTATTAGAAGAGACAAAGAAGGACACTACATAATGATCAAGGGATCGATCCAAGAAGAAGATATAACAATTGTAAATATTTATGCACCCAACATAGGAGCACCTCAATACATAAGGCAAAAACTAACAGCCATACAAGGGGAAATCGACGGTAACACATTCATAGTAGGGGACTTCAACACCCCACTTTCACCAATGGACAGATCATCCAAAATGAAAATAAATAAGGAAACACAAGCTTTAAATGATACATTAAACAAGATGGACTTAATTGATATTTATAGGACACTCCATCCAAAAACAACAGAATACACATTTTTCTCAAGTGCTCATGGAACATTCTCCAGGATAGATCATATCTTGGGTCACAAATCAAGCCTTGGCAAATTTAAGAAAATTGAAATTGTATCAAGTATCTTTTCTGACCACAACACCATGAGACTAGATATCAATTACAGGAAAAGATCTGTAAAAAATACAAAACATGGAGGCTAAACAATACACTACTTAATAAAGAAGTGATCACTGAAGAAATCAAAGAGGAAACAAAAAACTACCTAGAAACAAATGACAATGGAGACACAACGACCCAAAACCTATGGGACGTAGCAAAAGCAGTTCTAAGAGGGAAGTTTATACCAATACAAGCCCACCTTAAGAAGCAGGAAACATCTCGAATAAACAACCTAACCTTGCAACTCAAGCAATTACAGAAAGAAGAACAAAAAAACCCCAAAGTTAGCAGAAGGAAAGAAATCATAAAAATCAGATCAGAAATAAATGAAAAAGAAATGAAGGAAACAATAGCAAAGATCAATAAAACTAAAACATGGTTCTTTAAGAAGACAAACAAAATTGATAAACCATTAGCCAGACTCATCAAGAAAAAAAGGGAGAAGACTCAAATCAATAGAATTAGAAATGAAAAACTAGAAGTAATAACTGACACTGCAGAAATACAAAAGATCATGAGAGATTACTACAAGCAACTCTATGCCAATAAAATGGACAATCTGGAAGAAATGGACAAATTCTTAGACATGCATAAACTGCCAAGACTGAATCAGGAAGAAATAGAAAATATGAACAGACCACTCACAAACATTGAAATTGAAACTGTGATTAAAAATCTTCTAACAAACAAAAGCCCAGGACCAGATGGCTTCACAGGCGAATTCTATCAAACATTTAGAGAAGAGCTAACAGCTATCCTTCTCAAACTCTTCCAAAATATAGCAGAGGGAGGAACACTCCCAAATTCCTTCTACGAGGCCACCATCACCTTGATACCAACACCAGACAAGGATGTCACAAAGAAAGAAAACTACAGGCCAATATCACTGATGAACATAGATGCAAAAATCCTCAACAAAATACTAGCAAACAGAATCCAACAGCACATTAAAAGGATCATACACCATAATCAAGTGGGGTTTATTCCAGGAATGCAAGGATTCTTCAATATACGCAAATCTATCAATGTGATACACCATATTAACAAATTGAAGGAGAAAAACCATATGATCATCTCAATAGATGCAGAGAAAGCTTTTGACAAAATTCAACACCTATTCATGATAAAAACCCTGCAGAAAGTAGACACAGAGGGAACTTTCCTCAACATAATAAAGGCCATATATGACAAGCCCACAGCCAACATCATCCTCAATGGTGAAAAACAGAAAGCATTTCCACTAAGATCAGGAACAAGACAAGGTTGCCCACTCTCACCACTATTATTCAACATAGTTTTGGAAGTTTTAGCCACAGCAATCAGAGAAGAAAAGGAAATAAAAGGAATCCAAATCGGAAAAGAAGTAAAGCTGTCACTGTTTGCAGATGACATGATACTATACATAGAGAATCCTAAAGATGCTACCAGAAAACTACTAGAGCTAATCAATGAATTTGGTAAAGTAGCAGGATACAAAATTAATGCACAGAAATCTCTGGCATTCCTATATACTAGTGATGAAAAATCTGAAAGTGAAATCAAGAAAACACTCCCATTTACCATTGCAACAAAAAGAATAAAATACCTAGGAATAAACCTACCTAAGGAGACAAAAGACCTGTATGCAGAAAATTATAAGACACTGATGAAAGAAATTAAAGATGATACAAATAGATGGAGAGATATACCATGTTCTTGGATTAGAAGAATCAACATTGTGAAAATGACTCTACTACCTAAAGCAATCTATAGATTCAACGCAATCCCTATCAAACTACCACTGGCATTTTTCACAGAACTAGAACAAAAAATTTCACAATTTGTATGGAAACACAAAAGACCCCGAATAGCCAAAGCAATCTTGAGAAAGAAAAACGGAGCTGGAGGAATCAGGTTCCCTGACTTCAGACTATACTACAAAGCTACAGTAATCAAGACAGTATGGTACTGGCACAAAATCAGAAAGATAGATCAATGGAACAGGACAGAAAGCCTAGAGATAAACCCATGCACATATGGACACCTTATCTGTGATAAAGGTGGCAGGAATGTACAGTGGAGAAATGACAACCTCTTCAATAAGTGGTGCTGGGAAAACTGGACAGGTACATGTAAAAGTATGAGATTAGATCACTCCCTAACACCATAAACAAAAATGAGCTCAAAAGGGATTAAAGACCTAAATGTAAGGCCAGAAACTATCAAACTCTTAGAGGAAAACATAGGCAGAACACTCTATGACATAAATTACAGCAAGATCCTTTCTGACCCACCTCCTAGAGTAATGGAAATAAAAACAAAAAAAAAACAAATGGGACCTAATGAAACTTCAAAGCTTTTGCACAGCAACGGAAACCATAAACAAGACCAAAAGACAACCCTCAGAATGGGAGAAAATATTTGCAAATGAAGAAACTGACAAAGGATTAATTTCCAAAATTTACAAGCAGCTCATGCAGCTCAATAACAAAAAAACAAACAACCCAATCCAAAAATGGGCAGAAGACCTAAATAGACATTTCTCCAAAGAAGATATACAGACTGCCAACAAACACACATGAAAGAATGCTCAACATCATTAATCATTACAGAAATGCAAATCAAAACTACAATGAGATATCATCTCACACCAGTCAGAATGGCCATCATCAAAAAATCTAGAAACAATAAATGCTGGAGAGGGTGTGGAGAAAAGGGAACACTCTTGCACTGCTGGTGGGAATGTGAATTGGTTCAGCCACTATGGAGAACAGTATGGAGGTTCCTTAGAAAACTAAAAATAGAACTACCATATGACCCAGCAATCCCACTACTGGGCATATACCCTGAGAAAACCATAATTCAAAAAGAGTCATATACCAAAATGTTCATTGCAGCTCTATTTACAATAGCCCGGAGATGGAAACAACCTAAGTGCCCATCGTCGGATGAATGGATAAAGAAGATGTGGCACATATATACAATGGAATATTACTCAGCCATAAAAAGAAACGAAATTGAGCTATTTGTAATGAGGTGGATAGACCTAGAGTCTGTCATACAGAGTGAAGTAAGTCAGAAAGAGAAAGACAAATACCGTATGCTAACACATATATATGGAATTTAAGAAAAAAAATGTCATGAAGAACCTAGGGGTAAGACAGGAATAAAGACACAGACCTACTGGAGAATGGACTTGAGGATATGGGGAGGGGGAAGGGAGAGCTGTGACAGGGCGAGAGGGAGGCATGGACATATATACACTAACAAACGTAAGGTAGATAGCTAGTGGGAAGCAGCCGCATGGCACAGGGATATCGGCTCGGTGCTTTGTGACCGCCTAGAGGGGTGGGAGGGAGGGAGACGCAAGAGGGAAGAGATGTGGGAACGTGTGTATAGGTATAACTGATTCACTTTGTTATAAAGCAGAAACTAACACACCATTGTAAAGCAATTATACCCCAATAAAGATGTTAAAAAAAAAAAGTAATTCAGTATGGCTAGAATTTAGAGAGCCGGAAGAGGAGTAGAAACAAAAGAGGTTAGCCAGCATATGGAGCTATCAGACCTTGAAGACTCATAAAACATCAAGAAAGTTAGACTTTATCCTGAGAGCAATGGAGAGCAATTTAATTAGGGAAATGACAGGATCAGACTGCTGGAAGACCACTGTGGTTATAAAGTAGAGTGGGGATTAGAATTGGGAGGGTGAGGAGGAGAGGCTTCTACAGTCATTCCTATAAGAGACTGTGGTTATCTGCACTACTGTAGTAGCAGTAGAGCTATGGAGTAAACAAAAAAGGATAAAAACTATATTAAACAAGGCTAATCAATGAGTCTTGATAATTAATGAGATTTGGAGAGGAGACGGTAAAAAAAGAAAATGAAATCAAGGGTTAACAGTCAGGACTCAGACTTGGGCAATTGTGTAAATGAAAGTTACATTAAAAGAGAAAAAAAACATATTTGAAAATTAAGGAATTAGTTTCCAATTACTGTACCGTGGTTGGAATTTACAAGGGAAAGAAATTCAATAAACTTTGGGAAATGTGTTCTATGTGCTCAACTTGTCTTAGAGACTGTAAGCGCACAAAGGTAAGTGAAATAATATCTCCAAATATTTTTAATCTAGAAAGAGGAATAAGAAAAGTATTTTTAGAAACACAGTCTTTGTCTAAAGACATAAAATATCTGTCTTCACACAAATTAATACAGAAACTACTGAAAAAAATATAAAATAGGTTAAGATGTTCTTAAATATGTGAGATAGTGAGGACAGAGATTTGGAAAATGTTGCATACATGAAAGACTTACGTCAAGCTGTTAGAATATGAAAGTAATAATAGCAATTCCCACCTCATATGTCTATGAGGATAGCCATTATATAAGTACAGCCTATAAGAAATAACAAAGGACAATATAAGAATTACCTATTTCCCCAACACCTAAAAGTAACGATTTTTAGTATTTTGGTGTAGTACCTTCTAGTCTTTCAAATGCCTGTGCATGAGTTTTCATTGAGATCATAATATATACACAATTCTATATTCTGCGTTTTAAAAACTTCATACATTTTTTTTGTATGAAATTACTAGTTACTGTATCACTTTGGGCAATTTGCTTCATCTCTCTAAACTTCTTTCTCATCTGTAATAGGGGACAATAAAACCTAAGCTCTTAGGATTATTGTGAGAATCAAACAGTACAGTAAATATTCCATTAACTGCACTTTGCCTGGCACATGTTAACTAATAAATACTAGGTAGGTATTATTATTATTATTTTATTTAAATGTCTGAAAGATGATTACAATGAATAGTCATATTTTAAAGGACTAGTGACAAAAGATAAAGGACAATCAAGCCATTACATTTGTAGTTTCATGAACAATATTTAATTACCATAACTTTTCTATTCTTTTTCTTTTTGTCTGATTCCTACATTTCTTAAAATAAGGGCAAACAAGTTTTGCATTTTAATTTAGCACCTGAATGCCAAATAAGTGATGGGTCTTTGTATAGCTAAGATACCTAATAAAAATAAATATAAATTGGCTTTAAAATAGTATTGCATAGGAGAGTCTTAAAGCACAGAAAGTCATGGGAAAATTAGTCAGTAAGAGAATAAGCGCCAGCATGAAATCATAAAATCCTAGAAGTAGAACAGGAATTCACAAACTAGCTGGTTCACTATCCTACCTTCAGTCAGTATTTCATCTTTCAAGTCCTCTCATCTTTCAACAAATACTATTTTATGCTCTTTAAAATTATTTTTAATTCTATAACTCTCTTAAATAAGTTCCACTATATTGTAACTGCCAGAAAATTATTCCTACAATCTAACCTAAATCACTGCTGATAATATTATACTTGGGTCCTTGCCTTCTTATTTTGTCCTGATGAAAACAGTGAACAGCTGCTCACATATGGCTTTATAACTTTTTGAATTAATAATGAAGTTAGAAGTGACAGAACAGCTGTCAAACAAGCACAGACAGCGCAGTGATATAAATTTCCCAAGGGAAATGTCCCCCACAAATATCCCACAGTACTTTCTGAGCAAGCATCCAACCATACATAAATCAAAAAAAAAAAAAAAAAACCCAAAAAACAAAAACTCAATTCAACCTGCACACCCACAGAAGTAAGAGACCTGATGATTAGGTTAAAACAAAACAGAAAAACTTCTATGGAAAAATTCCAAGAGGACAAAATAAAAATGAATGAACTAGGAGAATTACTATGACAGAGGAATTCAGTAGCTCCAGAGGGACTCACAGTGTCCTTATACATCTATGAGTCAAGATCCTCTTATTTTCTAGGTGCCAAGTTTTACACTGCCAGGCACAAAAATTCTTTTGTTTTTGTTTTTTTTTGCGGTACGCGGGCCTCTCACTGTTGTGGCCTCTCCCGTTGCGGCGGAGCACAGGCTCCAGATGCGCAGGCTCAGCAGCCATGGCTCACGGGCCCAGCTGCTCCGCGGCATGCGGGATCCTCCCGGACCAGGGCACGAACCCGCGTCCCCTGCATCGGCAGGCGGACTCTCAACCACTGCGCCACCAGAGAAGCCCCAAACATTCTTTTGAAAGTGTTATTTTTATAGAAAACATGGCAACAAAGAGTGCCTTTCACTTTGTTCTTTCACACTAACAAGTCCCAACATAAGGATAAGAAGCCAGGCACTAGCACGTGGGTTGGCAGTTCTCTGCTGGGCCATACACCAGCTTCTTAACAATTCAAATATTTAAAGTAGATTTATTTTGATAAGAAATCATAAGGATACCAAATTACTAGGGATACTACATAATGCAGAAAGAAATAAGTTGAGAAAACCCACTTCTAAGATCCAAAAGAAAAAAACACATTTCCAGATGCTTCTTTAATGGAGACAAAGCAAAATTAGGATGCAGTTAAGTGTTCAAAATATGTTCTGAGATCTAAGTAAAAATATGTGAAAGCCATTAGCTTTATAAGGTGAAAGACAAAATATTTTTCCCCATGCTTAAAAAAAACATTCTATCGAGGTTTCTTAAAAAAACAAGTCAGAATTCCAGTTCCACTATGGTACCATAAACCATCTACAGCCTCTACCCCCCCAAACCCCCAAATTCATTAAAAATACAAACTTCACACAAAATACAAAACCCACTACAGGAAGACTCTGAAAAGTAGGAGCATGAGGCAGGTAATACGGAGAAGGGCCCTGCACAGTGTGGTGGAAGGGGCTGAGCAAGTAGTGTTTTTTCCTTCTCTTTTCTTTCTTGACTCAGCTTTTCCCCTCCTGTTTCACTTCCATTTTGCATAAGATTGCTAGGTTGAAATATCTAATATTTTCACAGGAAAGAGCACAGAATGCTTAAAAAAAAAGTAGATGAGAAAGAATATAAGAAACTACAACAAAACTTTGTCACTAATTGCAAACTGCCACTAATCCGAGTGATTTTGCTCTTCTTTAGTAAATCACATTTCAGAATCTCACTGAAACATATTATAAAGGCTATGGGAGCCAGATGCTCCTATAATTCCTAATTAATAAAGGGAAACATTAAGGTGAAGAAGAAAGGAACTATTCAAGTAAAAACAAAATAGATATTCCAAAAAACATGGAAATAATGATCAACTTAAAGGCAAATATTTTAACCAAATTTCAAACTATAGATTTCATAATCAGTTTAGTGCTTATATTAAAACCTGAGTTCAATTTCAAAAAATAGCATTTACATTACAATCCCACTTTAATAGGTTTACTATGAGCTGTGCTCAGAGAGCAGGCTATATATGAAGTCAAATCTTATAAATAAAATAGTAATTATCTAAATAAGCCCCCCTTAGATCAAAAACCTTCCTGCCTTAATTCAACTTAATAATGGTTAATCATTTCCAAAATGAGTTTTTAAAAAAACTACTTACTTTTGTTTAATAAACAGGGAAAAGTCTCACAAAAAATGGAAACTTTAAACAAGGAAAAAAAAAAAATAGCAGCAATAATATTAAAAAACTAAAACACCATGAAAATGACATAAAGTCTTACCTAGAAAATTCTTCATATCTCATTAAAATATTTTATATTTTCCTAATTTACCAAATTCCTTGAATAATTTAACTGCATTCAGCAAAAAATGCTTTGAATATTTAAGGAAAGTTAGTAACATCTGCCATTCTTATTTGGCATAGCAGAACTAGGAAAAGATAAAGGAGTATGGATAAAAGAAGTGAAAAATACAGGAACAGAAGAAAGAGATCAGGGCTTCTACTGATTGGGCCCCAAGCCCAGGAACTAAAGAAGCACATGGTCACAAGTTTCTCAAGCGAATTTTAAATCAACCACATGTAAATAATGTATGACCAAATGCCCCCAAATTAAAAGAAATCATATAAAAGGCCCAGAAAAAAATGTTTCAAATAGTAAAAGTTTTTAAATGAGTTTTGTTCGGATTATTTGTCTTTGGGAATTTGTGATATAAGTGAATAATAATCAAACAGAAAAGCTCTTTTGCTATATATGTAGGTATCACCAGGACCTTCCTAACACAGTGCCTGTATATTACAGATGCTCAATGTTTGTTTGGTATAGGAATAAATTAATGGGCAGATGCACATTTCTCTTGGGTTATCTTAAAAAAAAAGTAGCAGAAGGGGTAGAAATGGCAGGGAGACAGGCTGTAGGAGGTGAGATGGGGAAAACAGGAGAGATTTAGGGAGTTAGGAATAAACCAACATGTGTGGTCAGAACTAGTAAAAAATGTTGCCAACATGTAATAGTGTACAAGGGCTATACATATGCTTTGCAAGACATTTTCTAGCCCAGATCTGTCCAAATAGTTGGGTCATAAATTCAAACCATTTCCCCTGAATCTCCTTTGATGGCTGGTTGACAATAAAAATGTTTGCATATATATAGAGAAAAATCTTCTGCTGACAAGACTGGCTAAAGGGATGCTCCAAGTTTTTGTTAAATAGAAGGCAAAGAGAAGAGGCCCTTCTTTGTCAGAAAGCTGAGCAAACTCATGTAAGCAAACTTCCTAAGCAGTCCCGACTACGTCCTGAGATACAGACCAGAAAGGAAGCTCCTACATGGGGGAGAATAACCAATGCTGCCGGCCAGAGAGCATCGGTTATTCTCTATGTTGTTTTGGTTTGAGGTCTACAGATATAAGGAGAAAGCCCTGAAAAAGGATTAAAGAGATACTAGGAAACAATCCTTACAGCACAGTCTTAATGGGCAATATTTAGAAAAAGAATAAAACATTTTACCTTCATACTCAAAGCTGGTCCCTGGCTGCTAAATGTGCTGCACGTAATAGGGGGATGAACGTTAGTGGGACAGGATCACCTTGAGAATCAGGCCAAAAGATGCCGCAAGAAAATCCTAGAGAAATTAGACTGCCTAGAGAAATTATATGCCTAAGACAAATTTCTCTGCCTAGAAATTTATCCTAGAAATTATGCCTAGAAATTTATTCTAGGCATATACTAAGTTCACTGAGACAGGTCAGGCAAGTCTCAGAGAACTGACCAAGCCTAAGTGGTAGATTGCTGAGAAAAAATTAACTGTCCTATGGTAAATGTTGTCTAACTGTGCCATCTTTTATAAGTTCTGACAAGTATGGGTCTCCTCTGCTGCAGGTATCAACAAGAAAGTCAGAACTTATAGGTATACTAACAGAGGTTTTAATAGCAAATATCCATTTATTTACTCACTTATTTATTCACTCATTCACTCAAATATATTCATCTTAGTGCAAAAGGCTGTTCGGTTTTGAGTGCTTAGCCAGGCTCTAGGAATACAGGTAGCATATACAGAGTGAGATAACAAAAAATGAACAAGACTGACATGGTCTCTACATCATGGAGCTGATAGACTGAAAGGAGAGGCAGACATTAAACAAATACATTAATAAGTATTTAATTTAAAGACTAGACAAAAAATTGTACGGGGTGCTACAAATAGTACATAATAGGCCTGGAGGGTCCTAGAGTGTTAAATACAGCTTTCTAGAAGATCTGATATTTAAACAGGCATGAAAGATAAGTAGCAGTTAGGCAACTAAAGAGACTGAATGACACTGAACCATTTGTAGCCCCTAATACTGGCTTCTAGTTCATCCTGGGGAAGGAAGAGATGCATGAGAATAACGGCAGAGTCATACTGAGGGACCTGACTCGTTATCATTCCAGATTCAATCTGGTAAAACAGACCCATTTTAGCTTCCCTCATCTATGACTTGATCAGTTACTGTCATACTAACTGTTCTTTTCCCTGCTGTCTCTAGAAAAATCTGAAGTTAGGCACATTAGAGATCTTGACACTACTGAAAAGAGAACAGTTCTAAGAGCCATTGAGTATAAATTCTGTATGTAAGCAGCACATCAGCTTAAATTCTGGTTAAGTACTTCTGAGGGGCTGGAGGAGTTTTACCTTAGATAATTAATTTTATAGTTTTGTTAAGCTATGATGAGTATGACATTTCATTTCAGTGGTCTTCCTCCCAAAACCCCATAATCCCAGCCTAACCGTAATGAAAACAACAGCCAAACTCAAATTGAGGGTCATTCTATAAAAAAGACCTAAGCAGTATACCTCAAAACTGTTAAGAACAGAAACACTGTCATAGCCCAGAGAAGCCAAAGACATGACAACTGAATGTAACGTGATAGCTTAGATGGGATCCTGAAATAGACAAAGGACATTAGGAAGAACTAACGAAATCCAACTAAAGTATGGAGTTTAGTAAATAGTGTTCAAGACAGGTTTAATCAGAAAACCTGTGTTATTCAAACCCCGCCCATTTCAAAGAAAGGCCAGTCTTTAGGACTGGCCCTTAGCAGTCTTCTGGGAGATATTCTTTGGGCCTTTTAAATACTGTGCCTCTAAGAGTGTTTTTGTTTGCCTGAGGCCCTGGGCTATGCTATACCTGTTTGACCAGATAAGTTGACCCTGACAAGGTGATTTATGGACATTTGTTTTTGCTCTGGGAAGAGCTAGAATCTAAGAAGCTGAAGTCAGACATTCCGGTGCTGTATACCTACACTGACTGACCTGCAATGAAACCCTGGAAACCAAGGTTCAGGTCAGCCTCCCTGGTCAATAACAGTTCACACATATTGTCACACACTGTTTAGGGGAGAATTAAGTGTGCTCCCAAGTGACTCCATTGGGAGAGTACACCTAGAAGCTTGTTCCTGTTTTCTCCTGGACTTCACCTCACGTGACTTTTCACTTTTGAGTATTTTGATCTGTATCCTTTCACAGTAATAAATCATAACCATTGAGTATAACACCTTCTGAGTGCAGTGAGCCCTTCCAGTGAATCATCAAGCCTGAGGGTGATCCTGAGGTCCCCCAACAAAGACAGAGAGACAGATGATAAAATTACAAACAACTTAGAATTCCCTAAAACTCACATTCCCACCTACTCCCCCACTACCCATCTATAGGCCTGAACATTAGGCAAACTTTATCTCAGGCTATTAAACTCATGTTTTAATTTATCTTAGGTTTATAGTGGAGTTCTCAGACATCTGCTAATTTTCAGATTACATTTTCTCAATCTATCCCATCTTTCCCACTTTTGCATCATATACCATTCCACCTTGGAGCTTTGGTCTTTCTATTGGGTCAATACCAGGAGAAAGTTCACTCGTATAACACTTAAAAAAAAAAAAAAAAAAAGCCCCCAAAACTCCCATTTACCATTGCAACAAAAAGAATAAAATACCTAGGAATAAACCTACCTAAGGAGACAAAAGACCTGTATGCAGAAAACTATAAGACACTGATGAAAGAAATTAAAGATGATACAAATAGATGGAGAGATATACCATGTTCTTGGATTGGAGGAATCAACATTGTGAAAATGACTCTACTACCCAAAGCAATCTATAGATTCAATGCAATCCCTATCAAACTACCACTGGCATTTTTCACAGAACTAGAACAAAAAATTTCACAATTTGTATGGAAACACAAAAGACCCCGAATAGCCAAAGCAATCTTGAGAAAGAAAAACGGAGCTGGAGGAATCAGGCTCCCGGACTTCAGACTATACTACAAAGCTACAGGAATCAAGACAGTATGGTACTGGCACAAAAACAGAAAGATAGATCAATGGAACAAGATAGAAAGCCCAGAGATAAACCCATACACATATGATCACCTTATCTTTGACAAAGGAGGCAAGAATATACGACGGAGAAAAGATAATCTCTTCAATAAGTGGTGCTAGGAAAACTGGTCAGCTACATATAAAAGAATGAAATTAGAACACTCCCTAACACCATACACAAAAATAAACTCAAAATGGATTAAAGATCTAAATGTAAGGCCAGACACCATCAAACTCTTAGAGGAAAACATAGGCAGAACACTCTATGACATAAATCACAGCAAGATCCTTTTTGACCCACCTCCTAGAGTAATGGAAATAAAAATAAACAAATGGGACCTAATGAAACTTAAAAGCTTTTGCACAGCAACAGAAACCATAAACAAGATGAAAAGACAACCCTCAGAATGGAAGAAAATATTTGCAAACGGAGCAACTGACAAAGGATTAATCTCCAAAATATACAAGCAGCTCGTGCAACTCCATATCAAAAAAACCAAACAACCCAATCCAAAAATGGCCGGACACCTAAACAGATATTTCTCCAAAGAAGACATACGGATTGCCAACAAACACATGAAAAGATGCTAACCATCACTAATCATTAGAGAAATGCAAATCAAAACCACAATGAGGTAACACCTCACACCAGTCAGAATAGTCATCATCAAAAAATCTAGAAACAATAAATGCTGGAGAGGGTGTGGAGAAAAGAGAACCCTCCTGCACTGTTGGTGGGAATGTAAATTGATACAGCCACTGTGGAGAACAGTATGGAGGTTCCTTAAAAAACCAAAAATAGAACTACCATATGACCCAGTAATCCCACTACTGGGCATATACCCTGAGAAAACCATAATTCAAAAAGAGTCATATACCACAAT
This sequence comes from Aethalodelphis obliquidens, assembly GCF_003676395.1. Taxonomy (NCBI): domain Eukaryota; kingdom Metazoa; phylum Chordata; class Mammalia; order Artiodactyla; family Delphinidae; genus Aethalodelphis; species Aethalodelphis obliquidens. The sequence continues at coordinate 57,545,882 of NW_020837950.1, read as the reverse complement.
GTTCACTGAAGCACTATTTACAATAGCCAGGACAGGACATGGAAGAATCCTGAATGTCCATTGACAGATAAATGGATAAAGAAGATGTGGCACATTTATACAATGGAATATCACTCAGCCATAAAAAGGAACGAAACTGAGTTATTTGTAATGAGGTGGATGGACCTAGAGTCTGTCATACAGAGCAAAGTAAGTCAGAAAGAGGAAAACAAATACCATATGCTAACACATATATATGGAATCTAAAAAAATGGTACTGATGAACCTAGTGGCAGGGCAGGAATAAAGACGCAGACGTAGAAAACAGACTCGAGGACACGGTGGGAAGGGGAAGTTGGGACGAAGTGAGAGAGTAGCACTGACATATATACACTACCAAATGTAAAACAGATAGCTAATGGGAAGCTGCTGCATAGAACTGGGAGATCAGCTCGATGCTTTGTGATGACCTAGAGGGGTGGGATAGGGAGGGTGGGAGGGAGGCTCAAGAGGGAGGGGATATGGGGATATATGTGTACATATAGCTGATTCACCTTGTTGTACAGCAGAAACTAACACAACCTTGTAAAGCAATTATACGCCAATAAAGATGTAAAAAGAAAACCTATATAAGCAACTGCAAAGCATTTTTCTGAAGAGTACATGAAATTCTGACATGGTGATTCTAACATGGGGCATTGGAATATGTCCCACCCTGTGGCTTAGACGTAAATTATTAAAAATGGTATTTTTGAAAACTGCCAAATAGGGACCTTTGCTTCCAGCCAAGGAGTAAAAGAAATAAGATTTACCTTTCTGTCTGAAAAAAACTTAAAAAGCTGACAAACTCTTAGGACATTGGCCATCAGGCAATGAAGGAGGGTGATCCTTGAGAGAAGGGAAACAATGAGGTGAACCCTATGACTGTGCCTATCTAACTGCCTGGAGAAAGGCCACAGGTTGCAGCAGTGGAGAGGAAACCTACGCAGAGCCCACAGTCTCCCTGAGATGAGAAAATGAAGCTGGGAGTATGGGAAAGTCAAAGAGGTAGGTATTGCAGGGCAGAGTATTAGAGGTAAAAGAGATACATATATAGAGAGAGAACTCCTGAAATCTGTAGAGGGTCTCCATCAATATTCAGTTATCAGTACACACATGTGAGCAAAACAAATGAGTCCAGGAAAAAAAAAGAATGAAACCAGAGACCTAAAAGGACTAGAAGGAAGCATGCCTGCTCCCAACAGCCAGAGTGGACCCTTATAATTTATAGAGCATCAGGTAGGATATTGATAAGGATCTTAGCTCACTAGTAGGGAAAAATTAACCCTAGACAAAACATTGCCGTGGTACCACCTGAGAAAATTTGAAGGCAAGACCAAAAAGGATCAAACTTTCCAAATAACCATACCCCAGAATAAATCTCAAGAATATTTTTATGAATATAAAGCATTCATCTCCCAACAAAATAAAAATCAGAATTTCTGGAAACCAATCAAAATGCATCATGCATGCAAAGAAGCAGGGAAATATAATCTATAATAAGGAAAAAAAATCAATAAGTTGAAGCTGATTCAGAAATTACACAGATAGAATTAGAAGACAAGGACATTATAACAGCTATTATTATAAATATGTTGCATATGTTCAAATGAAGGAAACATTGAAAACATTAAGTAGAGAAGAAAAAAATATAAAAAGGGTAAAAATCAAATTTCTAAAGAAATACTACAGTGTCCATAATTTTAAAAATGCACTGGATGGAACTGACAGCTGATCAGACACTTAAATGGGGAAAAAAGGTTAGCGAACTGGTAGGCACAGCAATAGAGACCCTCTAAAACAAAAAAAAGGGAGAAAGAAAACAGAGGAATATAAAAAATGAACACAGCATTACTGGGCTTTGGGAGAATCTCAAGCAGACAAATGTACATGTGTATTTTTAGTCCCCAGTGAGGGGACTAATGAACTAGCACAAGAAACAAGAAGAAAACTACCAAGGCACATGATAATCAAATTGCTTAAAACAAGTGTTAAAGAGAAAATCTTAAAAGCAACCTGAGGAAAAAAAAAGATATGTTACACACAGAAAATAATGAAAATGGAGACAGCAGATTTCTTTTCAAAAATAATGCAAGAAAGCAGAGAGTGGAGCAAATCATTAAAGAACTAGGGGTGCGTGGGTTACGGGAGGGGTATCACTGTCAATCTAAATTCTTTACCCAATAAAAGTATCTTTTGAGAACAAAAACAAAATAATGACTTTTTTGAGACATGCAAAAACTGAAAGAATTCTTGACCAGCACAGCTGCATTACAGGATATGTTAAAGTAAGCCCTTCAGGAAGAAGGAAAATGATACCAGATGGAAACCTGAATCTACACAAAAGACTAAAGAGAGCTGGAAGTGGTAATTACATTGTGTAAACATAGAAAATTTTCTTTATTATTATTTAAATCGCTTCAAAGGGAAATATTATTTAGAGCAAAAATGATGACAATGTACTCTGGGGTTCACAACCATGTAAAAGTAAAATGTATGACAACAGCACAAAGGCCAGGAGGGGAGCAAAAGAAGTACACTGTTTTAAGGTTCTTACACTACACATGTGATACATTATCACTTGAAGGTAGACCATGTTAAGTTAAAGACGTTTCAAAGGAAATAAAAAATATTTTGAACTAAATGGAAATGAAAATCCAACATATCAAATATGTGGGATGCAGCTAAAACAATGCTTAATGATTATTTATAGCACTGAACACAGACCTAGAAGAGACAGAACTAAACTCACTAACCACAGCTCTCACCTTAAACTAAAGGAAGAAGACCAGATTAAGCCTAATGCAAACAAGGAAGGAAATAACAAAGATTAGCACAGAAATCAATGAAATCAAAATCAGAAAAATAAAACAAAAAGCTGATAATTTGAAAAAAATCAATAAAATTGCTAGACCTCCAGGCAGAATGATCATGAAAAAAAAGAGAAGACATAAACAGTATTAGAAATGAAAGAGAAAACACTACTGATCCCACAGACAGTAAAAAGATAATAAGGAAGACTACGAACAACTATGTCCATAAATCAGGCAATTAAGGCAAAATGGACCAATTCCTTAAAAGATACAAACTACCAAACTCAAGAAAAAAACAGATAACCTGAATAGTCCTAGATTTACTAAAAAGTTAAATTTAACTTAAGCCTTCCAAATAATTAAAATCACAGGACTAGATGGTGATGATGGTTGCACAGCAATGGGAATATACTTAATACCATCCAATTATATACTTAAGACTGGTTAAAATGGTAAATTTCATGTTATGCATAGTTTACCACAGTTTAAAAAAAAAACAACAAAACTTTTCCCATATATGATTATGACTCCAAGCTATAGTTGGAGTTTTAGAGTCCTATGGTTACACACAGAGGAGCAGAGTTAACCCTACCTGGGGGAAAAAAAATTAACTAAAGACCTAAATGTACATGCTAAAACTATAAGCAACTCTTATAAACTCTTAGAAGAAAATATACAGTAAATCCTCCTGACCTTGGATCTGGCAATACTTTCTTAAATGTGACACCAAAACTACATACAAGTCAAGAAAAAAATAGAGACACTGGACTTCACTGAAATCAAAAACTTTTATGCTGCAAAGGACATTATCAAGAAAATGAAAAGAGGCAGCTCACTGAATGGGAGAAAATATTTGCAAATCATATATACCTGATATCAAATATAATAAAGGACTTGTATCTAGTACATGTACAACTCAATAATAAATAAAAAACAATTAAAAATGGGGGAATGCACAGGTTGCAAGATGATGGGCAAAGTGTATAGGGTTTCTTTTGGGGATGATGAAAATGTTCTAAAATTAAATGTAGTGACGCCTGTACAACTTTTGCATATACTAGACCACTGAATTGTACCCTTTAAATAAGTGAATGACTGATAGGTGAATTATACCTCAATAAAGCTGTTACCAAATATATATACATATATTTTTATACGAAAAGGTAAAAGAACCATTTCTGAAAAATGAGAACCACTATGAACCAAAATGCTACATAAAATATTCAGTCATTCGACAAACCTTTATTTAGTTGGTACTATTTGCCAAACAGAGGGGACACAAAGATGAATAAGACAAAAGAACCACAAGGCATATATGTGTTAGCTTTGTGTGTGTGTATTAGGAATCATATTACAAGATCTTTGGTAACTGAGAGGTCAGAAAGTAATTTTTCAGGCACAGGGGAGGACAACATGCAAAAATACAAAATGCTTTAACAGAACAATGTAAGATGAAAGTGAAGAAGGCACGAGCCAGGTTACGAACACCAAACTAAAGAGCTTAGACTTCATCTTAGAGGTTATCAATAGGGAGTTATGTTGATGGCATTTAAGACAGTTTGGGACAGATGGACTACGGGACAAGAGCAGGTGAGTGTGTAATTACTCTGTATCTGTGTAAGGTGAAGTGAAAAGGTGGTACCACAAAAGAACCACATTAACCCTACCAATGATTTCCTTTACTGTAAATGAAAATCTGTGTTTTTAGCAAATACTCATCAAGTATTTACAGGCTTTCTTCAGAGATACTGTGGGTTTGGTTCAAGACCACTCACAGCAAGGCGAACATCGCAATAAAGTGAATCACACAGATTTTTTGGTTTCCCAGTGTATGTGAAAGTTATGTGTACACTACACTGTAGTCCATTAAGTGTGCAGTAGCATTATGTCTAAAAAATAATGTACACACCTTAATTAAAAAATACTTTATTGCTAAAAAATGTTAATCATCATCTGAGCCTCAGTGAGTCACAATCCTTCGCTAGTGGAGAGTCTTGTCTTGATGTTGATGCTGCTGACTGACCAGGGTGGATGCTGAAGGCTGGGGTGGCTGGGGCAGTTTCTTAAAATAAGACACCAGTGGGGCTTCCCTGGTGGCACAGTGGTTGAGAGTCCGCCTGCCAATGCAGGGGACACGGGTTCGTGCCCCGGTCCGGGAAGATCCCACATGCCGCGGAGCGACTAGGCCCGTGAGCCATGGCCATGGCCTAGTAACCCTACCAATAGGCCCTGAGCCTGTGCGTCCGGAGCCTATGCTCCGCAACGGGAGAGGCCACAACAGTGAGAGGCCCGCGTACTGGAAAAAAAAAACAAAAAACAGCAGTGAAGCCTGCCACATCAATCAACTTTTCCTTTCACAAACAATTTCTCTGTAGTATGCGATGTTTGACAGCATTTTAACTACAGTAGAATTTCTTTCAAAATTGGAGTCAATCTTCTCAAACCCTGCCACTGCTTTAACTAAGTTTACGTAAAATTCCAACTTCTTTGTTGTCATGTCAACAATTTTCACAGCATCTTCACTAGAAGTAAATTCCATCTCTAGAAACCACTTTCTTTCCTCATCCATAGGAAGCAACTCCTCAGCCATTCAAGTTGTACCATGAGATTGCAGCAATTCAGTCACATCTTCAGGCTCCACTTCTAATTCCAGTTCTCTTGCTATTTCTACCACATCTGCAATTACTTCCGCCACTGAAGTCTTGAATCCCTCAAAGTCATCCATAAGGGTTAGAATCAACTTCTTCCAAACCCCTGTGAATGTTGGTATAGACCTCGTCTGTGAATCATGAATGTTCTTAACGGCATCTAGAATGGTGAATCTTTTTTAGAAGATTTTCAATTTACTTTGCCCAGATCCAACAGAGGAATCGCTACCTATGGTAGCTATATCCTTGCAAAACGTATTTCTTAAATAATAAGACTTGAAAGTCGAAATGATGCCTTGATCCATGGCCTGCAGAACGGATGTTGTGTTAGCAGGCATGAAAACAATATTAAGCTTGTTGTACATCTCCGTCAGACTTCTTGGATGAATTGTCAATGAACAGTAATATTTTGAAAGGAGCTTTTTTTCCTGAGTATTAGGTCTCAATAGTGGGCTTAAAATATTCAGAAAACCATGTTGTAAACAAATGTATTGTCAGCCAGGCTTTGCTGTTCCATTTATAGAGAGCACAGGCAGAGTAGATTTAGCATCACTGTTAAGAACCCTAGGATTTTTGGAATGGTAAATGAGCACTGGCTTCAAATTAAAGTCAACAGCTGCACTAGCCCCTAACAAGAGTTAACCTGTCCTTTAAAGCTTTAAAGCCAGGCACTGACTTTTCCTCTCTAGCTATTAGAGTCCTAGATGGCATCTTCTTCCAATGTAAGGCTGTCTCATCTACAATGAAAATCTGCTGTCTAGGGTAGCCACCTTCATTAAACCATCTTAGCTAGATCTTTCGGATAACCTGCTGCAGCTTCTCCATCAGCACCTGCTGTTTCACCTTGCACTTTGATGTTATGGAGACGGCTTCTTTCCTTAAACAACATGAATCGACATTTGCTTGCTTCAGACTTTTCTTCTGCAGCCTCCTCATCTATACCACCCTTCACAGAATTGAAGAGAGTTTGGGCCTTGCTCTGGATTAGGCTTTGGCTTAAGGGAATGTTGCAGCTGGTTTGATCTTCTATCCAGACCACTAAAACTTTCTCCACATCATTCATGTGTTAACTGGAGAAGCACTTAATTCCCTTCAAGAACTTTTCCTTTGCATTCACAACTTGGCTAACTGTTTGGCACAAGAGCCCTAGTTTTTAAAGGCCTATCTTGGCTTTTGACACACCTTCTTCACTAAGCTTAATCATTTCTAGCTTTTAATTGAAAGTGAGAGATGTGACTCTTCCTTTTCCTTGAACACGCAGAGACCACTGTAGGGTTATTAACTGGCCTAATTTCAATATTGCTGTGTCTCAGAGAATAGAGAGGCCCAAGGAGAGGGAGCAAGCTAGGGGAACAGATGGTTGGTAGAGCAGTCAGAACACACAACAATTACCGGTTAAGTTCACCATCTTATATGGGTACAGTTCGTGGCACCCTAAAACAATTACAATAGTAACATCAAAGATCACTAATTAAAGATCACCATAAAAATATAATAATAATGAAAAAGTCTGAATAGTGCAATAATTACCAAAATGTAATACAGAGACACAAAGTGAGAAAATACTGTTAGAAAACTGGCTGACAGACTTGCTCAGGGTTGCCACAAACCTTCAATTTCTTTAAAAAAAAACAAAAAACACCAGTATCTGTGAACCACAATAAAGTGAAACACAACAAAATGAGCTGTGCTTGTACTGAGTACTGATCAACTATACATACAAGTGTGGCATTTTCTTCTAGGACAACCTCAACATTATTTATAGATTCAAAAGGAGACAGCCAACAGAAACTGAAAATTAAGAGTTCTCTATTTATAACCTGAACGGAAAAGTGTTCAATTTCATCAGTGTTAACTGGGATCAGAGCTGAGAATAGAAATTGGTGATCCTTCCACTCATTTCTCCTCCTATTGAACCCGGAGAAAAGTAAGGTATAAAAAGAAAAGTGGAATGAAAGAGTTAAACTTCTACAATATTTAATAATGGTAAAACTAAAATCTTGATTTTGACACAGAGTATTTGCTGGTTAAAAGTCATCTACTTTGAGAGCTTCAAGATGGCGAAAGAGTAAGACGCAGAGATCACCTTCCTCCTCACAAATACGTCAGAAATACATCCACAGGTGGAACAACTCCTACAGAACACCTACTGAACGCTGGCAGAAGACCTCAGACCTCCCAAAAGGCAAGAAACTCCCCACGTACCTGGGTAGGGCAAAAGAAACAACAGAGACAAAGAATAGGGACGGGACCCGTACCAGTGGGAGGGAGCTGTGGAGGAGGAAAGGTTTCCACACATTAGGAAGCCCCTTCGCTGGCGGAGACTGTGGGTGGCGGAGGGGGAAAGCTTCGGAGCCGCGGAGGAGAACGCAGCCACAAGGGTGCGGTGGGAAAAGCGGAGAGATTCCCGCACAGAGGATAGGTGCCGACCGGCACTCACCAGCCCGAGAGGCTTGTCTGCGCACGCGCCGGGGTGGGCGGGGCTGGGAGCTGAGGCTCGGGCTTCGGTCGGATGCAGGGAGAGGACTGGGGTTGGCGGCGTGAACACAGCCTGAAAGGAGCTAGTGTGCCACGGCTAGCCGGGAGGGAGTCCGGGAAAAGGTCTGGAGCTGCCGAAGAGGCAAGAGACTTTTTCTTCCTTTGTTTCCTGGTGCGCGAAGAGAGCGGATTCAGAGCACGGCTTAAAGGAGCTCCAGGGACGGGCACGAGCCGCGGCTATCAGCGCGGACTCCAGAGACAGGCATGGGACTCTAAGGCGGCTGCTGCAGCCATCAAGAAGCCTGTGTGCGAGCACAGGTCATTATCCACACCTCCCCTCCAGGGAGCCTGTGCAGCCCGCCACTGCCAGGGTCCCGGGATCCAGGGACAACTTCCCCCGGAGAATGCACGGTGCGCCTCAGGATGGTGCAACGTCACGCTGGCCTCTGCCGCCGCAGGCTCTCCCCGCATCCGTGCCCCTCCCTTCCCCCAGCCTGAGTGAGCCAGAGCCCCCCCAATCAGCTGCTCCTTTAACCCCATCCTGAGTGGGAACAGACGCCCTCAGGCGACCTACACGCAGAGGGGCGGGGGCACATCCAAAGCTGAAACCCGGGAGCTGTGCGAACGAAGAGAAAGGGAAATCTCTCCCAGCAGCCTCAGGAGCAGTGGATTAAATCTCCACAATCAACTTGATCTACCCTGCATCTGTGGAATACCTGAATAGGCAACGAATCATCCCAAATTGAGGAGGTGGACTTTGAGAGCAACGATATATATATATTTTTCCCTTTTCCTCTTTTTGTGAGTGTGTATGTGTATGCTTCTGTGTGAGATTTTGTCTGTACAGCTTTGCTTTTACCATTTGTCCTAGGGTTCTGTCCTTTTTTTAACTTAAAAAATTTTTTTAAATTATTTTTTATTTTAATAACTGTATTTTATTTTGTTTTATCTTCTTTCTTTCTTTCTTTTTTTTCTCCCTTTTCTTCTTAGCCATGTGCAGGACAGGCTCTTGGTGCTCCAGCCAGGCATCAGGACTGTGCCACTGAGGTGGGAGAGCCAACTTCAGGACACTGGTCCACAAGATACCTCCCAGCTCCACGAAATATCAAATGGCAAAAATCTCCCAGAGATCTCCTTCTCAACACCAGCACCCAGCTCCACTCAAGGACCAGCAACCTCGAGTGCAGGACACCCTATGCCAAACAACTAGCAAGACAGGAACACAACCCCATCCATCAGCACAGAGGTTGCATAAAATTATTAAAAGGCCACAGACACCCCAAAACACACCACCAGATGTGGACCTGCCCACCAGAAAGATAAGATCCAGCCTCATCCACCAGAACACAGGCACTAGTCCCCTCCACCAGGAAGCCTACACAACCCACTGAACCAACCTTAGCCACTGGGGACAGACACCAAAAACAACGGAAACTACGAACCTGCAGCCTGTGAAAAGGAGACCCCAAACACAGTAAGTTAAGCAAAATGAGAAGACAGAAAAACACACAGCAGATGAAGGAGCAAGATAAAAACCGACCAGACCTAACAAATGAAGAGGAAATAGGCAATCTACCTGAAAAAGAATTCAGAATAATGATAGTAATGATCCAAAATCTTGGAAATAGAATGGAGAAAATACAAGAAATGTTTAACAAGGACCTAGAAGAACTAAAGAGCAAGGAGAAATGAACAACACAATAAATGAAATTAAAAATTCTCTAGAAGGGATCAATAGCAGAATAACTGAGGCAGAAGAATGGATAAGTGACCTGGAAGATAAAATAGTGGAAATAACTACCGCAGACCAGAATAAAGAAAAAAGAATGAAAAGAATTGAGGACAGTCTCAGAGACTTCTGGGACAACATTAAATGCACCAACATTCGAATTATAGGGGTCCCAGAAGAAGAAGAGAAAAAGAAAGGGACTGAGAAAATATTTGAAGAGATTATAGTTGAAAACTTCCCTAATATGGGAAAGGAAATAGTTAATCAAGTCCAGAAGCACAGAGAGTACCATACAGGATAAATCCAAGGAGAAACACGCCAAGACACATATTAATCAAACTATCAAAAATTAAATACAAAGAACAAATATTAAAAGCAGCAAGGGAAAACCAACAAGTAACACATAAGGGAATCCCTATGAGGTTAACAGCTGATCTTTCAGCAAGCCAGAAGGGAGTGGCAGGACATACTTAAAGTGATGAAAGAGAAAAACGTACAACCAAGATTACTCTACCCAGCAAGGATCTCACTCAGATTTGATGGAGAAATTAAAAGCTTTACAGACAAGCAAAAGCTAAGAGAATTCAGCACCACCAAACCAGCTCTACAACAAATGCTAAAGGAACTTCTCTAGGCAGGAAACACAAGAGAAGGAAAAGACCTACAATAATAAGCCCAAAACAATTAAGAAAACGGTAATAGGAACAAATGTATCAATAATTACATTAAATGTAAATGGATTAAATGCTCCAACCAAAAGACATAGACTGGCTGAATGGTTACAAAAACAAGACTCGTATATATGCTGTCTACAAGAGACCCACTTCAGACCTAGGGACACATAAAGACTGAAAGTGAGGGGATGGAAAAAGATATTCCATATAAATGGAAAACAAAAGAAAGCTGGAGTAGCAATTCTCGCATCAGACAAAATAGACTTTGCACAGCAAAGGAAACCATAAACATGAAGCAATTGACAAAGGATTAATCTCCGATACACACAAGCAACTCATGCAGCTCAATATTAAAAAAACAACACAATCCAAAAATGGACAGAAGACCTAAATAGACACTTCTCCAAAGAAGATATACAGACTGCCAACAAACACATGAAAGAATGCTCAACATCATTAATCATTAGAGAAATGCAACTCAAAACTATAATGAGATATCATCTCACACCGGTCAGAATGGCCATCATCAAAAAATCTACAAACAATAAATGCTGGAGAGGGTGTGGAGAAAAGGGAACCCTCTTGCACTGTTGGTGGGAATGTAAATTGATACAGCCACTATGGAGAACAGTATGAAGGTTCCTTAAAAAACTAAAAATAGAACTACCATATGACCCAGCAATCCCACTACTGGGCATATACCCTGAGAAAACCATAATTCAAGAAGAGTCATGTACCAAAATGTTCATTGCAGCTCTATTTACAATAGGACATGGAAGCAACCTAAGTGTCCATCAACAGATGAATGGATAAAGAAGATGTGGCCCATATATACAATGGAATATTACTCAGCCATAAAAAGGAACAAAACTGAGTTATTTGTAGTGAGGTGGATGGACCTAGAGGCTGTCATACAGAGTGAAGTAAGGCTGAAAGAGAAAAACAAATACTGTATGCTAACACATATGTATGGAATCTAAAACAAAAAACGAAAAGAAAATGGTCAGAAGAACCTAGTGGCAAGACGGGAATAAAGATGCAGACCTACTAGAGAAGGGACTTGATACGGGGAGGGGGAAGGGTAAGCTGGGACAAAGTGAGAGAGTGGCATGGACGTATTATACATACTACCAAACGTAAAACAGATAGCTAGTGGCAAGCAGCCACATAGCACAGGGTGATTAACTCAGTGCTTCATGATCACCTAGAGGGGTGGGATAGGGAGGGTACAGGGGAGGGAGATGCAAGAGGGAACAGATATGGGGATATATGTATAAGTGATTCACTTTGTTATAAAGCAGAAACTGACACACGGTTGTAAAGCAATTATACTCTAATAAAGATGTTAAAAAAAAAAAGTAATCTACTTTTCCAAATGTGCTTTCCTGTTCAACTGTTATTACTTAAAACTATAAAAATGCTCAAGAGTAGTTGGCAGGGAAGACTGGGATCTTGTAAGTGATAGAAGACACTCTTCTGTCTAGACAACAAGAAGCAAAATCAAAAGAAACCAAATTCAAAACCCTGCCAAGGACCAATATGGAATTAATAGAATTTCTACAGGTTGTACTATCTATTCCAAAAAAAAAAAATCTGTTATTTAGTAAAGCATCATAGAAGCCCTCAATCTTCTGAGTCTGTAAGAAATAAAATATAGAATACAGTACTGCTTTTAAAAAACAGAAACTCAAATTCCTTCTAATTATCCTGAGGTACAAGAAGAATAAAATGTAATTATGGTCAATTAAACTATTTAACTCATATCTCTGCACCAGGAGAGTAATGCTAATGAGCTCATCCTAGGAAATTCAACTCACTTGTCACATTCTGATGTTCTAGTCTCATCTGAAAAAGCGCCAAATGAAAATACAGCTGCAAATTTTGAATACGTAGTGAAACAGATAACCTTTTGATTATTCATATAATTAAGAGGTTTGCTAGTTTTTAAAATGGGAGTAAATGAGGAATGTTTATTTAAATAATGACATTTGGTAGACACTCAATTTGACCACCAACTACCTCTAAGCTTAACCTGGATCCAGGACTGCAGACGGGTTTGGGGCTATACAGGTAGTCCTGAGGCTCTGCCTGCAGTTCACTTTACAAAAGTGGGTTCAAAGTGTGAAAGTAGAGTCCTATTTTTTTAATTGGCTTTTGGCTTATTCTGAACCAAAGGTCCAAATTCTGAAAACTGCAGTCCAAAGGTAATATCAAAAGTGTACAGATGGGGCTTCCCTGGTGGCGCAGTGGTTGAGAGTCCGCCTGCCGATGCAAGGCACGCAGGTTCGTGCCCCGGTCCGGGAAGATCCCACATGCTGCGGAGCAGCTGGGCCCGTGAGCCATGGCCGCTGAGCCTGCGCGTCCAGAGCCTGTGCTCCGCAACGGGAGAGGCCACAACAGTGAGAGGTCCGCGTACCGCAAAAAAAAAAAAAAAAAAAAGAAAGCAACATGTTCTGCATAAAATATAAAGGATTACTGTATATCCTTCCAGACTAGACAGCTTAACACTATTATAGACATCTGTATTCCAAAACTGTTAAATTCACTAACAGTAGTAAATTCACTAAAGAAATTAGTTGCTTTGAAAAATATGAAGAATGTTTCATGAGGGTAATAATGGCCTATATTGTACTTTGGTACAGAAGAAGGATGATACACTCTTTTTAAAATATTTTTCAAATATCTGAAATTGACCATCTAATATGTTTTTTCATGAAAATTATAGTTATTTGCTCATTTATTCAACAAAGACTGATTGGACATCTATTATGTGCTAGTCCTATGCTAAGTATTAAGGATAAAAATAAAAAGTAAGAACCTCTGGTCTTATGGAACTTCAAATTCATTTAAAAGCCATCCAGATATACCCTTGATCTAAAAATTTAACATTTTTATAGGGAGGAGAAGAGACATAACTGATAGCTACCTTTCATTTTCTTTTTAAATCTCTATTCATCTAAAACTTATCCAGTATTATTCCTTGTAATAAAGAACTTTTCAGTGAAGAAAATAATCTAGTGGAAAGTAAAAAGAGAAAAGGACTAAAGTGAAAATAAAATGAGACTTTGCTTAAGTTCTTTGCAATTTTACATTTTTATCACATGATTAAAAATTAGAACAACCTTTCTGAGGTAAAAAAAAGAAAACGATATTTGTCACAAACTTTAAAAATCACATATTTTAGTCTGGTAATTCCACTTCATCAAAATCAAAAATGCAAAGATTTGGACACAAATATGTTTATAACTATATGAGAGAAAAACAGAAAAAAACCCTAAATATCTGAGAATGGAAGAAAGATAAAACAATTACAGTTTATCAACATAACAGTCTATTATGCTGTCAATAAAAAGATGTTTGCCAAGAAATTTTAGCGTAGAACATTTATCATATAACTTTAAATGATAAAAGCAGAACATAAAACTATATATATCCTAAGATTAACTATATTAAAATACCTATATGCACAGAAGAAAATCTATAAAATTCTAAAAAATCTATTGGAACTGTGACAAAATATTAACAGTTATCTCTGGGTGAAAAACTGAAATTTCACAATGCATATTAGCATATTCAAAGATTCTAAGGATTCCTCAAGTAAAGAAATATATTTGACTTTCATCACTGATTAATTGTAAAATACATTCGACTTTTAACACACCAATTGGTATAATCACCAATTCAGAAAGTCCAAAAAAAGGAAACATTACATTTAAGTAAGTGGCTAACACTTGTGGTCTCCTGAAATTAATAATGCACTATATTATAATTGGCAACATTCCAACCTTAAGACATTTCTTTCAAACTTTAGCAAGTGTGATTTAGAAGGTTTAATTTCACACACTAAAATCTTTTCTCAAAAGATGCTGAATGCTCACTTTGCTATTAAAAAAAAAGCCTGCAATTAACTAGCTACTTTAAACAGATTTTCTATAGCAAAATAAACATTAAATCTTCTGCAGAAATACTTTGGAGATATTTTTGTAGGTGTAATAGCCAGAAATCAGAAGAGTGAACTTTAGGAATCCAATTACAGAAATGTTGACTTCTCAGGAAAATTTTTACAATCTGAAGTGAGCATGAAAAGCAATGTAAGAAAGTCCTCTGACCAAGGCTAATCACTTTGGAGCTCATGAGTAACATCATAGTACACCATGGACTTAGACCAAATAATGAAACGCCAAATGGAAAATGGCACAAGTCCATGGACTGTAAATACTGTATCAAAAGAAAATAAAGGAAAAACTCTTTCATTAGAGCAATTAAAAGTGCAGTTGTAGTACCAGTTCCTATGATGAATAAATCAGTTCAGCAGTTCTAAGAGTGGACAGCCACTGTTTAAACACATTCTTCACTGGCAATAACTTTAAGTTTAAAAGCTGCCTGTAGGTTTCCTTAGCTCCTAAACTTTTTTAATCACTAAAATGTTTTAGGATGGTGCAGTTGGTTATAGCCCTATCCCCTGAAATTTTCACATGAGGCATTTAATGATTAGGTGTCTACCTGACCCATTATATTATGTTACGGTACCCAATAAAATACAGATAAATACTGCAAATATTCATACCAATATCAGTATTCATACCAATCAATGTCCCCGAACTTTAGACCATAAGTTCCAAAGAACTGAAGTTTCTACTAACCCAACATCAATCATTCTTCATTCTATAATTCCATTTGTCAAATTATTCATACGAAATGAGCATGTTCTGCTACAGAGCTTCTGAAAAACCCCAAAGTTGAGCTTTCAGTAGTAAATTTGAAAATGTTTCAAAAAGAATTCAAAATCACATTAAGCAGCCTAAACTAGCAGTTAGTCCTTGGGAATGTTCTTATCTCCAGGGTACCGTTTCCCAGCCTAAACTTACAAAACAACTGTGTTCTATAAGACGCTAACAAGTGCCTGCTTCACTTAGCTTTTGCTAATGACCATAAAATTTAGTGGCTCAAAATAACTTTATTATTTCTGACAATTCTGAGGGTTAACTGGTTTCTCCTGGTTGGGGCAAACTTTGATTGGAGTGGGATAGTCTAGCATGGCATCACATGTCTGACAATTGGTGATGACTAGAATGAGGGGATCTCAAGTAGGAGGGCTCATCCCTGTTCACACAGTCTCTCATCCTCCAGGAAGCTAGTACAGATTTCTTAACAAAGCTAATGCAGTGGCAAAGACCAGCAAGAGAAGGCAAGCCCTAAGCGCTTTCAAGCCGGCTTGCATTATGGCTGCTAACACTCCACTGGCCAAAGCAAGTTACATGGCCAAGTGCAGATTCAAGGATGGAAAACTTGACTCCCTAGCGTTTAGAGTAGGAGCTACAAGACTGCAGTGCAAAAGGGCAAACACAGTGAAGGGAAGAATTTGTGGTCATTTTTTGCAATCTACCACACTGCAAAATGCTGCAAGTCTCTGCTCCACGTGGTCCATGGTGAAATAAGTTTAAATAACAGCTCTCTTTTGACACTTCAAAATACATATTGACATATTACAATATAATATAATGCAGAACACACTGCCAATGCTTGTTTCAATGTTCATTTTCTAAAAATATTAATATATTCAAAGAAAACTATAAAGCCATCCCCCACTCCCGAATATTAGGCCCATGTGTGTCACAGGTGACGTAACAGGCGGTCCATGCATAAAAGGTAACATCTGTTGCCCTTGTGGTGATCTCACTGAAAACTCTGCAGAGACAGTCAATGATGAAGTATATGTAAAAGAACCCAAGGAAACATCAAGCATCATTAGTAGAAAGTATCATAACTAGAAGATTTTTTTTTGTTCTAAAATTAGCCTAGTTGACATTTTCTGGTAAAACTAAACATGGAATTAGTATACAACCCAGTAACTGTACTACACTTGGGTATTTGTTCCAGAGAAATAAAAACTTATATTCACACAATACCTGTAGAAAAAATGTTCATAAAAGCTTTATTCATAATAGCCCCAAACTGGAAACAAGCCAGATGTCCTTCAACTGGTGAATGGTTAAACAAACCGTTGTACACATATACCATGGAATACTACTCAGCAAAAGAAAGGAACAAACTATTGATATAAAACAACTTGAATGAATCACCAGGGAATTACAGTAAGTGAAAAAAACTAATCCTAAACAATTATATAATGTATAATTCCATTTATATAACACTTCTGAAATGACAGAATTTTGGAAATGGATGCATGAACAAGGTGGGTGTAGTTATGAAAGGGCAAAGCAAGGGATTATTGTGGTGATGGAAATCCTCAGTATCTCGATTCTGGTGATGGATACACAAAACTTTACATGTAATAACACTGCACAGAACTAAATACACAGACACAGACACACACGTACACATAAATGAGTACAGGCAACACTGGGGAAATCTGCAAAAGGTCGATGATTCTATCAATATCCTGCTTGTGATATTGTATTATAGTTTTGTAAGATGTTACCATTGCGGGAGGGACTGGGTAAAGGATACATACGCTCTCCCTAAAGTATTTCTTACAACTGTACTAAATCTACAATTATCTCCAAAAAAATTTCAATTAAAAAAAATTCTTTTTAAGTTTAGCTTAGGAAGGTAGTTTCCCTGGGGTCTTAGTTTCTTTCAAAGTTTAATTCAAACAGTGTGGCTAGCATGAGGGTACAAATGACTTACATTTGGGACATCAATTGCTACCTCCCTCATGGCACTGGGCCTGATGTCATTCATCCCCTGCAAGAAATCTTTCAGAGTAATCTTCACCAACCCAGCCATCTTGCTGTCAGGGAGGTTAGGGTGTTTCCTCAAAACTCTCCTCAAGGCATGAAGACCTGTAAAGAGAAAAGTAACACAAGCTTTGTCTTCCACCTCATAAATACACACTGAACCATTACCAATAAAAATAATAACAAAAAACCCAAAGCTCATGCATATTATAACATTGAAAATTTTGTGTGCTTGTGCACGTGCGTGAGTGTGTGTACAGTGGCGGGAGGGTGGGGAGGGAGAAGGGATAACGTGGGGGATGAAGGCAAAAATCTAAATGCTTAGTTTTGGTGGTAAAAATATGACAAACTGCTATGAAATACGAAAAGACAGATATTTTACATATGTGAAATAAAATTTACAAAACAACTTCCGCAAAAAAGACCATAAAGGTTTGTCAAAATAATCTGTTTGGAGAATTTCTTTGAAAAGAGTAAAATATTAAACCAGTAACATACCTTTCGCCCTGCCCTTTTTGTTAATACACACAAACCAGAGTTACAAGTTTTGTAAGGTATTGGCAGAACATCTTGAAGGAAATGTTCAGTTGGCAGTTAGAAATGTGGTTTTGGAATTCAAGACAGAATCAAACTTCAGAGTTATGTATATACACATGAGATCTGATATTATAGGAGTAGAAGAGACCTATAAAAGGGAAGCTAGAGGGATCAGGGATGGAAGAATGAGGGTTGACGTCTCAATCTTAGGGAAGTCGATCATTTGAGGAGTATAGGAACAAACGATGGTTTAGGCAGAGATAGAGAAGTAGAATCAGAATAGTAAAATACCACAAAGCCAAAAAGATGATCAACCAAGTCAAATTTAGAGAGATGCAAAATAACTTAAAAGAGATCATGCTGACCTAAAACATTACCTACGTTAGGTTCTTTGTTTTTGCTGTTTGCTTGGAGTTTAAGCACTAATAGGACTGAATGCCCCAAGCCATCCTCCCATCCAAGTTCCCAGATTTAGAGCCCCTTTATCTATGACAAAGACCTCTAGTCTAGAGGGCAGCAAAGTCCCTATGTGTTCTTTGCCTGAAGGTATTTTGTAATGAAGTGCTATATTTGTGTTCTAGTACACAATGAAGTTCCACTTTGAAGAATTTTAGTCTCAGAGACCTCTTAGAAATCCAGTCTGAACAACTGAACTTGCCCTGGGACACCAACAAGCTCCATCATTTTTAATGTCTTTTGTCTAAAATGTTATGCCTCAGTGAATTTTTACTAAATTTAAATACCATAATTGTCATCTTACTTGGCTTCATTTATTTGAACTTTGAAACAGAAGCATTGGTTCAAGGAAGGAAAACACAAACTGCCCCAAACAGAGGTTTGGATATCTTTGACTACTAAGGAAAAACAGTGAATAATACACCACTCAGAAAATAGATCCACAGTAATCTTTCCCAAGGAAAGCTATCATTGCAAGTCTAATATTCATGGAGGTCTCCGAGACAGTAGGTTAACCAGAAAAAAAGCTACAAAAGAGGAAACTGAAGATATATGTAAAAAGATCACTATTTTCTATGGAAAATTTCTTAGGCCATACTCTGCAATCTGAAATCTATGCCACTTATTTAAGTCTATCTTACAAATACCTATATGGTTTTCTGCCTTCCAAAAATGTTGAAAGATAATTCTTCACATCTCTCACATTTCTGCTTATCTTTCCAGCAGAAGCACTAACTGCCTCTGTTCAGACTATCTTTTCAAGGATGTCTGTGTACAGGAAGACAGAGTGTCTCCCTCCAAAGCAAAGGGCAGATATGCTTACTGCCCATTTCAAAAGATTAAGGTTCCCTAAGCTCAAGGTTCTCCTGTAATGCCACCTCATAAGGACTCAGATGTCACCCAGCCCTTTTTGTATCTCTTTGTGAGAAGTGAGGCTCCGGGAGCTGGTGCAAATGCTGCTTCTCTGGCTACTTCTGTTGCTGTAAGTAGTAGTCTATCCTTTGACTCTGACCCAGGAATACTGTGTCTTTTGAAAGCACTTGTGAAACTTGTTAAATTGCAATTAGGGTAAAATCGCAAACCTTCACAGTTCTTGACATGAAAATAAAAGTTTACTTTAAATTAGGTTGTTTCACTGCCCAACATACCTTTCAAATGGTGCAATCATAAAAAAGTAAATAAATAAATCCTCAGTAATAAGGCACTGTGTTGTATTAGACAGCACCTTGGTGACCTGAAAGAACTAAAGCAGTTCTAAAAAATCTTACATAAATGGAAGTGATCAAAAGACCAAAAGAATCTAACACTTCATGTCCCAAATGGCTGTCTGGCAATACTTGTCAATATTTCTAATTCAGACCAGATACCTTACTCCTACCAGTACTGATATACTAGAAACTGAAACAAAGGAAGTGGTCTAATAATTTTCCCACATTTACGTCACAAGGCATAAAGTGGGACAATAAAGGAGACCGATTATTTTCATTTGAGAAAGGGATTTGGAAAGAGCAGCAGCCACTCATGAGGCAGGGACTGGCAGCCTACTGAGCTGGGGACAGCCCTGCCTCCAAGTAAGTCAGAAAGGGAAAGACAAATACCATATGATACCACTTATATGTGGAATCTAAAATATGACACAAATGAACCTGTCTATGAAACAGAATCACGGAAATAGAGAACAGACTGGTAGTTGCCAAGGGTGAGGAGGTTAGGAGAGGGATGGAGTGGAAGGCTGGGGTTAGCAGATGTAGGCTTTTATACAGTAAGTCCCCTACATACGAACCTTCAAGTTTCGAACTTTCAAAGATACGAACATGCATTTGCATGTCTAATCACGTAAGTCTGTTCACGTGTCTGGAATACATTGTAACATGCATGCATCCTCTACAACAGGTTGAGCTTTTGTGTACTTTACTGTAGAGTACTGTATAGCAGCCGTCCCCAAACGTTTTGGCACCAGAGACTGGTTTCGTGGAAGACAATTTTTCCACAGACCGGTGGGGGGGGGGGGGGGGATATGGTTCAGGCAGTAATGCAAGTGACGGGGAGCAGCAGATGAAGATTTGCTTGCTTGCCTGCCGCTCGCCTCCTGTTGTGCAGCCCCGTTCCGGGACCCCTACTGTATAGAGTACAGTAGTACAGTATCTTTATTTCAAGCCCAGGATGTTGGGAAGCAAGTGTGAAAGCAGCAGTGATATAGGTGGTACTGCTAAGAAACGCCAAGCAATAACGATGGAAACAAAAGTGAAAATAATTGAGAGTGGAGCGACAACAGGAAGAATAAGAAACTGAAGAACCGAAGAGATTCACGACACAGGAAATGGCAAGGGGATTTTCTTTATTTGAGGAGGCACTGTTAGTTTTTGAGGCACAGGACGCAAACATAGAACAGTACAGGAAGGTTGCAGCCGCCATTCAGAATGCAATCCAGTGCTTGTCATCTATGACAAGAAAAAAAAGAGCTACTACCCGGACGTCACTGGATCGTTTTTTCAAGAGGGTAGATAGAATTGAATCCAGCAAGGAACCAGAACCTGTGCCATCGACGTCAGGCGTAAGTGAAATTGCAGCTTGCCCTCCGTCTCCTACTGCTGACGATCCTTCAGCTCTGACATCTCCCACCTCCTCTCCCTCCTCTAGTCAGTAACTCTTCTTGCCTGTTCACTCAGCGCCAGCCCCTGTATGCCAGCTGTTGTACTCTACTACTGTACTTTTCAAGGTACTGTACTATAAGATTAAAAATGTTTTATTTTTTGTGTGTTTGTTTTTTATGTATTATTTGTGTGAAAAGTATTATAAATCTATTACAGTACAGTACTATATAGCTGATTGTGTTAGTTGGGTACGTAGACTAACTTTGTTGGACTTACAAACAAAATGGACTTACGAATGGGCTCTCGGAATGGTACTCATTCGTATGTAGGGGCCTTACTGTATATGGAATGGATAAGTAGCAAAGTCCTACTGTATGGCACAGAGAACTATGTTCAATATCCTATGATAAACCATAACGGAAAAGAATATTTTTTAAAAAGCGTATATATATACATGTATGTATAACTGAATCACTCTACTGTACAGCAGAAGTTAACACAACACTGAAAATCAACTATACTTCGATTAAAAAAAAATAAAACTGTGTCTTCTGCAAGCACCCTTAGCAGTCAGCCTCACCAAAACAGAAGGACCTATGCAGCTCATGTAGGGCTCACACCTTACACCCTAGAGTGACCAGGGTCCCCAATCCCTGGGCTGGGGACTGTTAGGAACCGGGCTGCAGGCAGGAGGTGAGTACCGGGCGAGCGAGCAAAGCTTCATCTGCCGCTCCCCATCGCTCGCATTACTGCCTGAACCATCCCTCCCCCCTACCACACGCGAAAAAATTATCTTCCAAGAAACCAGTCCCTGGTGGCAAAAAGGTTGGGGACCACTGCCCTAGAGCATATAGCTCTAGTGACCAGAGGGGAGTGTGCTGCTGGGCCCCATAGAATGTCACCTACAAAAGGCCACTTCTCCAAAATCAGCCAACATAACTGACCTACCCAACACAGAAAAAAAAAAAACAGCAAAATCTGCAAAATGAGGAGACAGAGGAATATGTTCCAAATAAAGGAACAAGACAAAGGACTCAGAAAAAGGGCTAAACAAAGGGGAGATAAGCAAGCTACTCAGTAGAGAGTTCAAGGTAATAATCGTAAAGATGCTCAGCGAACACAGAATGGATGAACATAGTGAAAATTTTAACAGAGAGAAAATATAATGAAGAAAACAAAGGTAAAGAATACAATAACTGGGGACTTCCCTGGTGGCACAGTGGTTAAGAATCCACCTGCTAATGCAGGGGACACAAGTTTGATCCCTGGTCTGGGAGGATCCCACATGTCGCAGAGCAACCAGGCCCGTGAGCTACAACTACTGAGCCTGCGCTCTAGAGCCCACGAGCCACAACTACTGAGCCTGCGTGCCACAACTACTGAAGCCCGCACGTCTAGAGCTGGTGCTCCACAACAAGAGGAGCCACCGCAACAAGAAGCCCATGCACCACAATGAAGAGTAGTACCCACTCGCCACAACTAGAGGAAGCCTGCACGCAGCAACGAAGACCCAATGCAGCCAAAAATAAATAAATAAAATAAATTTGTAAAAAAAAGAATACAATAACTGATAAAATCCAATATATACAAACAGCTCATAAAAATCAAAGAATATATATGTACACACACACACTCACAAACACACATACACACACAAACACAGGAATATTATTCCGCCATAAAAAAGAAAGAAATACTGCCATTTGCATCAACGTGGATGGACCTAGAGAATATTACGCATAGTGAAACAACTCAGACAGAAAGAGACAAATACTATATGACATCACTTACATATGGAATCGAAAAAATAATACAAATGAATGTATAAACAAAACAGAATGAGACTTAGACACAGAAAACAAACCTGTGGTTACCAAAGGGGAGAGGGAAGTGGGGTGGGACAAATTAGGGGTATGGGCTTAACAGATACAAACTACTATATACAAAATAGATAAGCAACAATGATTTACTATACAGCACAGGAAAGTACACCTATTAACTTATAATAACCTATAATGGAATATAAACTGAAAAAATACTGAATCATTATGTTATACCTGAAATTAACACAACACTGTATTATAAATCAACTATACTTCAAAAAAAAAGAATACAATAACTAAAGTAAAAGATATGCTAGAAGGAATCAACAGTAGATTACATGATACAGAATAATGCATCAGCAAACTGGAAGACAGAGTAGTGGAAATCACCATGTTCTAAATAGTTGGGACCTAGAGAAAAGCTGCAGGAATAGTTTTGCCTCCCCTCGCCAATAAAGCCGAGGACTATTCTTTAAATAAAGTAAAAGATCTGCGCAAGAAGAGCTTCTAATGAAGTACTGGAATCAACAAGAGAAGCTGAACAGAGGCTGTGATAACTCCAGAGCTCACGATACCCATGCAGAGGTAGCAGGGAGGGGAGGGCAATCAGGATGGAATAGCACACAAAATCATTCTACTTATTTCTCATAATTCTTTTCTTCTTCCATTCATTTCTGTCTAATCTTTATTAAATCTTTCTGTTTTTTAGGGTTTATTTTTTTAATACTAATGCACAGCTTTTTATTTCTCAACCTTTCTTCATTTCTAACATAAGAATTTCAGGTTGTAAATTTCCCTGTAAGAATTCCTTTAGCCGCATACCACAGATTTTGATCATTCAATTCCAAATAGCTTTTTATTTGCATATTACAGTTCAACCAATAATTTATTTAAAATATTCTAATTTCCAAACTGTGAAGCTTTTTTTTTTTGCAGTACGCGGGCCTCTCACTGTTGTGGCCTCTCCCGTTGCGGAGCACAGGCTCCGGACGCGCAGGCTCAGCGGCCATGGCTCACGTGTCCAGCTGCTCCGCGGCATGTGGGATCTTCCCGGACCGGAGCACGAACCCGTGTCCCCTGCATCGGCAGGCGGACTCTCAACCACTGCGCCACCAGGGAAGCCCCGTGAAGGTTTTTTAACTGACTGAATTTAACTTAGAGAACAAGGTTTGTATGAAATGAATTTTTCGAATGGCAAATTCATAAACATTCTCTACCTGTTTGAATATGTATATATGTTATTGGTTCAGTGTTCCAAATACATATCCATTAGATCAAGCTTGTTGATAGTGTTCTTCAAACCTTCTCTATCCTCAACGACTGACAGAGATGTGTTAAAACTCACTAAAATGGTTGTTTTGTTCATTTCTCCTTGTAGTTACAGATATTTTTGTTTTATGTTTCAAAGCTACCCTGTCAAGTACATCAGATTTAAAAGTTATAACTTCCCAGTGAACTGAATGTTTTATCAATATACGGTAGTCATCCTTATCTTAAGGAATGAGTTTTGCATTAAAATTATTCTAATCCTTACCACTTCCTTTTCTTGCTTTCTTTGAGACTCAATCTTTTGTGTTTTTCACATTCCATTTTGCCTTCTATTTAGTTTTAAAGTTATACACTCTCTATTATTTTAATGGTTATACTAAAAATGTTAACATACATATTTAAGTATAGTTAATCAAAGTAAAGTTAATCATGAGGCTGCAAGGAAATTAATAGGTAAGCCAGTGACATAGATCTCCACATTATTCTTCTGCAGACAAGGTTTTTTAACAGCCAGAATGAACGTTTGTTTTTTTTATCTCTACCATGTCATTATTTCCTCCATTCTATATTTTATTTGCATCTACTTTTCTCTTTCACCAAAAACTTCCACTAGTGTGGTTCTGTCTCTTGAATGGACCTTGGTCTGACTTCATAATCTTAAAAGTCTTGTCAAAGAATGAGATTATTTTAAACTTTGCTGTTTTGTTCTCAAGTCTATTGACTCTACCCTTAACATTTTAAATTTCTTTCATGTTTGGGCTCACTGTATTGCTCTTTTCCAATTATCTGAGTTGAATGCATTTATTTTTAACCCTTCCTGTTTCCTGATAACTGTTCTTGTTATAATTCCCTCTTAGATAAAATCTAAAACAGAGTTTTTACTACCATTCTATTCTTAACATTTAGTTCCTTATATAATTTCTTTTGCAGCTCACACAGAGATTATATGAGCATTATGTAACTTAGTTTTCAGTTGTACCAGTTACTAAATTATTGACTTTCAGCTCCAAAACCATACTTCCAAACTTGGCTTTGTGATACTTGGGGCTGAGACTCTGCAAACCACACTTTGGCTCCATGGTAGGCTTTGCCAATGATAGAGCAAAGCTCTAGAGAGCGACTGCAGATGAAGGGGAGAGAAGAGACTAACTCTTTACTTCTGTGGGCTTCCTGTCTGTCTGCTATTCCTGTGACCACCACTCTAGCAACCCCTAAGAGACATCAGCACCAACCCACCAGTGCCACATTCTCAGAGGTCTAAGCCAGCCTTCAAAATATCAGGCAGTTCTTCAGAGGTCTGAGTTCTAGATTTTAGAAATCCCAACCTCTTTCCTTTGTTTCCCCAGCCTTACAGGTGATAGTAGCTTCTCAGTTAGTAATTTTATAATTTGTTATGAATGCTTTATAGTAAATTCTCTCTACAAAAATGAGTGGTAGAGGTTCTATCTCCTAACTGGATCATGACACAAATAACAATCGTATGGAATTTTTAAGAAATATCCTTTTTTCCCATTATAATGCAGACTGAGGTGTTTCTTTTTTAATAAATTTATTTTATTTATTTATTTATATTTTTGGCTGCGTTGGGTCTTCACTGCTGCACGCAGGACTTTCCCTAGTTGTGGCGAGTGGGGGCTACTCTTTGTTACGGTGCACGGCCTTCTCATTGCAGTGGTTTCTCTTGTTGCGGAGACAGGCTCTAGGTGTGCAGGCTTCAGTACCTGTGGCTCGCGGGCTCTAGAGCACAGCCTCAGTAGTTGTAGCACACAGGCTTAGCTGCTCTGGGGCATGTGGGATCTTCCCCGACCAGGGATCGAACCCGTGTCCCCTGCATTGGCAGGAGGATTCTTAACCATTGCGCCACCAGGGAAGTCCCCCAGACTGAGGTTTTTATAAGTGAGAGCAAAACTACCCAAACATTTTAAGAGGCTAATATAACCTAGACTCCAAAACCAAATATGAACAAGAAAAAAATGCCTTTTACTTACAGACATGGGACAAAAGTTCTAAATAAAATATTAGCTGACTAAATCTAACGGTGCATTAAAAATTAGATTTCACAATCAAATAGAGTTTATCTCAGAAATGAAAGGCCAGTTCATCAAAAAACCTAACTCACCACATTATTGAGATTATATAATTATTTTTACTAATGCAGAAAAAATATTTGATAAGATTCAACATCCATTTATAATGATAAAAATAATGCAAAATACTCTTAGCAAAGTGTACTTAAGACTACATTCCAGAAATCTTTAGCAAATATTACACTTGATGAAAAAACTTTATATGCAGTCTCTTCAAAACTGTCAACAAGACAAGGACGCCACTATCACTACTACTGGATAATTCAATTGTAGAGTCCCTGGCAATTAAGAATAGAAAAAATGAGACTGAGAAAGAGCCAAAAGGATGGAAAGAAATAAAACTGCCATTATTTGCATATGACAATAATTTACCCAGCAAAGCCAAAAAAAAACTATTAGAATTATGAGATAAGCAAGGTAGACAACCTGCAAAAAATAATCAATATAAGCTTTTTCCACACCAAGAAAAGCAATTCTAAAATATAGTAAGAAAAAAAGATACCATTCACAACAATGACAAAAATAATAAAGTATATAGGAATTTTCCTAACCAAAAACGTTAACACCCCTATGGAGACAATTCTAATAAAGAGGAAAATATGAACACAAGGGAGACATCCCATATTCTTGAATGGGATGAAAATACAACAAAAACATCGATTATATTCAAAATAATCTATGTATTGTAAATGCGACCGCCGTCAAAATGTCAGTTGTGTATTTTTGCTAAATTAGAACAAACTTTCCCTAAAAATATACTGTGGAATAAAGGTCTATACATAACTAACTCAACAGTAATGCAAATAAATAAGATTTACCTTACTGGATATTAAGATATAATTAATAGCATTAAATATGTGTTTAAAGGTTATAAGACTATACAGACCACACTGAGACAGAATAGAGTTCAGAGATAATCCATACATGTATAATATTAATATCTGATAAATTTACAATAATATATCATAAATCAATGAGGAAAGGACAGGCTATTTAGTAGCTGGAAAATGAATAATAGGAAAATTGGCTCATTGTGTAGATCCCTAGCACTGGGTCTCTAATGATCTTTTCTGGTAGACAACATTACATACATGTTGTCACACTTCATTGCTGGAGGATTTTTAAAATGTCCTGTGTGACTCCACAGGGAGAGGACTCTTGGAAGCTTATGCCTATTTTTTTTCCACACTTTGCGCTATGTGCCTTGGGCTGCTTCTGCTTGGTATCACTTCACTGAAATAAATCAAGGCCATGAATACAACTATATGCTGAGTCCTGTGATGACTCCTAGTGGGGCATCAAACTTAGTGGTTTGTTACAGGGACCACCAAATATGTAGACAAATATAAATGAATAATAATTGAATAAAACACTAATAATAGTGTTTTTGCAGTAAAGAGAATCAAAGTGTTCCCAAACTGTTTGCACTTTTCTTGCATTAGTCTCTAGTAAGCCAAGGAGACATATTGTAGTATGTAAGATAAATACTAAAAGATGAGTAAAATACATAACTAAAAAGATAACCATAAGATGAGGAAGTAACAAAAATACTTGACTATTCCAAGAGAAGACAGTAAAAAAGATGAAAAAACATACAAGTGGGACAAATAGAAGGTAAATTAAACCTAAGTATTTAAGATATTACCCTAAATATAAACGTATCATGTACTTGAATTAAAAGACTGACAGCATCAGATAGATGAAAAAAATAAAACCCAAATTTGTGCTGTTTACAAGAGTCATATTCTGAAATATAAAAATACAGAAAGGTTGAAAGTAAAATAGAAAAAGGGTACCATGCATGTAAAAGGAAAATAGTGCATCTATATCTACTATCAAATAGACTTTAAGAGGTATTACTAGACATTTCAGGATGATAAAAAGGGTCCATTCACCAAGAATACATAAAATTCTAATACATGCCTAGTAAAAAAGGCTCAAAGTATAAACAGCAAAATTAAGCAGAACTAAAAGGAGAAACAGACAAATTTGCAGCCTTACTTGCAGATTTTAACACACTTCCCTCAGTAACAAAAACAAACAAGTTATAGAAGTTATAAAAATAAAATTAACTCACCTATCTTAATTGGCATATATACAAAACAATAAATATCCAAAATAGTAAAATATCCATGCTTTCAAGGGTACCTGGAAGGAGTACCAAAACTGACCACAGGGTGGGACACAAAGCAACTCTCCACAGATTTCAAGGATTGAAATCATAATGTTTATGTTCTCTGATTACATGAGACTTAATAGCAAAATCAGTAACAAAAAGATACCAAAAATATAAATATCTGGAAATTAACCAATACATTTCCAAATAATTCATGGTCAAAAAAAAAAAAATCCAATGAAAATTGTTAAGTTTTTCAACTGAATCATAATGAAAACATAAGATGAAAATTTGTGGGATGCTACTAAAGCTGTACTTAAAGGGACAATGACAGGCATAATGCACATATTAGGGAAGAATAAAGGGTGAAAGTCAATGAGGTGCTCATCTTATGAAACAAAGAATAAAATAAACCAAAACAAATAAACAAAACAAAACAGTGGGAAGGAAATAATGAAGATAGGAACAGAAATTAATGAAATGGAAAACTAATGTGCAATTAAAAAAACAAATCAATAAAGCCAAAGGTTTATTTTCTGAAAAGGCTAATAGAGATAAATCTCTGGCAAGACGAATCAGGGAAATGTGAGAAAAGACACACATTACCAACATCAGGAAGCAAAAATGACTACTGAACGGTCTACACTACAGAACCCACAGGCCATTGAAAAGATAATAAGAGGATATCAGGAATAACCTTATACCAAATAACTCAAAAATTTAGATGAAATGAACCAATTTCAAGGGGGGAAAAAAAGCTTATCAAAACAAAGTACATAATTGAATATTCCAATAGCTATTAAATTCATTATGTAATTAAAATCTTTCCAAAAAGAAAATTCTAAACATAGATGGCTTCATTGGTTAATGTTACAAAGTAGTTAAGTATGACTATAACACTAAGCTTACAAAAACTCTTGCAGAGAAAAAAAGAGGCCAAGATAATTCCCAACTTGATTCATGAGGCCAGCATAACCCTGTTCCTCAAATCTTAAAAGGACATTACAAGAAAACTGCAGACTGATATCTCTCCTGAACATAGGTGCAAATATCCTAAACAAAACATCAGCAAAAATATCAATATGTAAATAAAGGATTATATGTCATGACAAGATGGCTATATTCCAAGAATGTAAAGTTAGCTTAACATTTGAAAATCAATCAACATCATGTTCCACATTAATAGAATAAAGAAGAGAATATGATTATCTCAATAGACCCAGAAAAGGAATGTCATAAAAATCAATATCATTAATTATAAAAACTAGGAACAGATGGAAATTTTGTTACTCTATCATATTAGCTACAAAAAAACAAAGAGCAAATATAATTCTTAATAGTAAAAGGTTAAAAATTTTCTCCCTAGGATCAAGAATGAGATAAGGATAAGTACTGTTATCACTTCTATTAAATACTATGTTAAAGATCCTAACCACTACAACAAGGGAAGAAAAAGAAGTGTAGAGGTTAAAAGGAATGAAAACTGTCATTATTTGCAGATTGTATACACAGAAAACTTTAACATGACTACATACATAAAAACTCAACCAATTTCCATACACACTATTAAAATTAATATATGAATTTAGCAAGGTAGGTAGACACAAAGTCAATACGTAAGAGTTTAGTTTTTCCAGATACCAACAAACACAATTAAAGTGAAACTTTACAAGATGCCATTTATAACTGCATTAAAAAAAAACTTAGAATTAAAAAATAACTGCATTAAAAAAATACCTTAGAATAAATCTAATGAACATTATGCAAGACTTCTTCACTTAAAACTATAAAACTTTGAGAGAAATTAAAGACCTAAAATAAATGAAGGGATCTAACACATGGTAGATAACTTGTAGATATTATGAATTCTCCCTAAATTGATCAAGAGATTTAATAATTCCAATCTAAATCCAATTTTGTTTTGTCTTGGAGGGGAGGGAGTCTGGCAAGCTGATTTTCAAAGTTCTAAGCAAATGCTAAGGCCCAAGAATAGTCAAGACAATCTTGAGGAAGAAGAAAAAAGGTGCACTTACCCAAGGCTTAAGTGATTAAAGATATTTCAGTATTTTGCACAAGGATAAAGAGATCAATGAAACAGAACAGAGAATTCAGAACAAACCCAAACTCTTGATTTAAGACAAAGGTTAGTTAACAATGCAGAGCAAGAAGAATGGTCATTTCATTAACTAGTGCTGGTACAACTAATTATCTACATGGAAAAAAGTGAAATAATCATAGATAGTAATGTAAAAGGAAAGATAATAAAGCATCTTTAAATGAAAGAAGATAATATAAAATAAAATATTCACAATTGTGGAATTTACAGATTTCTTAAACATGATAAAAAAAATCACTATCCATAAAGAAAAATGTTGATAACTTGGTTCATTATATTTATACGTTATAATAAATGTATATGGTTACAAACTTCTATTCCTCAAAGACACTGTAAAGAGAGTAATTATTTTTTTAAAAGCAACACAATAGAAAAATTGAACAGATATCTGAATAGGCATGTCACGGAGGATATCTAAATGCGCAATACGTATATAAAAAAGCATTCAACTCAGCCTTCAGAGAAATAAAAACACAATGAAATACTGTTAAAAACCCACCAAATTCTGGCAAGAATGAGAAGAAACTGGAATTTTCACACATTACTAGTGGAAGAGGAAATTGAAGCAATCACCACAGAAAACTTTTGGCAGTATTTACTAACAACAACACACACACATATTCTATAACCTGATAATTCCACACCTAGATATAAAGCAAACAGAAATGTGTACATCTGTGCACCAAAAAAAATATGTGCAAGAATACTGATGGCATCATTACTCACAATATTTATACAATAAAATATAGCAATAAAAATGAACTAATGCTACAACTGAATAAAATGATGAAGCTCTCAAACCATAATATGAGAGAAAGAAGACAGCACAAAACAGGCTGAACTAATCTATGGTGTTAGAAGCCAGAAAGAGTGGTTGCCTTTTGTGCTGAGATGAAGAGTAGTGGCTGGGAGAGAATCTGATGGAAGTTCTAGGGCACTAATAATGCTTTATATATATAATGCTTTATATCTGGTTATATATACTTTGGAAAATGCATGGATCTTATAGTTTTTACACTTTTCTATACATGTTATATTTCAGAAAGAAGTTTATTAAAAAAGAGAATACATAAAAAATGAAGTGAAAGGGAAAAAACGTATAAACAAAGCCACTATAAACAAGGGAGAAAAGAACAGGACTTGAGGAGAGACAAGAGCATTCCCTATGTTAATGAATCTGCAAGTATTTTTTACAGAATAGTTCTCAATGAGAGAATCACTATTCTGTACCTGTGTTACTTACTTGCCAATTCAGTACAATTCATATTTAAGCAAAGCAAATAGTAAAATAAAATATCATGTCATGAAGCCACTGAGAAGAGATATTCATTGACTATAAGTTACTCTTTCACAGGTACTCTTCTTCAATATTAGTTCTATTCATTCATTCAAAATATTCACTTAGAAACTCCTAGACATAGTTAATTCATTCAACAATGTACTGAGCTCTTTTTCTAGAGTACAAAAGAGCAAGAAGGCAGATAAACCTCTCATAGTGCTAACAGTCTAAAAGAGAAGACATATGATAACAAGTTATTATTATATACTGTGCCAAGTATTATGACATGGAAAGAACAAAGTGGCATAAAAACACGTCAGGGACATCTAACTCAGTTTAGTAGGATTAGTGACAGTTTAGAGTTAGATAACCCTCACAGAAATCATTTAGTATATGCCTTTATTTCACAAATGAAGAGAGACTAAAACATGTATACAAGCTAAACTAGTTAGACCTGAAAAATGAGTTGATGTTAAACTGCTAATATGGGAATTGAGGCCAAAGAGGCAGCAGAGTATTCAAGGCAGAGGGAACAGCATATATAAAGACCTAGGGGGGCTTCCCTGGTGACGCAGTGGTTGAGAGTCCGCCTTCCGATGCAGGGGACATGGGTTCGTGCCCCGGTCCGGGAAGATCCCACATGCCACGGAGCGGCTGGGCCCGTGAGCCATGGCCGCTGAGCCTGCACGTCCGGAGCCTGTGCTCCGCAACGGGAGAGGCCATAACAGTGAGAGGCCCGCGTACCACAAAAAAAAAAAAAAAAAAGGCCTAGGGACAAGAATGAGCATAACACTTCAGAGATGATGCATCCCTGAAGAACAGTAAAAGACAAAATCTCTGTCCTTAAAGAGTTCACACTTAGAAATATGAAAGAACATGTTTTAAATAAACCTAAATCCATCTCTATTCGTTTGTAGATAATGTGAGAAGATGAAGTATGGCACACTGTCAGAAAGGGAAAAAGAAAATAAGGAAGATTACAGATTTGCAAAAGCTGTAAAAACATAACAAGGATACTGGAAATTCCTACCAGAGCCCTTCAGATTCTTTCTCAGTATGAGGTTCTATGATTCTAGACGCTGTACAGAGGTACTGTATTTTATACAAATGCTATTCTTGAAAATAACATAAGTTGAAACAGAATTTATATGAATAAAATGTATATCAGAGCTTATAAAGTTAAAGATCCTTGGAGCTATCATATTAATGCAAACAACCCTCCATGGTCCTAGATGTGCCACTAGCTCAGATGTCACCTGACATATAAAACTTAGCTCCTCTGGCCATCAGTTATGTCATTTATTAAATGGAAAGATTAAAATATATCAGTATTTTCTCTAAATTATTTTCAGCTTTATTTTTTTACTTTTATTTTTTTGGAAAAGGTAGTCTTTTTAGTAACTGCTTTTGTCACCAGGTTAAGTCATGCAGTTACAAAGTAGTTAGAAATTTCTAAAAGGATATTATTGTTACAAAAAGAAAAGCTCGGGCTTCCCTGGTGGCTCAGGGGTTGAGAATCCACCTGCCGATGCAGGGGACACGGGTTCATGCCCCGGTCCGGGAGGATCCCACACGCCACGGAGTGGCTGGGCCCGTGAGCCATGGCCGCTGAGCCTGCGCGTCCGGAGCCTGTGCTCCACAACGGGAGAGGCCACAGCAGTGAGAGGCCCGCGTACCGCCAAAACAAAAAAAAAAAAAGAAAAGCTCATTCTTACATAAATAATATCTAGTACTTCACTGGGACACTACTGTTCAAAAGGCCCTGGCCAAACAACTCCCAAACAAAACAACCCCAGGTTGTTTCCAGCCCATTGGGAATGAAGCCATGTGCAGAAAATTCTATGATGCTAAGCTTAAATTATTCGACATCACCATTCCTCAGGAGGCCATACTAGAATCTATGGCAAGAAATTAAATTTTTAAAAATACACATATTTTTATAAACCAGAAGTAAACAATTAACTAGAGGAGCAAACGGACACATGTACATCATCAAGGAATACAGCTTAGGGCAAGCAATCTATAACATTTCCTTTCATTGCTAAGTTTAATTTTTAAAATGTAAACAAAAACAGAACCAATAAAACTATGTTAAGAAACACAGCGTTGAAACAAAAAAACAGGTGTAGCTAATTAAATGTGTCATTTTGCTTTCATTATTTTATGTTCTAATGATCTCAAAAGTTTTGAAATGGGAAACAAGTTGCAACGAAGAGAACAAAAGACAAAATGCCCCAGGCAAGCCTAATGCCAACACATTCTTTCCGGTATATGACATGTTCTCCTCAAGCCCCACATCACTATCCAGATATAATCACTTCTAGACAAGAGCAATTACTCTAAATTCATGCTCTTCAAGACCATCTGCTCCATATTCAATCAACAAACATCTTGCTCCATGCATATGGCATCCTACAATTTTATACTTAATGCTTGCTAAATAATGATGTTATTTTTTGAGCATGCAATTAAGTTCCTTCCTTAGAAACTAAAATTCATCACAGGAGTAATAATGTTTTTTAGAATTATTATCGACCCTACAGACAATTATATAAAGAAGTAACATGAAACACGGGCATCTGGATCTCAGATTTGAATTGTAAAAGTTAGGCATAAAATTTCTGAATAGTATATTCAGGCAAATGAAGACTGAAAGCAACTATAAAAATCTAAGTCTCTCTTTTTAAAATATACTTTTTCCTCAAAATATCAGAATTCCAGAAATGTTTTATCTGGAGTCTTTACTCTCCCTCAACTCAGTATTAAGTATAGACAAGGTGATAAGTATTACCTGATATATCACTGGGAGAGTTCCATTTCTCACTCCTTATTCATAGAAAAGAAATTAAACAGAATACTCTCAAAGAGGGTATTGTGGTTCTTGCGTTATTTATATTACAAATGATTGGTATAACTTAGACTGACTGCAGAAGCCAGGTCTATTACGAATCCCCTATCACTTTTAAAAATTGCTTTTAAAAGTAATAGCACTATGGAAAGCACCCTGGTCTCAAGACCTGAATCTTGGGCCAAGACTTCACTAACTGCTTGAGCTTGGATGGATCACACAGTCTGTACTCATCTGTGAAATAAGGGAATATACTAAATGATTTCTGATAGGGTCTTCTAGTTTTAAAACGACAGAATTAATTCACTTCACCAGTCCCAGGTTTTAACAAACTTTCCTAAAAATACAGCTTATAGTATCAAAATTTTAATATCAAATTATTTATTACCTGGCTTAGCAACCCTATTAAAATGCAGAGTTAGGGGCTTCCCTGGTGGCGCAGTGGTTGAGATTCCGCCTGCCGATGCAAGGGACACGGGTTCGTGCCCCGGTCCGGGAAGATCCTACATGGCTGCGGAGCGGCTGGGCCCGTGAGCCATGGCAGCTGAGCCTGCGCGTCTGGAGCCTGTGCTCCGCAACGGGAGAGGCCACAACAGTGAGAGGCCCGCATACCACACACACACACACACACACACAAAAAAATGCAGAGTTAGGAACAAAAAGGATAGTTTGCTTATAGCACAATTCTTATGCCAACAGAGGTTGAAGATCTATGGCTTTGTGGACTAGAGCAAGGTCCAGGTAAGAGGAGAGGAACCAGGAAAATAATGAATATAGTCTGATATGATTTTGACTTGGGGTGGGGGGCGGGGGGGCAGCAGGCCAACTATATTTGTCCCTTTTTTTGGAAGGTACAAAAACTCTAAATAACACACCATTAAAACTGAAAAAATAATTTACAGTCACTATCTCTGTTCCTTCAACTTTCAATCACCCCTCAATTTATTGCGATCTACTAGAACTACTCTCTTCCAAGGCCCTCATGACCACACAAGTACTAAGCACTTGATGTCACTGTGGTCTCTATACTGTCGATCCTGGCTCCACTATTTATTTCCTGTGTGATCTTGGTGAAGTTCCATAACCTGTCTGACCTAAGTTTCTTCACCTATAAAATGAAGATAACCATATAAGGAATGCTGTAAGAAATCATTAACACGTGTGAAGGCACTTCAAACAATGGATGGCACCTTGTAAGTACTCAATTAGTGGTAACTAATAATATATTATTTCTAATTACTTCCTCCCTGAATCTTCTTCCCTCATTTGAGTCACCACTTTTTTGGGGTTCTCTTCCCACCTCTCTAGCCACTCCTCAGTCTTCTATACCAGATTTTTCCTAACAGTTCAACCTTTGAATGGTGGTATTCCCCAGGATCCCTTCTTTCCTCAGTAGCAGGCTAAAACCTCCCTGATCCTTCGCAAATACAACACAACATATTATAATTTTACCTGTTACACTGCTGCACTTCTCTGTGCATCTTGAGCTCTAAGAGGAGAAAGTCCAAGTCTCTCTTATTCACTGACGTAGTCCCAGCACCAAGTGCAGTGCCTGGCTCAATAAATGAACGAAAAAATGAACTCTGTTCATTCTCTCTAAGTGACTTCATTCATTTCAATGGCTTCAGTCATAATCTAACTGGTGACAACTCACTAAAACATAGATCTAACCAAGACTCTCATCTCCAAAACCTGCAATTCAAAATCCTGCAGCTTAGACAATGTAAACAATAAAAGGGGTTAGAAGGTGGAGGACAGAGTGGGCAGGAAGAAGACATCGCAACAGTCTAGACAAGAGCAATGAAAAATAGTTTAAAATTTTTTTTTAAGCTGAAACTCTGAATAAATTTTGAAAACAGAGCTGACAGGATTTGATAAAGAGTAACAAAAAAAGGAATCAAGAATAACTCTTAGAAGTAACTTTTTTTTAGAAAGACTGATTTTTTTTTTTTAATTAGAAAGAAAACCTTTCCTTAGGTTTTCTACTTTTATAGCCTTGGCAAGGCAACTCAGAAAATTTTCCACTAGTGAAGTAAATAGGATATATCACTTAGAGCTTAAACAGAATCAAAACTACCACTTGTTTTTCTGAAACAAACCACTCATCTCCAGTCATTTCAAATGAACAGCAGAATTAATATTAAGATACCCAATTCACTGACCAAAAAAAATTCTACTTCTCATATAATATCCATAATGTTTACGCAGTAGGAAAAATCCTAACATCACAAATATAACTATCACTATATTTCAGAATTACAAAACAGAGGGGAAAATTCATTGTTTTATGATATTATATTGCATAATTACTGCCTATTTATCCACCTACAATAATGAATAAAGATATGATCCCTTATGAAATGCATTAATTAGAGGATAATCATGATACATACATCAATTTAATTTTGTTGCTCTACTGCAGGGCTAAAGTGGACTCACATGTGGGACGACATGGGTACGGGAGGGAAGAGACTGTAACTCTATGTATGACAGGAGAGCTCTCACATTCAGCAAGAAAATCTGTCAGGGAGGCACCCCCAAAATAAGCCATATCTATTTCTAGTCTGCATATTTCTATTGATGGG
Source organism: Aethalodelphis obliquidens (assembly GCF_003676395.1). NCBI lineage: Eukaryota > Metazoa > Chordata > Mammalia > Artiodactyla > Delphinidae > Aethalodelphis > Aethalodelphis obliquidens. The sequence continues at coordinate 57,509,111 of NW_020837950.1, read as the reverse complement.
CAAGACTTTTACCGATCCAGATTCAGTAAAAGTCACTACTCTAGCAAGGTAAAGGATTCTGCTAGACTTCCCTGATACCACTTATACTACAGTAATCAAATACTTCATAAAATCAGGAATACTGTCAAAATTCAAATAAGCATCTACCAGAGAAGTGCATAAATACACATAAAATATGAAAATTTTTTTTAAAAAAAGAAAGTGACACTTACCAAGGGCCTGTATAAACCATGAACACTGCTATCAGGCTATACTTCTAAACCTCATAAGAACTCTTTTAAAAATGTTATACAAAAAAAAAAGTTATCCCTATTTAGCAGATGAGGAAAGAGTTCAAGAGGTTAAATGGCTTGCCCAGTGACTCCCAGCTGATAAGGGATAGTGCTAGCATTTGAAACTAGAGCTCACCATAAGCTTTCCACAAAACCCTACTATTTCCCTGCACCTTATTTAAAAATATTGAATTTTTACAGAATCAACATTTTAATTCTAACTTAGAAAATAACATTGGCAGAATTCAAAAATGATGGAAAATGTTAGAAAAAGAACCTTTCTTAAGAACTGGACTGTACATAGGAGATCCTCCATAAATTCCTGTTCAAATAAGCTAGTGAAGGGTGGGAGGGAGGACTAACAGCTATAAATATCTGAGAACCCTGCTGCAAGACAGATAACATTTTCCATTTCACAAGAAGTTATGTTATAATAATTAGATTCAGTATTTTTACTAGACCTACGTAAGTGTAATAATGACAAAATCATTGTTTAAATAAGAGTTTTAATTCTTCCTGTTCTGTGATGGTATCTTATCAAGGCCCAAGCATTTGGTATGAACATGTTGAAATGATGTGTAATCAACAAGGATGCTAAAGATAAATTCTTAGAGATGTGAAGCAAATGCTTCCTTCCACTGTTAACAAAATGACCGAGACCTCTTCTTGAAGAAATCAAGCTCTATTTATATTCACTCTCCTGAAATGGCACAGGCAGCCTTAGAAGGATAAGTTTATAATAAATCCCTGCATTTGGAAAACATTGTTGCTAAGCATCTTCTAACATTCAGCAGAGTTTATATAATTCATGTCTCCACTGCATAATTAACATTTCATGTTTTCTAAAAAAGTGTGGTATGCTTATCTATGTTGTTAATTTAAAACATTATAAATTTTGAGGGAATTAATAAAAGGCTATGCAACTAATTAATTAGAAAGGCAGCCTAATCCCAGGAGGGATAAAAACATAGACATTAAATGTCAGGATGTGTCAGAGTTGAGCTTATAAACAGCTTGTCTGCTTGAGATAAAACATTTCAAAATGCAGCTGCTCTTTGCTTAAAAAGGTGAGCTACAAAACATTAGGCTTTTGGACAAGTCACGACTTATCAAACCACACTCTAGCTCAAAAATTAATTATAAAGAAAACATAAGATTTGAAAATCAGTTTCACACCCAACCTGCAACATTAAACATTATATCTGCTCAGATAATAAGAGATCCAATTGTTGAAAGCAATACTACAGTAGTATTTCCAACTTTCTTATTTGTTATGGAGACAAAGTTTAAAAGTATGGAAAATATTCAGTAACACTAGAAAAAAAGATTAGAAAAGTTGAGAGCAATCACACTGCAAAAGACACAGCATCACCCTTACAAACTCTGGAATAGATTGCAAACCTTCGGTCCTCTGGAAAAGCACGCACAAACATATATACTACAATGATTTTGATCTTTTGTATTAATAACCCACAAACAATAACCTTAAGATTAACAAAACAATCAGTAACATAGTTCACTTAGGTTTTATGAAATTCTGAATCACTTCAATGTATGTAATTACTAGACACCTGTGCACCATTTTATTAAAAATGGCAGAGCCTCCCCAACTAGAAGCCAGTTCAGGAAAAAGGAAAACCACCAGACAGCCAACACACCAAAAGCTCAAAGAACATACATGTCCACAAATCATAAGCAAGCAAATGTTCTAAGAAAAACACATGTCTACATTCCTACTTGTATTCTTAAGTGTTAATCCTTAACTACTTCCTTAATTGGGGCTTTCTATCTTTCAGAATTATTTTTCATTTTAAAGTTTTATTCAGAACCATTATATATACCTGCAAGACAAACTAGGACACTCATTTTCTCCTACAGTCAGAGACTAAAATGATACAGTAGTATACAGTAGTAGTAGTAGTACAGTAGTACATTACTATCACATAAAAACTCTAGGAAGAAACTCAACACTATCAGTGAGAGAGTCAGAATTACATTACCTAAACTAAATGCAGTTATTTAAATCAGTTACAGAGAAATCTCCAAAAATCAGAGAACTGGTTGGCCTAGATCAGTGGTTCTCAAAGTGTAGCCCTTGGACCAGCAGCACTGATTATCACCTGTAACTTGATAGAAATGCAAATTCTTGTACCCCAGCTGGACCTACTAAACCAGTAGCATGCAGCCCAGAATTGTGTTTTAACAAGCTCTACAAGTGATTCTTATACAGGTTTAACGCAGGAGAACCACTGGCCTAAATTAATGATACATTTCCTATTCACAGGGAAGTACAAGACTGGCTACTTCAAATCACTTGGAAAACATTATAAATACTGATTCCAGTTCCCCACCTTCTTTATTCAATTAAGTATGGAAAGTGATTGAGTGTCTGTGTCTGTGTGTGTGTGTGTGTGAGAGAGAGAGAGAGAGAGAGACAGAGAGAGAGAGAGAGAGAGAGAGTGTGTGTGTGTGTGTGTGTGTGTGTGTGTGTGTGTGTGTGTGCGTGTGAGCCTGCGCACGCCTGCATGGGAGTGTGCATGGCTTCCCAGGTGAACCTGAGGCATAATGAGGTTTTAAGAACCAATGACCTGGGAATTCCCTGGTGGTCCAGTGGTTAAGAATCCGCCTTCTCTTGCAGGGGACACAGGTTTGAACCCTGGTTGGGGAACTAAGATCCCACATGGGCAGGGCAACTAAACCCAGGTGCCTCAACTACTGAGCCAGCGTGCCTCAACTAGAGAGCCCAGGTGCTCTGGAGCCCGTGCGCCACAAGGAAGATCCTGTGTGACTCAACTAAGACCCAACACAGCCAAAAATAAATAAAATAAATATTTAAAAAATTAAAAAACAAAAACAGGGGTTCCTACCTTTAAAAAAAAAAAGAACCAGTGACCTATGTCAGTGGCTCTCAAAGTGTGGTCCCCACACCAGCAGCATCAGCATCAGCTGGGAACATATTAGGAATTCACAGGTACCAGCCCAGACCTACTGAATCAGAAACTCTGGGAATAGGGCACAGCCAGCCATCTATAATCTACTAAGTTCTCCAGGTGATTCTGATGCACAATAAAGTCTGAGAACCTCAACTCCAAGTGATCTGTCTGGAATTGAGAACATGTGAAATGAATCTGAATTCTGCAGAAAAGAATAAATAAGAGACAGAATTAACTTGTGTACTCAGGAATACATCTCTTGGAGCTGGAGTCTCTCACTTTCCTCACAAATTTGGAGGTCAAGGTGCCTTATTTCCTAGATAAGCCAGTGGGAATTCTCAAGCTGTCCACTTACACACAGCACAACTGGTGAACAAAGAAAATGCCTCCTAAAAAGCACTGGTTTTAAGCAAGATGTATTTAAAGTCCACAGTCAGAACCATAGCTGAGAAATCTTGTCAGTGGGAAGCCAAAAATTGACTGGAAATGTTCAAAAAAATAGCAGCAGTTATTTAAGGCACCACAGAACACTACCTTGTCTACTGCTACCTATGAAGGTAGCAATAACCACTTGGAGTTGTTTCCTTAGCACAGAGCAGGGATTTCTAAAGGCAAGAAAGGACAGGAGGAGATGAAGCTCAACGGAGGTTTAAAGACAAAACTAAACTCAACTCTGAAGTGAATAAATATTTTTATTACTCTACCAAGAGGAGTGGAGTGGTAATTACATCTCATTATGTCTCCCAGTTTTCACATACACTTCTCAGATATGTACTGAGCATACTGCTTCTAAATATTAAAATTTTACCATGACTCTTTTTGTAAAAAATATGATTCTAACTTTGTGTGTAATTCTAAGGTCAGTGTAATAATTGTGACTGCTTCTACTTGTCCAAGGGCATTTACTATGTTAAAAAAAAAGAGGGGGGCACAGCAGTTCAAACTTCCCTAGACAGTCATTTTAAAAGACTAAGAGCCATCCAACTTTTCCCCTAATAACTCCTCTAAATTTGAATTTAGTTAGAAGGCAACATTAAATGTTCAATTCTTTTTACCTAGAACTAGGAGAATACGTAGTTCAAATTTACTGTATAGCTGAGTTTTTTCTTCCTATGCTCAATGCACACATTAGGGGTGCCCTTGTATATTCAATAAGTGAGATATGCCCATTCTATAGCATTTGGAGCAAAATTCGACTATTTTTAATTATAGAGTTTAAATTGTTTTATCTTTCCTTCTGAGTCACACTATTAACCAAATGTATAAGTTAATCAAGTCCTTAGTCAGACTGTTTCAATGAGAAAATGCAGTTAACTTCACAATCAGCATTAGTCTGCTTTGTAGCATTATTTCTAAGAACATTGTGGGAGAAAGCCCTGACTAACCACCTAAGTTTAAATCATTCAGACACAAAAGAGAAGACAATGAAGAGTGGAAAAGCCAGGTGTATGAAAGTAGCTAATGAGGCCAGGCCAGGTTTAGTGCCTAACTTGGGTACTTCCTTGTTATGTTCTAGATCATCCTATCCTTCCTATCCTTCTTCCCTGCCCCCCTTACTTTCTTCCCTTCTTTTTTTCCATTTATTTCTTCTTCTCCCTTATATCCAAGGAATGTCATATGTACAAAGGCACTTAAGTATCATCTACCACAACCCCCTCAATTTACAAATGGGAAAAACTAAGGCTCAGATAAGGCAAAGAACTTGCCCAAGACCACAAGATTGATTTTAAAGGTATTTTCTACTCAAAATCCATTTTCTACTATACACCCCTGCCTCTTCAGAAAAATCTCTTGCAAAACTTCTCGCACACTGTTCTTAAGCTTTATTCTGCTATATAAAGTTAGAGAACACGACTGCATAACACAACATACACTAGTATTTAAGACAGTATACACAAAACTACATATTTTCCCAACTGGACACTTTAATTTTAAGACTAATCTTTTTAAAAATTACCTTCTCAAAATCTGATTCATTGCTAGATTAGGGGAAACAGAAGATCAGTTAAATACCTGAAAATCTGAAATTATTAAGTCATATTAACAGCAGTTAATATTTATTTACTGCTTGTATATGCCAAGTACATCCTTTTTTTAAGTGTATATTTTTATGTGTATATTTTTATTTTTAGGAAGAGGGATTAAGAGTGATTCTTATTTCATTTTTATAGTTTTCTGAATTATCCGGATTTTTTTCATAAAACATATATATTTTATGATTAGAAAAAAATTTAGCTATTCCATTAGGAAATAAGTGAGATATAAATTATCAGTTTGTAAATAAACCAGTTATTAAATCCATAAGTACAGAGTCACTACAGCAAATCACTCTCACCTGCTTCATTACACAAGGCTTTCAAGTCTGCTCCAACGTATCCATGAGCATTATTTGCCAGCTGTAGCAGTTCAGCTTCAGTGAGCAAATGGGGCACCCTTCGAAGCAGTTTCTCGAGAATATCTAGCCGGTCTTGTGCATTCGGAACTCCAATCTCAATTTCTTTATCAAACCGTCCAGGTCTTCGAAGTGCAGCATCCAAAGCATGGGGACGATTTGTGGCCCCAAGAACCAACACCTGTCCTTCACTTCCCTCCTAACAAAACAAAATTTAAATATATTACAGGGACTTCCCTGGTGGCGCAGTGGTTGAGAGTCCGCCTGCCGATGCAGGGGACACGGGTTCGTGCCCCGGTCCGGGAGGATCCCGCATGCCATGGAGTGGCTGGGCCCGTGAGCCATGGCCACTGAGCCTGCGCGTCCGGAGCCTGGTGCTCCGCAACGGGAGAGGCCACGGTAGTGACAGGCCCACGTACCGAAAAAAAAAAGAAAAAAAAAATATATATATATAACATATTCTTCTAAAAGTAAAAAAATTTTAAAAATACACACTCGCTATATAGACAAGGATAGATCTAACTAGGCTAAGTCCTATCCCTTATTTCTCAAATTTTGTCATTCATCCCATATTTCCCAAAGCTCAGTCTAAATGCTCCCTTACCTAGAAAGTTTTCCAATACTTAACTATCTACTCTAAGTGATGTCTCTCCCACTTCTAGCATCTTAACTACACAATTCTCATGAATAACAACATATATACCCTATACCATAGTTTTAATTTGTTTAATTGTTTTAAGTTGTCCTTTTCCCTACTTGAAAGCAAAGATTATGACCTACACGTGTTTCAAACAGAACAAGGCTCTATTACGCAGTTGTCTAAGAAATCTTCCTCACATTCAGTTTCTATTTTGTTTTGATAAATATTCAAATTCCTGAAAATACACAAAATATAACCAACACCCAAGTATCAGATACCCTTGAATACATACGGATTTTTACTCTGAGAATAAAATCTGGAACAACAAATTATAAAGAACTATGTTCACAATGAGCCACCTTTAGAAATTATCCAATATTCTACTCAGATGACCCAAGTGTAATCTCACAGAGACAAGCTTAATTGGAATGTGATTTGAAGTAAGAAAACTCAAACCTAATCAACTATACTGGATGTGCCAACAGGAAGTGCACGGATTACAGTGAACCTATGAATTATGAGTTTAGAAGACAAAAATACAGGCCCTTAAACATTTTCAGGCGAAAACATCAGTGTCACATGCTCCCAGTCCTGCCCAAAGGCAAGAACATCAGTTCACAGCAGGTCTATCCCAGTGGCAGAGAAAGAGGTAGCAATGACATAGTAATTAAGATCCTCCAACACAGAGCCTCCTGATTTCCTACTCACCAAAATCCATTCGAATTATAATACAGCTCTCCACATATATTTTTCTTCAGGATGAAAAGAGAACCGTTCATAAACAAAGTATTTGGTCAGCTTAATAATTATACTTTTTTCTTTTTTAAAACTCTTTTCATTGAAGTATAGTTGATAATAATTATACTTCTTATCATAAATGGACGAACTGGTGTCCCAGTTTATGTAACAGTCTCTTGTGAGTGTTGTTATTATGGATCTATCCTCAGAGCTCCACTATCTCCAACATACTAACAACACTGAATCCTCCAGCTTTGTAAGTTCAGAACCGAACCTGGGACATTATGATCACACCTAGGTAGTGCCCTAAGACTGAGAACCAGATGGTCATCCAGCCTCCCGCAGGTTACAACCCTTCTCTTATGTTACTCTTAAAATTGTAATACAGGTTAGCAAATAATAGAGACAATACCAAACGTTCCCGTTATTTTCACGTGTTCAGTTTCTACCAATAGTCAGTAAAACCAAAAAGTTCGAATTGCCCAGTTTTTCAATGTGCAAAAGACTGGGGACTCCATGATTTCTATAATTTCTTTTGGTTCTGACATACTATGATTCTAAAAATATGAGTTATTTACAATCTTGCATAAGAAGTGTATTCTTCTGATAAATGCCTAACAGGAGTCTGAGAGAATTTTTCTTCATTCCTCTTCCCTATTAGTCCTATGGATCTCCCTTTCATAATCAGCACATAGTTTTTATTAATATAAGACTGTATGCACTATCAAAGAATCTGATAACATGAGTAAATTCTTTTTAAATGTTGTACAAACACATTTCCCATTATTCTCACTTTCTGTCCTTTCACTTGCCCAACTTAGAGCCCCCAAAGAATCAATTTTTACAAGAGTAATAAGACTTACTCATGAAATTTCTTAGTAAATTCCCCTTAAATTTAATTGCTAAATTTTCCTTACTGACTTGGGCTTCAGGTTTTTAGGTTAACACCATTTACTATAAATCTATCATTGTATATAATTTTATATGTTAGAAAAATATGCCAGGTTATACTGTCCTAGCTGTTACTAAGAAATCATGAAGAAAATTATTTTATGGGTCTTTCCTCTAGTTTTTACAGCTAATATTTCTTCCTTACCCTAGAGTATCCAAAAAACTCAGACATATTTGACAGTTTTTGCCACTACATGCATATTATTAAGAAAATAGCCCCTCCTACAGAAATCAATACTGGTGCTGTACTTACTGAACCAATACCATCCATCAGTGTTAAGAGTGAAGCTACAACTCTTTTTTCCACTTCATTCTGAGCCCCTTCTCTTTTAGGGCAGAGTGCATCCAGCTCATCAATAAAAATAATTGATGGGTGCCTAAAAATAAACAAGTAAAATGAATTCTCTAATATATATTTAATTTTTAATTGATACGTTGCACTGCAGTTAAAAAATTGAAATTGTTTTAATTTTTTGACTGAAATGCAATGCATCAAATTTAGGATTTAATTAATAATATTAAAGACAAAAGCAATAGGATGTTAAGCTGAAAAATCTTAGATTAATTCTAGCCTAAATTATTAACTCACCAATATCACATTCTAGTAGATCTGCCCTCAATAAAAAGTAGAGTACTGAGAACATGTATTGCTCATGAGATGACAGTCTATGCCCAAACAGAACTTGCCCACTAATGCCCACTAAATTGCTATGCCTGGATCACTTCAGAAGCTGAGGCCAGTGATGCTATTCCTTGGAGATGGTTTAAAGTTCCAAGGGATAGAAAGTAGAAATGCTCTTTTTTAAAAATCTACTAAAAAAACAACTTTCAAGATGACCAATTCTCCCATACAAAGATGTGAATTCTCTCGTAAGAGGAAGTCTCAACTTCCAGGAACAAATTAATAGTGACAATAAAAACATTCTAAACAATAAGGTATACCACTGATTCTCAAATCTTCAGTATTTGGAGTAAAGACTACTTATTTTATCTACTGGGGGGAAAAAACTTTAAAAATGGAAGTTTTGATAAGAGGGCAGTAATTATGGTAGGTTACATACCAAAACAATGAAAGAGACATAGCCATATTATGAATAAAACTACATTAGATCAAGTTACAGGCCACTCGTTAATACTCCTTGCAATGTAACAATGGTAGCCTAAACTGAGAAATGATTAGTAAGAATCATTTTTAAAGCAAAAGATTTGTCACTTTGAAGCAAACTGTAATAAAACAAAGTTTTAAGCCTAAAGGGCAACTATAATAGCCTATTGAGATTAGATGTACCCAAAAGAAAGAAAATCATAAATTTATATGCTCAAGCAAACTCACATGACTTATCGGACAGCACTGTCTTAATTCTTTTACCTTATGTAATTTTTAAAATTGAGATATTGACATATAACATTACTTTCAGTTACACAACATAATGATTCAACATTTGTATATACGTATCATGAAATGATTACCACAATAAGTCTAATTCACGTTGTCTCCGTACAGTCATAAAATTTTTTTTCTTATAATGAGAACTGTTTAAATCTACTCTCTTTGCAACTTTCAAATGTGCAATACAGTACTATTAACTACAATCACCGTGCTGTAGATAACATCCCCATGATTTATTTTATAACGGGAAGTTTGTACCTTTTGCTACATTATGTAATTTAATAACTTATTTCTCACATTTCCAAAACAATATTAGATAGAATTAGATTAGATAGAACCTCATTAAACTTACAATCTACTTCCAGTGCTATCACTATTATTTTTGTTCTATTCTTTCATGCTTCGTATAAAGTACTACTATCTCTACTTTCATTAATACACCCTGGACTACTAATTCTAAACATCCAAAAATAAAGAATACCGCAGAGTGGCTTCAGCAAATATCTGACGTAACCTTGCTTCAGTCTCCCCATAGAATCTGTAACAAATAAAATACATTTAAAGACCAACTCTTATCATTTTTAAAGCTCTGTCTATAAAAGCTCACCTGACTTTTCAAATATTTCCACAATACTTAATACTACTTTCAAAAATTATTTTCCAAACTTAATGTTTATACACATTAAAAAAAGCAAATTAAAAATATTTCAATGTGTGGGCTTCCCTGGTGGCACAGTGGTTGAGAGTCCGCCTGCTGATGCAGGGGACACGGGTTCATGCCCCAGTCCGGGAAGATCCCACATGCCGCAGAGCGGCTAGGCCCGTGAGCCATGGCCACTGAGCCTGCGCGTCCGGAGCCTGTGCTCCGCAACAGGAGAGGCCACAACAGTGAGAGGCCCGCATACCACACACACACACACACACACACACAAAAAAAAATTTCAATGTGTGAAATATCCAGACAGAATACTATTGAGCCATTTTTTAAAAACCACATTTAAGATGTATATCTAATAATATTGTTTAGTCTATTAAATTATGCACTTACTTGCTAATAATTTCAGGGCCATTAATTACAGAAACATAGGCACCAACTTCATTAGCAACAGCCCTGGCAATCATTGTCTTTCCAGTACCTGGAGGGCCATAGAGCAACACTCCTCTAGGGGGAGGAATTCCTAGAAGAAAAAGCAGAGAACACTGGATGCAGCATTAGTAGGTTGCTTGTAAGTGTTGTCATATGACTTCAAACACGAGTTATAAAATAAATTTACCTTGCACAAAAACTAAAGTAAGAGTCAGAACTTCCCTTTCCCCATAGAAAAATGTACTAACTAGCCCAAACGCTGATCTCAAGCAATGACTTTTTCTCTCTCTGTAGACCCAACCAGGTCAGGCTGGTTAGTAAAAAAACTGGTTTAACACCCACACTATTGACATGCCCCATCCCACACAGCACAGTTCAATGATCAAAAAACAAAGCCCAAACAACAGGAAGGGCATGCAAAATAAGCCACCAACCCCAATTTTTATCCAACTAGCCATCTCAGAGAATATAAGCCTTACCAGGGTTCCTTTTATATGTGAATCCAAGTATTCATTTTATATATAGATAGATAAATAGATATAGATATTCATGAAAAAAGAAAAAGCAAAAAGCAGAGAAAGACACGGTATGCACCAAATATATGCAGAGGATCTGGGCAGTTAACAATGCAGAAGAAGCCCTGAGTTTTCTAAAAGCCAAGTCACTCCCTTAACTACTTGTTTCAATGCAAAGAGATCTGCACCCAGCTACATTTCCTAACAAAGAAGTTTTATCCAAACTATTTAAATGTTTGATTTATTTTTTTAGTCATTACGGCTAATCTAGCATGACAAGATACTTACTCTAGATCCAATACAAACAACTGTGGAAGTGTGCAGTTAAGAGAGACAAGGCTACAACTAACTCACATTACAACCTGAAGAGACCAAGCATAGAAAAAGGCCGACTTAACTGGCATCTCCTACCACACCTCCCACTCAGGAAAGAAAAACAGGAAAAGAGGGTGAACAATTATTAGATAAGTGAAATGAGCCAACTGCTTTTAGTATGAATTTAACATTTCTGGGTGTAGTACACTGAAGAAATCATACCATAACTCTTGAAAAGCTCAGGCTGTTTGAGAGGTAATTCAATTATTTCTCTAATTTCTTTCAGCTGACTATTTAAGCCACCAATCATGTCATAAGTTACTTTTAATTGGTTGTCTTGATCTTTTGAATTTGTACGAATCTTTGTAAAATTGACTCTTGTTGTCGAAGAAATAAAATAAAAGGTATCGGTGTTGCACTGTGCTCCCACGCTGGGTGACTTTAGCAATCTCTCTTCATTGACAGGTTGCTCATTTCCTTCTCTGGCAGACTGAGAATGACGTTTAAGACCTGTGACTGCCTCTAGTCCAAGTCCACTTCCATTCCCAGGACTCTGTGTAACACCTGACAAAACACCACCAGCTTTATTTATCATTCTGCCATCTCCTGGTTTGTAAGGAGTACTGCTTGATGTTGGGTTTTGGGGCACTTCCAGACCTAACTGGCTTAGCTGTAAGGATATATCCAGGGTACTAGTTTCCACACTGGATGGCTTGGAGGCCATTCCCCGGGCAACAGTGTCAGAGTCATTCTGAGCCCTTCTCAACATCGCGCCATCTGCTCCTTTCACTCGCAACACTTGCAACTTGCATGGTCGTCCATAGAATGTACAATACAGAAAGTTGCCTGGTAAAACAATCTTGCCATCTGGAAAACAATTTATTAAATATATACGTTAGCACAATTTTTCACCCATTTAAAGTTTAAATAGCAATTTATTTCATCTATTAACAAAACTATCTGACTGAAAAGACTAAATCAAAGATGGAAGTATTAATAAAACAACTGTTATGAAAAACAGAGGACCTAATATTCCCCTATGATAGGGCACTATCTGGAGACAGAAGGTCAAGCTAATTCTCTGAAATTCTCTACACTCAGTACATTTAGGATTCTATCAGCTATAACCCCATAGAGGCAGGCATTCCATGTTCAGTAACAAACCAAGCTAAAATGGCACACCTACACCAACACTCCAAGATAACATACCTGACCAGAAAGAACAGAATTCAAGGGTTAAAAGTCTTAGTTCTACCACTGACTTTGCTCACAGTTAAGTCAAAAATTCTCTCCACTGCTCAACTACCAATCAATTACTTGGCAGTTGGGGGTGGGGGGCGGCGGCAGATACTACATCCCTATCTTAAAAGGACGTTCATTCGTTGAGAATATTCTCTACACTATTTTAAAGAACAGCATTATGTACACAAGATCTCAAAGACACATCAGTTTATTTGCTGCTGCCTTGCTTTTTAACATTTAGAAAACATATGAAAGAGACATCTCACCTAGTTTTCTCAGAAGACAAGCAGTCAGTTGTTCTTCATTAATATCTGCATTTTTGTCACTGTGAAGGGTGGGAGAAATAAAAACCAGCATTAAGTACACCAGAAACGAAAATGTAATATAAAATGACATGTACACAGTTGTGATGTAGACCTAATCAAAAGAATCGTTAGTTTACAATCTGGAAATGATTTATACAATTCTGGAATAATTTACACTTTTTAGATACTTCTTATAGCCATGAAAACACCATTTGCAATTTGGTGTCCCAGTGGCCTAAATCAGTTTTCTTTACTATCTTACACACCACACACACACACCCCTATATACTCGGGTATATACATGTACACACGTGTGTACATTTATGTACTACATCTGTGGATGTATAGGAGCAATAAATCACAATGAAAAGTATGTGTTTTTTATTGTGTGTTATAGTCAGAAACATTGGAAAAACACTGGCCTCAATTAATCATTTCCTTTCTGAACTTGCCCAGCTTGGAGAAAGGCTTTTATTAATAGCTTACTTTATTCTCTTTGTATAATTTATAAATTATCTTTAAAGAAATTTAAATCCTATAGAGTACGTTATCTGAAGAGGTAGAAAAAAAGCGGAGTAATGGTACAGTGCAAGTTTATGCTAGAGAAAGGGTATGCCTAAGAAAAAATGGAAAAGCCTTCTTCTGACCAAAAACTGTGTCTTCCAGGAAAATTGCTTGTTTGAGTACAGGAAACATGCCTAAAAATCATTACACTTGTAAAGAAACACGTTCTTAGAGAGTTCTCAGAATATGTGCATTTTCCCTCCTCCTCCGTGTGTAAGCAGCCCATATCAGCAGAGGAAGCCTACAGTTGCGAGCTCTGCCAGAGATCACAGAGGGAGAATGGTTTAGCTCAGGAAAACGTGTATTAGCAGGAGCATCTGGTCCAAATCTAAGCCTTGCTCCCAACCACCTTATCAGTAACAAAATCAATACAGCCAAACTACATTATTTGAAAATTCCGTATACAAATTCACCTACTTGCTAAAATGTGTTTATAACCCCAAAATCAATACTAGCAGAGCTTTGCCAGTCATTTGTGGATGAACACAGAGCAGGCAAAAACTGTAACCCAATACTTTCCCAGCTGAGGCTGAAAAAGGCCTATTGTTTCAACTTTCATTCAGAGGTGACCAGAGGATGGAAGCTGGGCAGGGTAGGGAGCAGTGCAGTATGGCGTGAAAAGTTCCAGCTCTGGCACCACACAGAGGGGGTTTGCATCCTAACTCTGGCATCTGTTAATGGGGTGGCCTCAGGCAAGTCACTTAATATTTCTGAGCCACTTCTCCTCATTTGAAAAATAAAGAAAATAGAATCTACCAGAATGAGTTGTTTCAAGGACTTAAGATTATAATCTACATAAGATAAATATTTTCACATATTTATATGTGTTAAATAAATACACACATACATATAGACACACACACACACACACACACACACACACACACACACACACACACACACACACAC